>NC_053026.1:64669094-65017421 GCF_003073215.2 Triticum urartu
GCGCAACCGTTACCCATCGTGGGTTGAAGTCTCCGTCAACATGGATGTAGGATAGCACCACCTATCCGAACCACAGGAAAAACATCCGTGTCTCCAATTGCGTTTGAATTCTCCAAACCCTTCCCTTTACATTCTTGCAAGTTGCATGCTTTACATTCCGCTGCTCATATACTCTTTGCATGCTTGCTTGATATGTATTGTGTATTTTGAAATTGTGCCTAAAACTCCACTCAAACTGAAAAAGATTAAAAAATTGCAACTTCAGCACTGAGTGTCTAATCACCCCCCCTCTAGGCACACCTACTTCTAGATCCTACAGCGCCGCCCCGTCCCCCTCTTCCCCGAGCACCATGCTGACCTCGGCCTCGCCCCTCCCCCTTCCTCTCATGGCCGGCTCCGCCGCCACGGGCTCTTGGGAAGGAGGGACGCGCTGTCGAGTAGAGACCCTCGCCGCCACCGTCGAAGGGCCGACACCCCCTCTCGCCATGGCAGATGGAAGAACGGAGCCGAGGTGGAAGGAGAGGAATGGTGAAAGATTGTGGGATGCCATCCCTGTCCCCCTTCTTATAAAGGGGCGGGGTCGGGGCTCAGCCGCCCCACTCAGCCAATCCGGCCATCGAGGGCGCAGGGAATAGGGACCGACCGGTTGCTCCAATCAGCGACGACCCGGTTTCTCGCCTTGTTATTTAAGGTCTGTGCTGCCCCCCCCCCCCCGCGTGTCTGCCAGGCGGGCGGGCGCTAGCGGGCAGTGTCCTTGTTTCCTCTTTGGTGCAAAGGGGGCAAGTGCAGCCGCGTAGTACAGAGGCATCAGGCAAAGGTTGTCATTTCGGTGCAACAAGACCAAGACCATGGACTGCAAGACGGAGGTCATTGTGGAGCCCAAGACGGCGTCACCACCAAAGCTTTGTGCAGGCGAAGACTACTTTTGTCAGGATGGCTCGTACTAGCTGTCCCCCTTTGAATTTGCCGCCGTTGTTGGCTCCCTTCCCGCTCGATATTTGGGAAGAGGACCAGGGCCTCTATAAATAGGACTAGCCAACACAATAGAGAAAAAGGCTCATCAGACCCCGAGATACACACAAGTCCGAAAGCACAAGAACACCTCAACCTCAGGAGGCTGTTCTTCCCCTTGTATTGTTCATCATCAGCCCAAGAGGCAATCCACCACCTCCACACTGGAGTACGGTATTACACCATAACGGTGGCCCGAACCAGTATAAACCCCGTGTCTTTCTGTGTTGTGAGTTCGTTGAGTTTGTCCGCAAGATCTTAGCGAGCTAGAGCGTAGATCGGTAGGAGGGAAAGACTTCGTGCGCACCCTAGTGTTTGAACCTTAAGGGTTAGCTGGAGCCCCACATCCGACATTTGGCGCGCCTGGTAGGGGTGCGCCGGTGCTTCTCTCCACCAACCAGCGCCCCGTGCCGCCGCACTACGCTCCCATGGCAGGTGCCTCGCCACCAACCTCTACGGTCAACACCAGTAGCAGGGAGTCTGGGTACTGAGCCCTGGCCCCTGCTCTGCGGCGAGTACAGTGGCCGGCCAAGTTCATGCCAGAGATGCCGCCGCATTACGATGGCGCGGCAGACTCGGCGTTGTTCCTGCTAGCATACGAGGAGGCCGTCCTCGAAGCTGGAGGTGACGACAAGATCATGGCAAACTTGTTCTCCCTGGCCCTAGCTAGCGAGCCGTGCTCTTGGCTGCTCAACCTCCCGAGATCCACAGTGACGTCCTGGGGGGAACTCCACGACCTCTTCACTGCGTGCTACGTGGCGCCGGCACACCACGCAGTCACGACACTGCTGGGTGGCTCCCAAGCACCTCCTTCAGATCGCCACATCAAGCCTTTCTTCCGTCAGATTGGGGCAGTCTGCAAGCGCCCGGGGGCTCCGCCGGGTTGGGCTGCGCCGGAGGCCGACCTCACCTTCGACTCAGAAGACCACCCCGGCTCCACCGCCGGCTCAGGGACGCTCTTGATGCTCTGCACGCCCACCATCTGCAACGTGGCCGTCACCAAGACCGTCGTCGATGGCGGCGCCGGCCTCTACTTGCTCTCCGTGGAAGCCTCCAGCCTTCTTCATGTGCCGCTCGAACGGCTCGGCCTCAGCAAGCCCTTCACAGGAGTGGGTGGTGGGGCTGCTCACCCTCTGGGGCAGATCCGCCTCCCTATCACCTTTGGCACGCGAGACAACTATCGCATCGAGCTGGTGGACTTTGACATCGCCCGCATCGGTCTCCCATACAATGCCATCCTCGGGTACCCGGCTCTCGCTCTGTTCATGGCGGCAACTCACCCAGACTACAACCTCATCAAGATGCCAGGGAGCAAGGGCGTCCTCACCATCAAGGGGAACACTAAGGAGGCCGTGACGGCGCTCAGGCTCGCCTTCAAGACCGCGGCAGTAGCGCAGCTAGCCGGCACCGGTGCGCCCGAGGCCAAGGAGACCGCGCCCAGCAAGAAAAAGCAGTTGTTCACCCAAGACAAGGCGGAGACCAAGCAGGTGCCAGTCAATGAGGGCGGGTCTTCAGGAGCCACCTTCACCATAGGAACCGGCCTTGACCCGGGACAAGAAGAAGATTTGCTGAGGTTTTTGCACGCAAACAAGGAGATATTCGCGTGGGAGCCCAATCAACTGGTAGGGGTCTCGAGATAGGTAATCCAACATCATCTAAGGGTGTGCCCCAACGTACGCCCCGTGAAGTAGCAAGCAAGACGGCAGTCCACTGAGAAGCAGGCCTTCATCGTCCAAGAGACACACAAGCTGGAGGCGGCGGGTACCATCCGAGAAGTTCGATACCCCGAATGGCTGGCGAACCCCGTTGTAGTACCGAAGAAAGGTGGGAAGGAACAGATGTGCATCGACTTCACCAACCTCAACAAAGCCTGCCCCCAAGATCTGTTCCCCCTTCTCCGCATCGATCAAATCGTCGAGTCCACCGCCGAGTGCGATTTGTTGTCTTTCTTGGATGCGTTCTCTGGATACCATCAGATCAAGATGGCGGTGGAGGATGTGGAGAAGACGGCCTTCTTGACACCATGTGGGGTGTACTGCTACACTTGCATGCCTTTCGGCCTTCGCAGCGTGGGCACAACCTTTAAGCGGCTGATGCACATTGCCTTGGGGCAGCAGCGCGGCAGGAACACAGAGGCCTACGTTGATGACATAGTGGTCAAATCTCGCGAGGCGAGGACGTTGATTCAAGACTTGGAGGAGACCTTTGACAGTTTGCGCCTGGTGAACTTGAGGCATAACCCGGAGAAGTGTGTGTTTGGTGTCCCCTCTGGCAAGCTGCTAGGGTTTCTCGTATCCCACAGAGGGATCGAGGCGAACCCGGAGAAGATCAAGGCCATCGAAGACATGAGCCCACCACAGAGCCTCAAGGAGATGCAAAAGCTGGCAGGATGGGTGACTGCGTTAGGGCGTTTCATCTCTAAGCTAGGCGAGCGCGTCTTACCCATCTTTAAGCTCATGAAGAAGAAAGGCCCCTTCGAGTGGATCCCGGAGGCCGACTGGGCCTTCCAAGACCTCAAGAAATACCTCACCAGCCCCTCGGTGATGGTGGCGCCATGGCCTCTCGAGCCTCTGGTACTCTACCTCACCGCCACCCCGTATTCCACCAGCGCGGCGCTGGTGGTGGTTCGGGAGGAGCGCAAAGACAAGGGTGTGCCGCACCAAGCCAGAGCTGATGCAGCGCGGGGTCAGGAAGGCACACCGGGGCCATCAGTGGCGGAAGATCAAGCTCGACAGGGCAACGTCGCGGAAACTCCTGAGGATGGCCATGTCTCAGGAAACCCTCCACCTCAGGATACGCCACAATCTCCACAAGACCTGAGCCTCATCGGTGTGCCAGCCCTCGCCGAGCACCCGGTGTACTTATCAGCACCGTACTGCGGGACGCAAGGGCATGCTACCCCATGCCGCAAAAGCTCCTGCTCGCACTTCTGGTGGCCTCGCGCAAGCTGCGGCACTACTTCCAGGGCACCCCATCAAGGTCATCTCGTCTTACCCATTGGAGAGGGTACTCAGGAGCCCAAACTCATCCGGAAGGGTCTCTGAATGGAACATCGAGCTGCAAGCATTCCAGCTGGAGTTCAGCACCACCAGGGTCATGAAGGGAGCCGCACTCGCCAATTTTGTGGCAGAATGGACAGATGCCCTGGCTCTTGAGGAAGGAGAAGACCGGTCCACCTCCCTAGGAAGTGAGGCGCCAGACGACTGGGTCATGTATTTCGATGGCGCCTTTGCGCACCAGGGCGCGGGGGCTGGAGCAGTGCTCATCTCGCCCACTCAGGACAAGCTTTACTACGCCGTGCAACTCTGCTTCCAGCATGTCGAGAAGGTCTCCAACAATATCACAGAATACGAAGGCCTCATAGCCGGCCTAAAGGCTGCGGCGGCTATGGGGGTGATGCGCCTTACCGTCAAGGGTGACTCGCAGCTCCTCGTCAACTTCTCCAACAAAGTGTACAAGCCAAAGGACGAGCACATGGAGGCCTACCTTGCGGAGGTGCGAAAGATGGAAAAGCAGTTCGCAGGCTTGGAGCTGCAGCACGTGCCCCAGGGCACCAACAAGGAAGCCGACGACATCGCCAAGAGAGCATCCAAGCGGCAACCGCAAGAGCCCGGCATCTTCGAAGAGCGTCTCTTCAAGCCGTTAGCTACGCCACTTCTTTGAAGCACGACTCAGTCTTGGGAGGAGCTCCCACAGCCCCCGGCCACGGGAGCCCCAGCTTGCGGCCCAACCTCAGGGCCTCGGCTACTCTTGGCACTCGATCCCTAGGAGGAGTGCTAGACCAAGGGGTTCAAGGAGTACCTGATGCACGGGACACTGCCAGAGAAGGAAGAAGACACGGAGTGCGTGGCCCGACAGGCCACGGCATACTGCATTCAAGACGGCGAGTTGTACAGGAAACGGCTGAACGATGTCACGTTGCGCTGCATCTCCAGCGATCAAGGGAGGGAGCTGCTGATTGACATACATGGCGGGGACTGTGGACATCACTCATCATCACGGACCCTCGTCGGCAAGGACTTCCGCAGCGGATTCTATTGGCCCACAACACTCAACGATGCAGCCGAGCTGGTGAAGTCCTGCGAAGCTTGCCAATTCCATGCCAAGCAAATCCATCAGCCTGCTCAGGGCCTCCAAACCATCCCGCTCATGTGGTCGTTCGCGGTCTGGGGGCTAGACATCCTAGGCCCGTTCCCACGAGCACTAGGGGGCTACCGTTATCTCTACATCACCATCGACAACTTCACCAAGTGGGCGGAAGTGGAAGTCGTCCGGACCATCCCAGCAGGCTCTGCTGTCAAGTTCATCAAGGGCCTCGTGAGCCGCTTCGGGGTCCCCAACCGTATCATCACAGATAACAGCTCACAGTTTACTAGTAACCTCTTTAAAACCTATTGTGCTAACCTTGGAACGCAGATCTGCTACGCTTTGGTGGCCCACCCCAGGAGCAATGGTCAGGCTGAGCGCGCCAACGCTGACGTCCTGAGGGGCCTCAAGACCAGGACCTTCAAGAAGAAGCTGGAGGCCTGCGGCAGGGGCTGGCACGATGAGCTCTAGTCCGTGTTGTGGTCCATCCGCACCACCTCTACCAAGCCATTGGGCAAGACTCCGTTCTTCCTCGTCTACGGAGCTGAAGCAGTCCTCCGTCAATAGGTCAAGCATCGCTTCGCCCGGGTCCTGGCATTTGACGAAACGTAGCAGGACACCATGCGGGGGATGGATCTCGTGCTGCGGGAGGAACGTCGTTGCGAAGCTGCATTAAGGGCGGCAAGGTACCAGCAAGTGCTGCGGCGTTACCACTGCCGCAACATTCGCTCCAGGACGCTCGAGACGGGTGACCTGGTCCTGAGGCGGGTCCTCTCCAGGGAAGGGTTGCACAAGCTCTCACCCATGTGGGAGGGCCCATTTAGGGTCGTCCACATCTCCAGGCCTGGCGCCGTCCGCCTGGAGACGCAAGAGGGGACACCTATCCAAAACACCTGGAACATCCAGCACCTCCGGAAGTTCGACCCATGAAGCAAGGCCCAGAGCCTATGAAGCAAGGCCCAGAGCCTGTGAAGCAAGGCCCAGAGCCTGTGAAGAAAGGCCTAGAGCCTGTGAAGAAGGCCCGGTGCCAGTGAAGAATCGCCGCTCGTGACACTCTCATGTAATAATGAGTTGGGGATGTACACGCCCCGGAGTCTCAGGAGCGCCGGCCTCAGGCCCTGGGGCTCCCTCCCACGCCTAGTGGACAGCACTTAGCTCCGCGCTGGTGAGAAGGCTTGAAGACTAGATTAGGTGCCGGACGCGGCTTTTCATTTGGTTTCCGCAGTTGGCTTGTTTCTCCTTAACCAAAGTTTGGCTTTGGCGTTCCTTGCTGATTTGGTTCCTTCGCCTTTTACCACGTTTTTCGGCTCTGGTTTGCTCATGATCTCTCTCTCGCATACCTCGCGAGGGGGCTAGGCAGGTGCCCTCACGAGCATTTTTCTTCTGTCCGCCTTCTCGCGAGTCACCCTTGTTCGAGCCTGGAAGCTGGTGCATCTCTCCTAATCCGTGCCCCTCGGGTACCGCGATGCAAAGCGCCAAGTCAAGGTTTGGGTGAACGGAAAATCCTCTAGCGCACCCCCTAACAATTTTTTGCAGTTTTTGAGCAAACGCGGTCATCTCGTGAAGGAAAGGGCATCCCAAACGTGCCAGGTTAGGTTATCTTTGCACAAAATAACAACACGGCATGGGAATAACACGCACGTTGCATTAACCAAGAACCATAGTTCGATACACGCCCCTCTGGGCCCATGCTGGTTTCATTTTCTGATGCAGGAAAAAAGGAAAAATCTAAACAAAGCGGTGTTTCAGCAATCCACGGAGGCAGGCCCTTTGCGACACCCCGAGCCTAGCCAGACCCCTCCTCACGCTTCACGGAGGTACGGCGACAAGATGACCCGCTGCCTCCTTCGAAGCAAGTGCAGCGGCGCGGCGGCTGGTCGTAGCCACCACTGCTGGAGCTGTCACTGGAGGAAGAGCCGCAGTAGCTGGAAGAGGCGCGGTCGCCGTCGAGGGCAGGCTCACACTCATCCTCGTCACAACCGTCACCAAGGCCGAGCACCTCCTCACCGTCGTTCGTCTCGGGGCAGCACCCAGCGCGGCGACCATCTTCCCCGAACACCCTCACATAGAGGGTCGACCCACTGTCATACTTGAAGTGGAGCGTGCACCGCCTGCCCAGGCCATGCGCGCGGGCGAACGTCTGCCAGCCACGGGCCAGGGCTATGGTGCCCGCGGCGGAAGTCTCGACCGCGACCCAGGAGGCCTTGCTGCAATAACTATCCACCTGCAACCAGAGCCCGCCTGGACCAGGGGCCGGCAGTTCTTCGACAAGGAAGCGCAGAAGCTGGAGCCAGTTGCCGGCCGGGTTCTCCGACCGAAAAACGAACTGCAGCGACACATCCGCTGAATGGAAGCGCGGGCGGGGAGGCCGCACCACCATCGCACGCCTCCCCTCGTCAGCTGGACCAACATGGTTGGGACGGGGCCCCTCCGCGTGCCGTGGCGCCACCTCGATGGTGGTCCACGGCGGGGGTCGCAGCGTGCTTGCGCGGACGGCCGCGGCCATGCTTGGGCGCCGGGGAACCGGGGCCCTCGCGAGGGGCCTTCCCCTTCTCGGCGGCAGAGAACTTCCTTCGTGGCGCCATCGGAAGCACTAGAAGCAATGAAGCAAAGAAGAAGCGAGCAAGCGAGGAAGAGATGGGCAACGGGGGCTCCGCCCCCCTCCCCATTTATAACAAGAGAAGACCAACCGGCGTCTCCCACGATCGCAGGTAATGATGGTTTCCCTTGCATGTCGCAGGGACTTGTCAAGTCGTGCAGTCGTCGATGCCGCGTGGGGAAGCGGAGACGCCCACATACAATCAACCGCCATGCGTCAACCGAGGTTGCGAGCTTTTGGGGCCCGCGGTGCTCTGAAGTTGACCCTTGGCTTCGCCGCGAAGCCAAGCCCGAGCGCACCCTGGGCCCGGGGGCTGCTGTCGGCGTTCTGGGAACGGGGGTCCCCAGACCTACCTGCCTGCGGCCCACAGCGTGGCCAAGCAGCAGGCCGTACGGCCCATCTTCACCAACAAAGCATCGAAGACCCTCACGAGGGTCCAAGCCTCGCGAGGTGGACGACGCAAGACCTCCTCCCGAGCGGCCTAGTCAGGCAGGCTCGCGAGGGGCGGAAATATCAAGGCAGGGCAAACCTCACGAGGCCCTCGTGACGTAAGCCATGAAGATCGACACCAGGTGGGTGCCGGGCGGGCGCCAGTGCGCGCAGCGTCCTTGTTTCCTCTTTGGTGCAAAGGGGGCAAGCGCAGCCGCGGAGTACCGAGGCATCAGGCAAAGGTTGCCATTTTGGTGCAACAAGACCAAGACCATGGATTGCAAGATGGAGGTCATCGTGGAGCCCAAGACGGCGTCACCACCAGAGCTTTTTGCAGGCGAAGACTACTTTTGTCAGGATGGCTCGTACTAGCTGTCCCCCTTTGAATTTGCCCGCCGTTGTTGGATCCCTTCCCGCACGATATTTGGGAAGAGGACCAGGGCCTCTATAAATAGTACTAGCCACCACAGTAGAGAAAAAGGCTCATCAGACCCCGAGATACACACAAGTCCGAAAGCACAAGAACACCTCAACCTCAGGAGGCTGTTCTTCCCCTTGTATTGTTCATCATCAGCCCAAGAGGCAACCCACCACCACCACACTGGAGTAGGGTATTACACCACAACGGTGGCCCGAACTAGTATAAACCCCGTGTCTTTCTGTGTTGTGAGTTCGTCGAGTTCGTCCGCAAGATCTTAGCGAGCTAGAGCATAGATCGGTAGGAGGGAAAGACTCCGCGCGCACCCTAGTGTTCGATCCTTGAGTGTTAGCCGGAGCCCCACATCCGACAGCACCGTTCTGGGCCTAGCTTAACAACGCGTCGCGCTTATGTGTGGCCTAGGCCCGGGGACTCCTGTCAGTGTACAAAAGTAGGGGCTCTCCTTTTGCACCCCTTACTTGTGCACGGGCAGTCAGAGCCGTGCCCACGGCCGCACTGAGCAGGGCAGAGGAGGGATGCCGGAGCGCAAGACAGCCAGAGCAACGCCAAGACTAGGGGCGCAAAGAGAGCAAGAGGGAGAGGGGGACTCCCCCGGCAAGATCCTTGCCGGGGCAACTTGCCTGACGCCAGCAGAGCGTGCCACCCTTGAGCCCAAGGGTTTTCGACGCCATCAGCCACATCAAAACCAAGGCTCGGGAGGCACCTCCATGATGGCATGCAGATCTTTGTGGAGATCATAAATACACAAGATCAGATGAGAACCAGAACACGATGATCCTTGGCGAGATCCTTGCCAAGGAAACCCACGAGACCCTCGGCAAGATCCTTGCCGGGGACGACCGCGATGCCACGGCAAGACCCTTGCCGGGCCCCCGGTAAGACCCTTGCCGAGGACATCTGCGGGGCCGTAGCCAGGCCCACGTCTGCCAAGACTCCATCGCCGCTCCCATGCAGCTGCTAGCTCAACCAGTTGGGCAGACGTCTGCGTGGCAGCATGCGGCCTCCATGCCGACTCAGCAAGCACCTACGTGGTGGCATGCAGATCTTCGTGAAGGCTCCGCCATCACGCCAGCCCAGCAGCCAGCCAATGTGGCGCTACAACACCTCGTCAGCTCGGACGCACGTCGGAGCCAGGCGAGGCGGCGACAACTGGGACGACCTTCCTTGCCGTCCCCGATAAAGCAAGAGGGGCACGTCGGTAGCGCATTAAATGTGTTTCTCCAACGGTGCCAGAGGATAGACTCAGCCACTGTACACCTTTCCACCTCCTGTGTGCCACTGTGGTGACCTGTTTTTCTATAAAAGGAGGCCCGAGGCGTACTGGAGGAGGATTCGGATCTTTGGAACTAGAGACACACCATAGCTAGTTCAAGAACTCAAGAACACTCAAATATGCATCAAAGAAAACTAGGGTATTACGCGTCTCTGCGGCCCGAACATGGGTAAACGATCCTTGTGCTGACCACCAGCTCCACTCCTTGCACAACCCCTCGTCCGCAGACTGTAGAAGGGATCCTAGTGATCCCATAGGTGTCGTTTCCCACCAACAGCGCCAGTTCTGAATAAGGGACCGTGTCCGATGACACTTTGCACGCTAGTTTTTTGGCTAAAGCGATTCCAAATTTTTGGCTTCCGCGGAAATATCTACCTCCCCGCCACCTCCCCCTTACCAAAAGACACATTTCCCCTCTTTCCGCCTTCCTTTCCAAGTTGAAACCTTCACTCGTTGCTTTCAGCACCGCCGCCTCCTCGCCGGCGACCCTCCTTCACGCTCCTCGGCCTCGCCTATCCAGGTAGGTAATCCACACCCGATCCCCATCCTCCTCCTCCTTCCACATCCCACATGCCCCTACCGCCAGCGCGAGCGCGACACGTTCCACCCAAATCACTGACCCCTCCACCAAATAAGCGCCGGCCTAAGCCATGGTGCACGCAGTATAGCCAGGACCTCAAGGAGCATTTGGTAGCGGAGAAGCAAATCGCGGCCACACGCGCGGATGAGGTCGCGATGGCTGCCATTCGTGCCGACCCCCAGATCTTGAAGGAGCACCTTGCCATTTGCTAGCTATGCTGGTTATGCATGCTCGGTTTACCCGTTGCGTGTGCTGCTCCTGCCTTTCCTTCACAAATTCTAGTGAATTATGCTATCTAATTTTACCATACAATCTGTTGCTCTAGTGTATATGTTCTATATGTTGTGTATTGTGGTGCTCACCTATTAACTATTTTGTAAATTAGTTGTCGTCTTTAGTTAACTGTTTGGTTCAATTCTGCAAATGTGATGTTCAATTCTTCAGGCTGCAATTTTGTATTGTCTTCCATGTGAGAAATAAATCGAATTTATCTTTAGAAAATTGTGGGTGCATTCTGTTATTGTATACCATGTGAGGAATAAATTGAATTTGGTTGTAGTAAATACATGAGAAACAAATACAATTGCTACAATTGGGTGTATTTAACTATTTGGTTAACTGTCTGATCTTCTATTAGGAGTATGTTATATTGTGCAATGTGGTGCTCAGTTAATGTTTGGTTCATTTGTTGTGGTGTTTAGTTAACTACTTGGTTCAATGTTATATTGTGCAATGTGGTGCTCAGTTAATGTTTGGTTCATTTGTTGTGGTGTTTAGTCAACTGCTTCGTTCAATTCTGCAATGCGATGTCCAATTGTCATGGGTAGAATTTTGTATTGTTGTGCATGCGAGGAATAAATCTAATTTGGCTGCACTTAATACATGAGAAACATATAAAAGTGCTATATTTCCTAGTTCTTAATCATGCATGGTTTTGATAAATGGGTTTTCCCTGTGGCTTGAATTAATCTGATGAATCTGCAATGTGATTATTTTTCATCAACATATTTTACTGATAGCATGTGGACCCTTACTTAACCTGATGACTAACTAACTTATATGTGTTGTAGGGAAACATTGGGAAGCACTAAGGTTTACAATTGAGGTTAGCACGTGCATGGTTCATTGTCTAATAGCACATTATTGTGCAATTGTAGGAACCATTCTAATATTTAGGTTTTTAACAATTTGGTCTTGCACATGTATGTCCTGTTGTCACAGTTTTGACCCACTGTTCGACCCTTTTTGCATATGGGGAAATGAGTTGTCCAGGAATATCAGTCAAGTCAAGAAACTCAGAATATTGTTAGGATAAAGAAATTAGCGACAAAAAACAACAAGATCTTTGTCTGCACAATGAAGAAGACATCAGTTCACTACAGGATGGTACTAACTATTATACCTTGCCTCTTTTATTCATTTGCCCCATTTCCAATATAGAGAAGATATTTGTGCACATCCTTGTTTTTAGGCCTTTCCAAAGCAGTTCACTGATGATAACCTCTGAAACCACCTGTATGGTCAGGAGGCGAGGAAGGTATTCATACAACACCCACGGTTCAATATTGAAGTGTTCCTGAAGAGGACGAAGGAGGGACGGTCAATCATCCATAGGCACTGGCCTAAAGTTACAAAGACCTTCAACATCAATGAAGGCTCAATATTCGCCTTCTGCTTCAGCAGTTTTCAAGATGAGAAGCATTTGTCTATGTACCGTCTATGATGCTAATTTCGAAAGGTTATAGATGTTGCATGTGAAACTTGGTCCTGGTGTAGGTGTGTAATGGGGTAGCTGAGTGCTGAAGCTATATGATGTTGTACTCTGATGTATTTCAATTATGAAAATGAAATATGTTGTGTGCTTAATATGAACTATCAATTAGATTAAGAAATGGATTATGAATAATCGGATAATTAGCTTGCTAATTGGGTTTTGCTATTGCAAACGGTTGTTAAAAAATACCATGGGCGATGACCTCACGCAATGCACACAGTTTCTAGGAATAAACCGTGTTGGATCAATGAACAATCACACACGACTTTCTCTTGAAAATTGTTTGTGTTAGACCACCTTGCACAAACTTTTACCACATGAAAATTGTGTGTGATGGACAACCTTTGCCACACAGTTTCTTCCACGGACCGTGTGTGATATATTCAATAACGCAAGCGATTTAACGGGAAAAATTGTGTGTGATGTACTTGCGAACAGAAACGTTTTCCTTTGAGCGACTGTGTGGGATGTACATATGAACAGAAATGTTTAGCGGGGACTGACTGTGTGGGATGTACTTGCGACCGGAAACAATTTTGCCGTATAATTGTATTTTTAGCTCTACTATACGTATTTCCGTATTTGAGCGCTCGCCGGTTGCACATGACCTCATTTTGCCGAACGTGTGTACCAGGAGGGCATATTCCCGACGGTTTCTGGGTCATGTGGGAAGGACCCCCCTATCGCCTACACTCACTTGGCGACGGTTCCAGATGCCGTCGCAGAAAGGGGTTTTAAACCGTTTGTTTAGGAGCTCGTTGTAGTAGTGATGTGTAAAGTGTAAACTAAGCACAAGGTGTTTGAACTAATTAGAAGCAATGCAAAGCTAGACGAGACCAATATCACTCTGCCAAATTAAAAGGGTGGCCTCATAAATGATTTGACCAAATTAGACGCAATACATGGCAACAGGCTAGAAATAATATGCAATATGCAATGAATAAAGGTGTCTCATCGTAAGTGATTGATGCGGCATACAGAAGAGCGGTAGTTTCATCTAAGAACATGGTTAACAGATAGATGTAGTATGTACCAAAAATAGGAAGGCATGTCATATTCACATGTATAATGTGTAAACTAAGAAGATGCAATTTACCCTAATTAGAAGCATTACAAGCTAGGCACCGTATGCAACATGCAACCACATATCACACTGCAAAGTTAGAGCAAGCACCTGTGATGGTGGTGTAGGGGAAATGTGGTCTCCAAGTACAGAGCTATGTTCAGTATCTTCACTTAGACTTGATGTTTCTTGAGAATCATGTGGGGAGGACGAAACTGCACTCTTTATAAGAGTAGCTCGTCTCATACTAATCCACGGGCGTGACTGTCTCATCATACATGATAGATGCAGGATACACAAGAAGAGTAGTTTGATGTAAGAACATGGTGTGATAGGCACATGTAGTATGTACCAAAAAACAGGAAGGCGTGTCATATTCACATGTATAATGTGTAAGCTAAGGAGATGCAATTTAACAAATTAGGAGCAATACAAGCTAGGCACCATATGCAACATGCAACCAGATATCACACTGCCATGTTAGAGCAAGTACCTGGGGTTGTGGAGTAGGGGAGATGATATTTGGAACTTGCACTACAGTAGGAGTAGCAGGAGAATCTGCAGAGATCATCTGTTTCGGTTGCTCAAGAGGACCACCATCATCCTGTGTGTCCATCCTTTTAGATTTTTCCTTGTCAAGTCAAACACACAAGAAAAAGGAATGAAATTCTCTCTTCCAAACTCGTTGATGCATGATACTGACGAACACAACTTTTATGTAAGGCAACCACATTGTAGGAGGATGGAATATGTACGAAAAACACTAAGCAGAAGGCATTTCAACAAATTGGAAGCAATGCAAGCCAGACACCATATGAAAGATCCAACCAAAATCACTCTACCAAGTTAGAAGTGTCTCATTATAAGTGGCATTTCAACAATTAGAGGAAATACATGCTTGAAATGATATGCAAGATGCAACCAATATTACACTATCAATTTGAAGGTGTCTCGTCGGACGTGATTGATGTGGGAGACACAAGAAAAGTAGTTTGATGTAAGAACATGGTTAATAGAAAGATGTAGTATGTACCAAAACAAGAAGGCATGTCATATTCACAGGTAGAATGTGTTAACTAAGCAGATGCAATTTACCCTAATTAGAAGCATTACAAGGCAGACACCATATGCAACATGCAACCACATATCACATTGCCAAGTAGGAGAGCAAGCACCTGCGATTGTGGTGTAGGGGAATTGCGGTCATCAACTACAGAGCTACGTTGACTATCTTCATTTAGCCTTGCTGTTTCTTGAGAATCATGTGGGGAGGATGACACTACACTCTTTAAAAGAGTAGCGCATCTCATAGTAACCCACTGGGGTGACTGTCTCATCATAAGTGATTGATGAGGGATACACAAGAGCATTAGTTTGATGTAACAACATGGTTAATAGACAGATGTAGTATGTATCAAAAACATGAAGGCATGTAGTTATCAAAGGTATAATGTGTAAAGTAAGCAAATGCAATTTAACCAAATTGGAATCAATACAAGCTAGGCACCATATACAACATGCAACTACATTTGATAGCGCGAAGTTAAAGCAAGCACGTGGGATGGTTGTGTGTGGCAATTGAGATCATCAACTGCAGAGCTACGTTTACTGTCTCCATGTGCTGACACTACAACCTTTAGAGCGCTGAAACACTTAGAGCTTATCCTCAAATTACACTAGAGCGACTTCTGTCTTTTCCTTTGTGTATTCATCAACAATGCGCAGACTTTGAAATACCCATGCATAAAAAACAATAGTGTGGGTATGGGTGAAGTGTGTGCACAAGTAGTACAGTATAAAAGTAGCAGATAGTAGGTGGGTGAGAAATAAATGACGGGAGACATATGATAGCTCTACAACATGCATGGCACATGAAATTAGATTCTAGGATTTTGAAATATGAGCACAAGGATGGCTAGGAAATGAAGATACTCCTCCAGCACATCATAGGTCCTATGAAAATAACAGTCGACTGAAAACAAATAGGCCAGTCCATTTTTTCTGCATCGTTTGATGTACAAAGAACGGGCAGATCGCCTTCATCTACCTCCAGCTAGTCAGTGTTGACGATCTTCCTGGAAACGCCAGCGACCACCGGTGTGGGGACCCCGACTCATAAGTCGAGATCACCGAATGCACGTGTATAGTGATCCCAGAGATCAATGCTCACTGAACACACAGAAGCTGAATAACAAGAGTCTTACATCCATACATACCGTTTTACACAAGTAGGACCATTATGGTCAAGTCTTGAGTGTATCATCGCAGCGGAAATCTTCAATAACAACTTGGACCCATGCCATCTGCCTTAACCCTACAGTGTCGGTGTACTAGAGTAGGGGTACCCTAGTATCCCGAACTTATGCACGGGCAGTCACAGCATCCCGCGGCAAGGCTTGCCGGGTGACCGCCAAGGTCCTCCGTGGTTCCTTTGGAGCCATTCAAGGACAAAGTATCCAAGCCAAGGAGACAAGACCCCGGCAAGAGGAGCTTGCCGGGAAGGCCAACCAAGGCATCTCAAGGAACTTGCCGCGACGCGCCACGCGTCCCGGCAAGGCCCGGTGACCGACAAGCTCCCGAACGCGACAAGACAACGGCCGCGGCAAGGCGCTTGCCGCGGCAAGCCACCACTCTGTGCCCGCGCTCCAGCACATCCACCAACGTGTCGCTCTGGGACCCTTCCAGGCGTACGTGGCGGGAAGCTGTGCAGCCAGCGGTGCGCGGTGGCAAGTGGCACTGACAAGATTGACATCGTGGCGAGCGGTGGCGTCCCTGACGGTCCCTTTTGCACTATTTAGGCGACGCAGACGGGCATATAATGCCCTGGTCCCCTACCGTCATGGTTAGGTATGATACACTGTAGGAGGTAGCTGTACCAACCGCAACACCTTTCCATTTTTACCCTTGTCTACGTTGCCACCTGTCGGTGACCCCTTGAGCATATAAAAGGAAGCCCATGCGCAACGTGGGGGGGGAGGAAGAGAATAGTCACGCTCGGTCTCGTTAGCTGCTGGGGTGTACTGTAGCACTCCGCGCTCCCGAGCAAGAACTCAATACAAACCACAAAGCAGGAGTAGGGTTTTACGCATCCGTGCGGCCTGAACCTGGGTAAACTGCTCGTGTGCTTCGCCTCGATCCGCTCTTTGTGCGACCCTCACCCCCGCCGAACCGAAAGGGACTCGGTCCGCCGGTCCCATAGGTGCTCGTGGATTAGTCCCCCGACATCTTTGGCACGCCAGGTAGGGGAGTCGAGGTTGTGTGAACCAGATCCGGCGTTCACACGAGCTAGATCTTCATCATCTTCATTGACATGCCGCCGATGACGAAGGCTTCGGAGGCGGCTGCTCCGTCCGTGCCGAACCCACCACCGCCGGAGCAAATGGCTGATGGGGCAGACGCCGGCGGAAGAACGGGCGTCGACGAGGGAGCTCACGGTGCTGCCAGGTCCAAGGACAAGGCTGCGCTGCCCATCGGCGGCGTAGCCGGCTCGCACAACGACCGGGCGCACTCCAAGACCTCGGCGTCCGTACATGCACCGCGCCCATCTCAGGAGGCGCGGGACCGGCAGCATCATGGTACTCACGGTACCATGCGTTTGCTAGACCAAGATCGAGCTGGTGGATCTCGGAGTGCTCAAGACCAGCATGCACGCCAACATGCTGGCATGAGCGAGGCACGGTCGGCTGGACGGGATACTGCTCCTTCTAACATAGTTAGAAGTCCGAGCATATCCCGCTCCTCGCACCGTTCGCCACCGCCACCCGCCACTACAGCAGAAGCTTTGGCACGAGCTCAACTGATCCTGGACTACCCTCCAACGGCAGACAAGATTGACGACTGGAGGGCCACCATTCAGAGTCTCATCGGCTTCGCCAACGGCGACACTCAACGGCAGCCGAGCACGTCGCAGCCGCGGCAAGTCAGCCAGGCACGAGCCGGTGGCGACAAAACCGGTGGGGGTGCAACCACTGTGCACTCTCCGCCCCGAAGGCCAAGATTGCCGATTCGCCGGATCCACCTCGACAGCGACTCCACCGCGTCATCAGATCCACGAGCTCGTCGCGATCAGCGCCAAGTTCTTCACGAACGACAGCAAGAAGACGCTCGTACTCGCATCGAGCGCGGAAGAGAAGCGCGACGTCAATCGTACCAACGCGCTGGGCCCTCTGTCGACATGCATGCGCCAGGGGAACCAGGAGACTTGCCGTACGCGGTAGGTTGCCCTGCGTATCCTCGTGAGCTGCAGCAAGTCCAGTGGCCCAACATGAAGAATTTCAAGCCAGACGTACCAGAGAAGTACGACGGCAAGTCGCATCCGTCGAAGTTCCTCAGCATCTACACCATCGCGGTGCAGGCTGCCGGGGGGCGGGACGACAAGATCCTTGCCAACTACTTCCCGCTGGTGCTCAAGCCCAACGTCAGGTCCTGGCGCATGCACTTGCCGGACAACTCCATATCCTCCTGGGCAGACCTATGCCATCAGTTTGTCGGCGCCTTTACAGGCGGCCACAAACCTCATGGCCAAGAGAGTGACCTTCATCTGCTCGCCCAGAAGGAAGGAGAGCCCCTACACAAGTACATTCAGAGATTCAGCCATGTATAGCACAACATCCCAGATGTCCACCCTGCCACGGTCATCAGCGCGTTCCATCAGAACGTGCGTAACCGCAGGATGCGGGAGGAGATGGCGATGTGCAGGATCAGAGACGTCAGTGAGCTGTATGCCCTGGCCGACAAGTGTGCACGTGCTGAGGAAGGGAGGAAACTCCTTGGAGAGAATACAGGAGCAGGAGGATCTGACAGCGAGGATGCTGCCCCGGCAAAGAAAAACCGGCGGTGGAACAACAGGAAGAAGAAAGGCAAAGATGTGCTAGTCATTGAGCAGTCCGGCAACGAAGGTGGCGCCAAGAAAGCCAAAGCTGGTAGCTCCGGCAAGGAGATTGCCGTATGCACCAACTGCCAGACTGTGGCGGTCGCCGACAAGCAGGACGACACTGACAAGCAGTACTGCAAGATCCACCGCACCAAGGGCCATGATCTCCAGAGCTGCAAGAAGGTCGAGCAGCTTGTCCAGCAGCAAAAGGCTGAATACGAGCAACGCGACAAGGATAGGGCCCAAGGAGGCGCTGGAGAATCTGGCAAGAAGCGCGCCGACCGGGGAGGACGCCTCGGCAAGAAGCGCAGCAAGGAGACAGACCTCCCCGCGGCCGCGACAAGGATGAAGATGACGACGACGAAGACATGGATGGTGTCGAGACCAGTGAGCAGGAGTTCCAGAAAGCCACAGAGGTCTTGTGCGTTGACGGCGGTGCTTCTCTGCATACTTCGCACCGCCAACTCAAGCAGTGAGTGCGGGAAGTCAATGCGGCGGAACCACCTGTCGAGTCACGCAAGCTTCTGAAATGGTCCAGCACGCCTATCATCTTTGATATTGAGGACCACCTTGATCGCACAACTGCGGTCGGGTGCTTGCCGATGTTGGTTTCACCAACTATCCGCAACCTCAAGGTCACTAAGATGCTAGTTGACGGCGGGGCCAGCTTGAACCTGATCTCCTCCGCTGTACTCCAGAAACTCCAGATCCCTGACAGCGAGCTTGAAGAGACCGACACATTCCAAGGAATCAACCCGGGAAGGAGCAAGCCGAAGGGGAAGGACACGTTGCCAGTAACATTTGGCAGCGAGGTGAACTTCAGGACTGAGAGGGTCACTTTTGACGTTGCCGATTTTCATTGCCTTACAATGGGATACTCGGCCGTCCAGCACTCGCCAAGTTCATGGCAGCCTCTCACTACGCATACAACATGCCAAAGATGCCAGGCCCGATAAGCGTCATCTCTGTCCCTGGCGACAAGAAGGATGCTCTTATCTGCACCGACAAGATCTACCGGGAAGCGGCAGCCGCAACAGATCGCAAGTCACCTGCCATTGAAGCTCCCGGGGGGAAGAAGAAGACCAAGTCCGGCAAGAGTTCTGATGCCCACTCCGGCAAGCGCACCTCTTCGGAGTGCTGCGCTGCCGTCGAGGACGCACCATCGAGCTCCACCGGCAAGTGTAAGAAGACAATGGCAGCTCCGCCAGAGACCAAGAAGGTGTCCGCCAAGGAGGACGGCATTGGTGGTACCTTCACCATCAGTGCCACTCTTGACCCTAAATAGGAAAGCGCGCTCATTGCTTTCCTACGGGCGAACGTCGACGTGTTTGCGTGGCAACCGTCTGACATCCCCGGTGTACCCAGGAAAGTAATTGAGCACCATCTTGCCGTATGTCCTCATGCGCGGCCCGTCAAGCAGAAGGTCAGGAAGCAAGTAGTGGAGCGCCAAGAATTCATCGCAGAAGAGATCAAGAAGTTGGAAGCAGCAGGCCTTGTCAGAGGAGTGCTCCATCCTACGTGGTTGGCCAATCCTGTAGTCGTGCGCAAGGCGAACGGGAAATGGAGACTTTGTATCGACTTTACCGATGTTAACAAAGCTTGTCCCAAAGACCCATTTCCTTTGCCGCGCATTGACCAGATTGTTGACTCCACGGCCGGATGTGACTTGCTTTCATTTCTTGACGCATACTCAGGATACCATCAAATCTTCATGGCAGAAGAGGATGAGGAGAAGACCGCATTCATCACTCCATGTGGCACGTACTGTTTCATACGGATGCCTTTCGGTTTAAAAAATGCTGGTTCAACATTTGCAAGGGTAGTCCATGTCGCTCTTGAGCCACAAATACACAGAAATGTGGAAGCCTACATGGATGACATAGTGGTCAAGAGCAAGGACAAGGCAACTCTGATTCAAGATTTAGACGAGACCTTTGCAAATCTGCGCAAGATCAGCCTCAAGCTCAACCCCGAGAAGTGTGTGTTTGGAGTCCCCTCCAGCAAGCTTCTCGGGTTCTTCGTGTCTCAGCGGGGAATCGAAGCCAATCCCGACAAGATCAAGGCCATTGAGCAGATTGAAGCACCAAAGCACGTCAAGGATGTACAAAGACTTGCCGGTTGCGTGGCTGCTCTCAGCAGGTTTATCTCTAGGTCTGCTGAGCGCGCCCTGCCGTTTTTCAAAATATTGAAAAAGGCAGGTCCAATGAAATGGACTCCGGAAGCGGAGGCTGCGCTGCAAGACTTGAAGAGATACCTGTCCTCCACTCCAACACTTGTCGCACCTAAGCCACAAGAGAAGTTGCTGCTGTATATAGCGGCAACCAATCAATTGGTTAGTGCTGCGTTAGTAGCAGAGAGGGAGGCAGATGACGAGCCAGCAACCACGGCAGGCGCATCCAGCGACAAGAAGGTGGCTTCCCTGACAAGCTCTGGTCCCGACAAGGATGGATCTGCGCAGACGCGCGAGGAGATACAGAAGAGAATGGTACAGCGCCCAGTTTACTTTGTCAGTTCCCTTCTGCAGGGGGCTAGGTCAAGGTACTCTGGCGTGCAGAAATTGCTTTTCAGCCTTCTCATGGCCTCGAGAAAGCTGCGCCATTACTTCCAAGCACATGAGATCACAATTGTCACTCGTTTTCCGCTGAAGAGGATACTACAGAATCCAGAAGCGACAGGCAGGATTGTTGAGTGGGCACTGGAACTGTCAAGCTTTGGCCTCAAGTTTGAGAGTACTTCAACTATCCAAAGCAGAGCATTGGCAGAATTCATAGCAGAATGGATGCCAACACCAGATGAAGAAATTTCAGAACGAGCATCCCCGTCGAGGAAGCAAGCAAAGAGTGGCTGATGTACTTTGATGGTGCCTTTTCGCTGCAAGGCGCCGGTGCTGGCGTGCTACTTGTCGCACCCACCGGAGAGCACCTCAAGTACGTAGTCCAGATGCACTTTCCCAAGGAGCAAGCAACAAACAATATTGCAGACTATGAAGGCTTGCTTGCCGGTCTCAGGATCGCGGCAGACCTTGGGATCAAGAAGCTCATTGTCAGGGGTGACTCGCAGCTTGTCGTCCGCCAAGTGAACAAGAGCTATCAGAGTCCGTTGATGAAATCCTACGTCGATGAAGTGAGAAAGCTAGAAGAGCACTTTGACGGCCTACAGATGGAGCAAGTTCCAAGAGCTCAGAACGCCATTGCCGATGGCCTATCAAAGTGCGCCGCACTTAAGTTACCTGTGGAACCAGGGATCTTTGTGCTCAAGCTGACTCAACCATCTGTAACGCCATCAACTAGATAGAGCAAGAAGAGGAAGTTGATTTCTGGTGACTAGTTTCCGGCAGAGCTTCCCGAAGCCGCCGCCAAGAAGGTCCCCAAGATCAACGCCAAGAGTGCTGAGGAGCAGTCTGCTCCGGCAAGCCCTAGGGTTTGTTCCGTTGAAGCAGAAGCTCCCGACAAGTTTTGCTCCGGCAAGCTTGCCGGGGAACGTCAAGCTCCAGCAGAGCCGTAGGTTCTCGCCGTAGAAGCGGATGTTCCCGCAGCAGCAGATTTGCCTTTAGTCCTTGTTGTCGAGCCACAAGCTCCAGCATGGACACAGCAGATTGTCCATTTCCTTCAGACAGGAGAACTTCCCGAAGAGTAAGAAGAAGCGGAAAGAGTAGCCCGACAGTCAAGTATGTACCAGCTTGTCGACAACACACTATACAGAAGAAGACTCAACGGTGTGAAATTGAAGTGTATTCACCGGGAAGACGGACAAAAGCTGTTGGCAGAGATACATGGAGGCATATGTGGTCACCACATTGGCGCAAGAGCAGTTGTCGGCAAAGCATTCCGGCAGGGCTTATTTTGGCCGACAGCCCTCCAGGATGCAACTGCACAAGTAACCAAGTGTGAAGCGTGCCAGTTCCATTCCAAGCAGATACACCAACCAGCTCAATCTCTCCAGACGATCCCTTTATCCTGGCCATTTTCGGTCTGGGGGCTCGACATCCTCGGCCCCTTTCCCCGAGCAGTCGGGGGCTTTGAGTACTTGTACGTTGCAATCGACAAGTTCACACAGTGGCCGGAAGTGGAAGCAGTGAGGAAGGTGACAGCACAGTCAGCAGTCAAGTTCTTCAGGTCGATTGTTTGCGCTTCGGGATCCCTAACAGGATAATCACCGACAACGGTACGCAATTCATGAGCCGCACCTTCATGCAGTATGTCCAAGATCTTGGCGCCAAGGTCTGCTTCGCTTCTGTTGGTCACCCGAGAAGAAACGGTCAAGCGGAGAGGGAAAATGGTGAAGTGCTGCGTGGGCTCAAGACCAGGACTTTTGATAGGCTGCACAAGTGCGGAAGAAACTGGATCGAGGAGCTGCTGGTGGTTCTTTGGTCGATCAGGACGACGCCAAATTGAGCCACTGGCCAGACACCTTTCGCTCTAGTCTATGGAGCAGAGGCAGTTCTCCCCACGGAACTCGTATACGGGTCACCTCGAGTGCTCGCTTATGATGAGCTTGAGCAAGAGCAGCTCCGACAAGATGACGCGCTACTCCTTGAGGAAGACCGTCTTCAGGCTGCTGTATGAGCTGCTCGCTACCAGCAAGCTTTGCACCACTACCATAGCCGCAAAGTTAACGCCAGAAGTCTCGAGGAAGGCGACCTTGTTCTTCGGCGTGTTCAGTCCGCCAAGAATTCCAACAAGTTGACGCCGAAGTGGGAAGGCCCTTACCGGGTGAAACGAGTCACTAGGCCTGGCTCTATCCGCCTTGAGACCGAAGATAGCATTCCGGTGAGCAATTCCTGGAACATTGAGCATCTTCGTAAGTTTTACCCGTAAGGCGCGGTTGCCGGAACCTGTTCCGGCAACCACCTTTTGTACAAGTCTTGCCACTATTGCATGTAATCCTTTGTACAAAGCCAGGCGCAGACCCCGTGCATAAGTAAAGCTCATATGCTCCACACATCTTGTCAATTTCATGCTTTCTATTTTTTGCATATGTGATCTGACACTTTGTGCAGCACCTACTCCCCGGTAAGCAATAACGAGCCGTAAGGCTCCATATCTTTATTTTCTCCTCTTTCTTTTTTCTCAAGGAAAGGAAGGTTCCCTCGCCCACAAGTTTGCCGGGGGGAAAGGAGAAGATAATGGTATGGACCAGGCGTCGTTCAAAAAAGTTTCGCCTTACCGGGAAGCAAACAACAGAAAAGCTAAGTTGCCAAAGTTTGAGCAATCAGATTTTTTAAAATTTTAAGTTATCTCCCTTGAACGACCGCACTTTATATGGAAAACCTGTGCGCGGAGGAACCAACTCATAGCTAGTTGCGCCCTTACTTTGTTTCGAGTCCGCTCAACAACTTAAGTGAGCTGCGACTAGTTGCGACAAGGTTTCTTGTCGGTAGCGGCACCGCCAGCAGGCTGCTGACGTCCCGCACTCAGCGCTCGCGGCTAAGGTGCCTGCACCGGCAAGTTCCCTAAAAGCGTAGGGCAAAAACATACAAAGGGAGGAATCAAGTAAAGGGAATAACATTGCAATCATTACCCGGAATAGAGTTATATTACAAGGTAGCTTGTCGCGGCTCTAACAGATTGTTCTCATAACATGACCAGCAGCGACAAGAAAAGAAGAAAACGGGCGGTCTAGTCTACGCGATCGCCCTGAATCCTCTTGATCCCGCTCACCTTGTCCACAATGGGTGCGACAAGGGTCTTGAGCGCCTCCAGATCAGCATCCGGCGGCAGGGTCTTGAGGACGTTGGTGAGGTTGAGGCCCGGGTTGCGGAAGGCCACCTTCACCAACACCTTTTGAAGAGCTCCCGCGCAGATCTTGCGCGACTCATCGGCCAGCTGCTTTGGGATCTTCTCCCGGAGCCGCTGGAGGGCCGTCGCCACGCCTTTGAAGGACAAGGTGAGCTTGGCGCTGGGTTGGAGGTTCTCATCGGAGGGATGCCCGAGGTCCTCCACCCCCAGCTGCGCCAGCTCCTTGTCGATATCTGCGGCAGCATTCACGAGACCCTCCGTCCAGTGCTCCACATTCTCCCTAAAAGCATTCTGGGCAGCGGCGGCACTCGCCAGCAGCGCCTTGTCAGCCTTGATCTCCTCCTTCAAGGCCACCTCCTGCTCCCTGGCGCCGTCCAGCGTCTTGGTCAAACTGGTCAGCTTCAACTCAAGATCTGCGTTGGAGTCCTTGGCGGCACTAAGCTCTTTGCCCTTCTCGGCGAGACGAACCTGCAGCTCTGAGTTGCTGTGGGCGTCCTTCTCCCGCTCACGCTTGAGCGCGGCAAGCTCTTCACCACTCGCCTTGAGATCGGCCTCCAGCTGCGCCACCTTCGTCTCCAGCTCCTTCTTGGCGGCCTCGGCAACTGCGGAAGCATCCTCTGCTTGCTTAAGGGCTCCGCCGAATTTTTGCTCACGCGCGGCAAGCTCCTCCTCGTGGCTGTCGAGGTTAACTTTCCGCTGCACCAGCTCGCCCTCCTGCGCAGACAGCTTCTCAGCGGCAAGCCGCTGTTGCTCTTCAACTTCGGCCTTCTCGAGGAAGAAGGCCTTCTGCTCTTTGGCGAGTTGCTCCCGCTCCTCTGCCAGGGACCAGAGAGCTTCCTGGTTGAGACCCCGGAGCTCCTCCGCGCGCTTCTCGATGTCCGCTCCCGCCTTCGCGACAAGTGCCTCGCGGGATTCCAGCTTGGCTTGTCGTGCGCGGTAGAGCGACAACAGCTTCCGCAGCAGCCGCTCCTCCTCAGGCTCGCCGCTGCTGCTGCTCGGCACATCAACTAGCGTCAGCCCAGCGGAGGCGAGCACCTCTCCATCAAAGCTCTCTCCCTCGACCGGCGCCCTGGAGCTTGACGCCCAGGGGAGGTTGATGAAGACGCCATCGCCGGCCTTCAAGTAGACGCCTGGCTGGGGCTCTTCGGAGCCTGGCGCTGCGGCAGCAGCGGACGGGTCGGCGGTCGACGTAGCACCTGGCGCTCCTGCGGCCTCAGGGCCGTCAGTGCGATCGCCAGACCCCTCGCCAGCTGCTGCGGCGGCAGCTTTGGCGGCCTCGTCGCCGGCGGGATCATCCGCGCCGGCTGCTTCTTCAGTGGCAGCGGCATCGTCGGCAGCAACCTCGGTCTCCATCGGCTCCGCAGCAGATGGATCTAATGGCCAGAAAAGTGAGAAAAGTCAAGCAAATACCCAAAAAGAAGAAGAACCCAAGGGAAGCTTTGAAGAGAAGATTACCTGTACTGGGTTCGGCAGTCGTAGTCTCCGCCGCCGGGGGGACGCCGGTGCTGTCCCTTGCCGGAGAACTCTCCCTTGCCGGAGGACTCTCCCTTGGCATTTCGGGGGCGGCCTCCGGGCGCTCCTGGTCGGGCTGCTCTGCTCCTACACAAACCAACAGTCGGAAAGAGAACCATATACTTACGCTGGGGGCCGCTCTGGAGAACAGTTGCCGGGTCCGGCAAGGTTGTCTCGGACGCACCCCCTGCTGTCGCGGTGGGTTTGTCCTTGATGACAATCACTGGGACCTTGGCTCTCTTTGCTGCTCTCTGGGCCAGAGTCCTAAAAAGGAATAAGTTCAGAGTAAAGCAAATGAGATACAAGATAAAACAACAAGAATTGAAGAACTACAAGTACAACAAGAGAATCTTACTCTTCTTCTTCCTCGTCGGAGCTGAACGCTGAGAAGTCGAAGTCCGGCTCACGTCCGGCGCGAGGCGGCGGAGGAGTAGTTTCCCTTGGCCGCTTGGCGGGAACAGTGGTGGTGGTCTGAGACGACCCCGCTCCGGCTGCCGCCGCGGCGTGAGAAGCGGCAGGAGCAGAAGCGGTGGTCCGGGTGGACCCCGCTCCAGTTGCCGCAGGAGCGTGAGGTGCTCCCGCGGCAACAGTGCTTGCCGCGGTGGAGCGTGTCGCGCGGCGCGGCGACTGTTGACTCGCCCGCCGCCCCGTTACGTCCCCAGCCTTGCGGAGACGCCTTCTTGGTGGGGATGGAGGCTCTGCTTGCGGTGAGGTGCCTGAAGATGAGGAGGAAGAGGAGTTGATCTCCAGCGAGCCGCTCGTATCCTCGGCGGGCTCGCTCGACTCGACGTCATGCCCGGCAAGCTCTTTCTCGCCGATGAGCTCCTCTCGCTCGGCACGGCTTGCCGCCTCTGCTGCCTCTGCCTCCTCCATGGTGAATCCAAATTCGCCCGTGGCTGTGGCTGCCGCCGCCTCTTCCAGCCTAGTGGCAATGCGTGTCATCTCCGCATCGGTGGTGTCGCGGGTGAGGCTATTCTTTTCGTCGGAGCGGACTGGCACTTCTACAAAGCCGTCAAAGAACTCCTGCACGACGTCGTCTGCAGGCTCCTGCCAAGTTGGGACAATTCCATGCGAATCGCACAGCGGCATCATTGCACGGATGCGGTCGAGCGCGGAGTTGTTGCACAGCGGAACGACACCCTTCGGCAACCTGAACACTTCGAGATGTCGAGGGTCGTACTTGAACAGCTCCTGGAGCATCGCGTTAAGCTCCAGAACAGTGAAGTTGAAGTTGAGGCCCGGACGCAGCCTCATGATATCCGCCGCATTCTTGAATTCCCAGGCGGGTCTCCTCTGTTCCCGCAGGGGGGCGATGCGGCGGCGAAGAAAATCTGCGCCAACAGCGCCTACAGTGAGCCCGGCAAGCCTGAGGCGTTGGATCCGGGTGACGGCAATCTTCAGCCTATCGTCTTCCGGGGCCACGTCACTCCAATCGCTGCCGCGTGCTACTGGGGCTTGGCGCCGGGCGGTAAACGGCTGCGGGTTCTCCTCGACAATCCAGCACCAGTCTGCTCTCCATTCCTCCCACTTGCCGCGGAACTCTCCCTCCAGATAAGTGTCCTTCTTGCCGGCCCTCGAGATCCAGGCGATTCCGCCGGATAAAGGCTCTCCTCTCTCTACTCGGGGCATAAAGAAGTGGCAAAAAGGGCTACATTGGGATAGACTCCGACAAAGTTTTCGCAGAGATGTGCGAAAACTGCCATGGTCAGAACAGCATTGGGGGTGAAGTCAAGGAGGCGGAACCCGTAGGTGTTCATAATATCATAGAAAAACTCAGAGAAAGGCGGGCAGAGCCCGCAGTAGAAGAACAAGGTGAAGAAAGGATATCCATTTGGAGCCATTTTCCAAGCGGTGGCTGGAAGTACCTTCGTGCGCGGATGCGCTCGCATCTCCGTCGACCAGAAGAGGTAGTAATTTTCCCTCAGCTCCCTCGCGGCGAGCTTGGGGGGGAAGATTGCCCACTCCTTTCACAGCGCCGCAAGCCGCTGCGCCTCAGTCGACTTCACAACCTTTCCTTTGTCGGCTCTCGGAGCCATGGCAGAAGTGGTGGAGGAGGTCGACGGCGTTGGTGGTGCTGGTGGCGATGGGGGGCGGGGCGCTGCTCTCTTTCAGCTTTGGGAAGACGAGGGAGCGGCGGAGGTTTCCGAGATTGGAGTAGCAACCGGCGAAAGGGCGAACTACCCCTGTTTCCCATGCTTATAAAGAGGGAGGGGGCGGACGTTCCGCCTTTCCGAATAAAGAAACCACCCACGATCTCTCCCACGACGCCGCATTCAACGCGTGCCGTTAGGGGAGGGCGCGGGGGATACGGGGAGAGATACGGCATAACCCAGGCCGCGCGTGCCCGTGCCCTGTTTTGGGCCTGGCCCAACAGCGCTCGGCGCCATGTATGGCCCAGGCCTGGGGGCTCCTGTCGGTGTACTAGAGTAGGGGTACCCTAGTATCCCGAACTTGTGCACGGGCAGTCGCAGCATCCCGCGGCAAGGCTTGCCGGGTGACCGCCAAGGTCCTCCGTGGTTCCTTTGGAGCCATTCAAGGACAAAGTATCCAAGCCAAGGAGACAAGACCCCGGCAAGAGGAGCTTGCCGGGAAGGCCAACCAAGCCATCTCAAGGAACTTGCCGCGACGCGCCACGCGTCCCGGCAAGGCCCGGTGAGCGACAAGCTCCCGGACGCGACAAGACAACGGCCGCGGCAAGCCACCACTCTGTGCCCGCGCTCCAGCACATCCACCAACGTGTCGCTCTGGGACCCTTCCAGGCGTACGTGGAGGGAGGCTGTGCAGCCAGCGGTGCGCGGTGGCAAGCGGCACTGACAAGATTGCCATCGTGGCGAGCGGTGGCGTCCCTGACGGTCCCTTTTGCACTATTTAGGCGACGCAGACGGGAATTTAATGCCCTGGTCCCCTGCCGTCAGGGTTAGGTATGATACACTGTAGCAGGTAGCTGTACCAACCGCAACACCTTTCCATTTTTACCCTTGTCTACGTTGGCACCTGTCGGTGACCCCTTGAGCATATAAAAGGAGGCCCATGCGTAACGTGGGGGGGGGGAGGAAGAGAACACTCATGCTCGGTCTCGTTAGCTGCTGGGGTGTACTGTAGCACTCCGCGCTCCCGAGCAAGAACTCAATACAAACCACAAAGCAGGAGTAGGGTTTTACGCATCCGTGCGGCCCGAACCTGGGTAAACTACTCGTGTGCTTCGCCTCGATCCGCTCTTTGTGCGACCCTCGCCCCCGCCGAACCGAAAGGGACTCGGTCCGCCGGTCCCATAGGTGCTCGTGGATTAGTCCCCCGACATACAGGCATTCTGACTGGGAAACGTCCTAGTTCGCATGTTCGTCTCCAAACACATACATAAATAGAGTGGGCATCAACCCAACTCAATCATGTCAAGTCCTTTGACTTGACCCAAATAGTTCTTCCCACTTATCCAAACACATACACTGGTTTGTAAACATGTGGACGTAGCCCAAGAGCGGTTACCCAACTGTCCTTGACCGTGGACACGGCTATTCGAATAGTTTTACACTCTGCAGAGTTTGCACACTTTACCCACAAGATCCGGGGAACTTCCGTGTCATCCACGACCCGCGGTACCTCAAGTACCCGGGGTAAGCACCCGATCACTATCTTTCCCTAGACGACACTAACATGGAGTCCAATCGTTGTTCCATATCCTCATGATGTACATCATACGAGACTCACTCGAGATCGTAACATCCGAGAGGGGACACAATGGTGTATCTGTTGCCCTGTGAAAACAATCATGGCCGCCCTACCTGGCACGACCCCGTCCCGAGAGAGCGCACCAACAACTCTCCCGTCACTAGTAATGCGGGCTCCAAGCTAGTACCGGCCTAGGTAATCAATAATGCCCTTTCCCATACAAGGGTAGAGTGGTTGCGCATGTAAGGTTGGAATAACAGTCGCAACTTAAACCAATCCTTTTTGAAAAACAACACACACACTTGCCTCGGTACACCACTTCATCATCAAGTGGTTACCCAACTCATCATCTCCCCCGGGCATAAGTGGCACCCAATGGGGGTTTTCGAAAAGTCTTTTGAAAATACTTTGTCTCCATCACCATGCATATTCCCGTCCCTTTTTGCGTAGCACTACTTTAGCATCCTATCTACTCCCACTGGCATAACCCTCATAAGGAGGTAGGGTCATGCACAATGCAAGTATCAACGAGGAAGTAACGGAGGCAAACCATCAAAGTGGTTCCACCCCATCATGATTTCGTTGCAACACCAATATGATGCTTTATGTCATGAATAAAAAGGGTTTCATAGACATGGTCAAAGGGTTTCTTGCCTATTTTAACAAAGTCTTCGAGGTCTTCAAATATCTCTGGTCCAACTCCGAGCATTTCGTCTACTTCGTCAACTATCGTCGAAAGCAACCATAATAAGCAACACAACAAGGCAGAAAATAAAAGTGCTCTAAAAATATTGATTCGACTTTTCTAGGACATCTCTGGTTATATGAAAATTAACCAGAGTGGTTTCATTGGAATTTGGTCAGTGGATATTTCTAAACATTTTGATACGATGGAATCAAGGGGTTTATGGATTTGCAAGAAGTGTAGAGAAACATATTTTTGAAAAATGAGCAAAGGAACCCATTTAACAAACCATGATTTTAGAAGCATCTAGGAGTTGGTTTCACTGGATTTGGAGTTCAAATGATTTCCCTATGAATTTACGAAGTTGACAAATATGAAGAAATGGCTCATTATTTTGTGTGGTACAGAAAGTATTGAGAAAAATGTTCATAAACTAAGTTATGAACTTAGAAGCATCTAGGAATTTGAATCATGGCATTTGGATCAATTTTGAGCTCTCTGTGATTTTCTAAAGTTTATCACAGAAATGGAAAAAGGGGATGTCATAAATATTTGTGAAGGAAATGTTTCTTGGAAAAATGTGCAAACAACACCATGTGATAGATCATGAATTTATGAGCTACTAGAAATTTGAATCATCATATTTGGAGTTAATTTGAACTATTTATGGATTTTACAAATTGTACAGAAAAGAAAAGGGAAAAGGTTTTTACCCAAACTGGCTGGATTTGGGCAGCAACAGCGTGCACTGGGCGAGGCTAAACGGCAGGGCGCCACTGGGCCGGCCCAGCAACTCAGCCACACGGGCGATAGGGCGACGTCGAAGGCGCCCACGCGGAGTGCGCCTTCGCTGCAGGGACGCGGGAGACGTCGAACCCGCCTCCACTTGCAAGCGTGGCCCGGTGGTTGGGCCACTGAAGAGCAGGCCCCGCCTGCAGGTTTGTCCTCAACCTCCCGCGTGGGCATGAAGGGCGACAGAGGAGGCGTTCGACGCTGGCCGCTGGTGCTACAGGGCGTCTCCGGCGATGATCCGCCCACCGGCGTGCTCAGCGGAGAGAGACGAACCAGTGAGACCCCACCACGAGTGCCTGCATCACCGGATGGGAGTAGGGCTTCGCCCGCGGCGGACGGTGGCGTCGGGCGAGAGTGGCCATGGCCTAGCGGCTCGCCGGAGGATAAAGAAGGGTGCGGTCGAGCTCCTCAGGTTTTGGGGGGGGGGTCTTGTGATGCGGTTATAGGGAGAGGAGGGAGTCAGGACGGCGCGAATTTTGGCAATGGACGGCGGCTCGGCTTCGGCCTTGGAGGTGGATGGGGGGCACGGGAGGAAGAATGGCGCGGTCCGGGGGGTCCAGGGGAGGGAGAGAGGGCAGTTGGATACGAGATAGTGCTCAGGGGTGGCCTTTAAACAGGCGGACGACGGTCCACCGAGCACTCGTGCGCCGGCGAGCTCGCTGTCGTCGCCACGGGTCACGAGAGCTCGTCGCGGTGTGTCTGGGGTGTTCCTGGATTTGGTCGAGAGCTAGGGGAGAGAAGAGAGAGAGAGAGAGAGAGAAGGGGGCCAGGGGCACCGCACGTGTGAGCTTGCTCACTGGTGCACTCGGGCGACCGGCGCGCGTGCGAGCAGGGGCAGGAGGAGGGAGAAGGAGGAGGGGGCCGATCAACTGCTGTGCTGTGGACGCCGAGGCGCATCGTCGGGCTTGCTGGGGAGGCCCGAGGTGGCCGGAGGTGGTTGGAAGGGGGCGGCTACAGTGCTAGAGCGCATTGTAGCGCGCTCCAGAGCGTGCAAATGGCATGCCATGGCATTTTATATGCCTTGTGGGCGCGGCCACTAATGTCTGGTAGCTCTAGGAGGGAGTAAAGAAGAGGGGAGGGACATTGGATGCCCTAGTGGCCACTGGAGTGAGGAGGGAGGTGAGAAAGGGAGAGAAATGGGCTTGTCCAAAGAGGAAAAATGGGTCTCTTCCCCCCCTTAATCATTGCTCCTCGGGCAGCTAAGCATGCAGGAGGTAGAGGAGGAGCAGATGAGGCTGTGGGAAAAAGTTGAGCTCATGGAGATTAGTGGAAGTGTACAAAACAGGCATTTTAAATTTCTGCCAGAAGGTGTTTGATGTAGGTTTGGGCAAGCAAATGGACTTCCCTTGTCATGAGGCTTGACAGGGTCAAATGGCCTGAGAAAACAAGAGGTTCCACCAAGATTGAGTTCATTTGGGAAAAGTTGCCAATGCAACTTTTGTAAACCCTTGAAATCAGCAGAAATGGACTTTCCAAGATTTAGTCAGGCAAATCTATTCTCCTTGATGCACCACTTAGTGTAGTGTCATCATTTGAGGTTATGAACATGTCCACAAAAGTTGAGATCAAAAGGAGAAAGTTGCCAATGTAGAGTTGTTCAAATTTGCTTCTGGACAAGAAGGGTTTTGGGGCACTTTGAGAAAGATAACATTCTCTCCAACTTGTGCCATTTGGTCTAGATGAATAATTAGACCATTTGAGCATGTCCACAAGGTTTGAGAACATTTGGACATGTTTGGCAATGTAAAGTTGCTCAAACTTCAAAATGGACAGAAATGGTTTTGAGGAGATTTCATGGGGTTATACTATTCTCCATGACATGATACTTGGCAAGATCATCAAACATGTCATATGTGACATTCTAGAATTTTATTGGAATTTTTGGGGAATATTTCCTTTGTAAATATTTCAAAAGCTTGAAATATCTAGAAAGGGTTTTTGAGGGATTTGACCCATATTTTGAACATGACCATGTGTTGAAACTCTTATATATGGATAATGTATGTCCACTGGGTTTCCCTAGGTTTTTCCCAAATATTTTTAAAGCATTAAAATAATTTTAACCTATTAAAGACCATTTCTGGCCTTAAGAAAAAGCCTTTAAATAAAATAGGAAAATAACTTTTAAAATTATTTTTTGTGGTTTATGGGAGCCCTATACCTAATAGGTTTCAAATATACTTTTTGAAAGATTTTTCACACCCTTAATTAAGTACTTGTAGTTCAAGTCTCAATTCAGGGGTTTTTGGAAAACCTAATTTATAAAATTCTTTTTGGCCAAAATATTTTTGCAAGAAATTGTTTTTATGTCCTACACACATGGCATGATCATTGGGAAAGGTTTTGGATCAAGGACAAGGAGTATAAGAGTTGGAGGATTTATTTGATTTTTAGAGCACTTGCAAAACAACAAACAAAATCCAATCAAGGCAAGGTCCAAAACACTCAAAAGTTTTTGTCAAACCACATTTTATCATGATTGTTAGCTTAAGTGTAGTGGCATGAAAAACAGGGTGTGACAACCGGCCCAGTCCCCTGCCTCCGCCCGCCCCTCGACCTCAGTGCACCGCCATGCTTGGCACCGCCCCCAGCCATCCCTTCAAGCCCTACCGACCTCCATATCGAGCGCAAGCAGCTCCTGCGCCCCACACCCCTACGATAGACACCGATGCACCGCTTCCCCATCGAACAGGCTGACTAGGTGCTCCGTGCATCTAAGCGGGTGTTGCTTCTTTTAATTTCGAATCAACTGACCCTGAATTGAAATCCAGGTGGGCGACTAACCTATAGCGAAGGTGAAATAGTAAATGGGAGGAAACCTTGTGCATTTAGTATCACAAAGAAGGTGCAGTGAGAAGTGCTCAACTAGTTTCTTTCGTGGGATGAATACGATGTGAGCAGAGACGTAAGATTTGCATGAATAAGGGAAGAGGAGTACCTCTTTCTGTGGGCAGTGTTGTGTCCTCCTTCTATTTACCCAACGATCTTCTTGCGGTTCGCTGGAAACAAGAAGTTGTAGAGGACGGTGGAGCCTTGGATGAACCCATGGCCAAGTTGTTGAGTGTGCTACTGTGGCCGTCTGTCGGCGGCGGGGAACCAGATCCGAGGCGGTGAATGACAACGTAGCAGGAACAACTCTGGTGCAGTGGATGGTTGTGACAGTGGAGCGGCAGTGGTGAGGCGCAGGATGGTGTGGTCGAAGTGGTTCTGGTACGGTGCACGTCGGCGTCGGCATCGTGGAGGCTGCTCTACCTTGGCTTCAGTTTCTAAGTCCTTGAGGGCGTTGTGGTTGCGGTTGCGTTGGACGACGATGTTGGGGTACCGGCTCCAGCGTGATGGAGGAGGGTGGCGGTGTATTGGGCGCGATGGGGTGGAGGACGGAGGAGGCTGAGGTTTCGCGGCTGGTGGAGGGGGCGTTTTGGCGCCCATGGAGTATGAATGGGGAAACGGAGGGAGGGGCAACTAAGGGGGAACAATGTTTCGGTTTGGGACGCGCTTGTTTGAAATTTGGGGAAAGTCACAAACTTTGCCCCCATCTAAAATTTTGGACATATTGCGGGTAGGGGGTAGGACAGTAATCTCCGGTGTCCCAAATGGTGGGCAGGATAGATTTTGGCCGAGCGCATGGGTGTTTAGGCGCCCATGACGTATGAATGCTTCTCTTACTTCTACGTACCACTCTTTTCATTAATCTCAGTTGGAAAACACTATTTCTCTCACATGGATATATACACACGCACGATCTCTGCAAGACCTCTATATGCACATATATGTGCCTACGTGTCTCCCGCACGCACATTATCTTTAGGCCTCTCTCGCACACATTGCCCCCCCATACCTCTCTCTTACTAGTTAGTGGATATGATTCCATCAGATCATTCGGTAGGATATCCCTGACTGTTAGGCTGGATGGTAATACGAGGCAAAATTTTACCCAAGTCTGGGCCCTTGCAGTTGAGGAAAAAGCCTACTCCTAGTACTGTATATTTGTGATAGGGGTGTGTACAAAGTACACATGAATACCAGCCATTGTGTGTGTATACTATTGACAAACTAGCCCCCGGGCTTATATAACATACTCGGGGCCTAGGGTTACAAATCATATATATTCGGCTTATCATTAGTGGGGATAGAGTCCTCCACGACTCTGGTAGCTTCGTCTTGTACGCCGAATCCTCCATGGGTCTTCGTATAACGTGTCTCAGTCCAACCTATGTGGCGCGGGATGGAACCAACCCAGGAGTCCTCATGTCGACCCACCACAACTAGAAATGATGTGCCCACCACACCCCGCACACAATCGGCCACTAAGAAAATAAGCATATACAATAGTACAAAGTTATACATGAAAGTTAATTACATGGTGCATCCAATAATATTTGTTCCGCATTGTGAATGTTTATATCTTCTCCTAAAAAAATTAGTCATGGGAAAGATAAACGAATGGCATATCTCTCTTATCTCCACCGCACACCCCCTCTCTCTACACCACTTTCATGTATGCACACAAACTATCTCTCGGCCCTCTAAAAGTATGCCCCTGACACATTCACGCATGACGGTCACTGTATTTCAAGCGGAAGCACTATACGGTCCCTAGACTTCAGAATATGCTCATCACGGCCATCGTATAGATTTGTGGTGATCATACGGTATCTAGCTCACCATACATCACTGTATTTTGTTGATGACACTAACGGTCATTGTATTTGATGCGTGCTCCCTATTATGTTTACGAAACTTACGGTCATTGTATTTGAAGAGAAAGCATGATATGGTCATTGGACTTCAGAATAAGCTCATTACAGTCACCATATACATTTTGTGGTGCTAACCAACCCGTGGTTGGATGGTTAGGAGGACAGTGGTATCCCCAGCCCACCAGGGTTAAAGTCCTGGTGCTCGCATTTATCTTGGATTAATTTTAGTATTTCCGGCGATGTGCGTTCAGTGGGAGGAGACATTCCCCTCGACTACGAAGCTCCTATGGTGACTTCGTAAAATCTCAAGATGATATGCTGGCTCACACTCTTGAAGGTGCTCATCGGGGTAGGGTGTGCGTGTGTGCGCTTATAGCGGTGAGTGTTTGCGCGTATATATGAGCGCTTCCGTATGTACTGTGTTAAAAAGATATGACTTGATTATACGGTCACTGGCTCACCGTACAACTCCGTAATTTGTTGATGACACAATCAATTGACCAGTCAAATGTTCCATGTGGCGTAACTAGTGTTGCACCGCCAGTGCACGTAACCGTGGGGCCCACCTTTCAGCACATATATGAAAGAAAGAAATTGTAGCTTGCGTTTGTTTGTCTTAATAAAATACATTTTGTGGTGATCATACGGTCACTGGCTCACCATACAGCTCTGTAATTTTTTGATGACATGATCAATTAACCAATCAAACGGTCCACGTTCATCGGCTCACATTACCATAGGGCCCACCTGCAGCGTGTATATGAAAGACAGAAATGGTAATAAATTAGTGGTCGGTGGGGACTCGAAGTCGTGAGACCTCTGGTTGGCAGCCAGTGCGCACTAACCACAGCGGACAAGGTCGCCTTGTGATGATATGTTGAGCCAGCCATTCTAATTGCACTCACACATGAGACATTGTTTTGATAACCCACAAGTATAGGGGATCAGATGTAGCCTATTTCGATAAGTAAGAGTGTCAAACCCAACGAGGAGCTAAAGGTAGAACAAATATTCCCTCAAGTTCTATCGACCACCGATACAACTCTACGCACGCTTAACGTCCGCTTTACCTAGAACAAGTATGAAACTAGGTGTAAATGGATAGGTTTGCAAGATAATAAAGAGCACATAAATAAAAACTAGGGGTTGTTTAGAAAAAGAAACAACTAAGCTAGTTTTAGTAGAGATCTTTTTGTCACAAGAAAGTTATTTGTCCCTAAGCAATCGATAACTAGACCGGAAATCATTATTGCAATTTTATATGAGGGAGAGTCATAAGCTAACATACTTTCTCTCCTTGGATCATATGCACTTATGATTGGAACTCTAGCAAACATCCGTAACTACTAAAGATCATTAAGGTAAAACCCAACCATGGCATTAATGTATCAAGTCCTCTTTACTCCCATATGCAAACAACCTACTTACTTGGGTTTAAGACCCTGTCACTCTAGCAACCCACCATAAGCAAATCATGAACATATTGCAAACCCTACATCGGGGATCCCTCACGCTTGCGCGACACGGAGAGCACCATAGGACAGCACCAATAATAAAACATACAACTCAAACCAACCACGATCACCAATTAACCCATAGGACAAAATGGATCTACTCAAACATCACATACATCATTGGGAAATAATATATAACGTTGAGCACCATGTTTAAGTAGAGATTACAGTAGGGAGAAGAGGTGCTACACCACTGCATAGAGGGGGAGAGAGTTGGTAATGACGGCGGCGAAGTTGTTGGTGTAGATCGTCGTCACGATGATTCTTCCTTGACCTTCCCCCTAGATGGGAGAAGGGTTTCCCCTCCAATCCATGGCCTCCATGACGGTGGAGGGGCGAGAGCCCCTCCGAGATTGGATCTCTCTCTGTTTTCCTTCTGTTTCCGCACACCCAGATTTTGGCCTTTCATCGTTTCTTAAATTCCCGGAGATCCGTAACTCCGATTGGGCTGAAATTTTAACATGATTTCTATTCAGAGATTAGCCTTCTTATGGCGAAAGAAGGGCACCAACCTCCTTACGGGGTGGCCATAAGGGCCCAGGGCGCGCCCCTGCCTTGTAAAAGACAAAAAGGAAGAAAGTCTCACATCGACACGGCTAATCAACGGGCTATGGAGATGCCCATGAATTGATGTCAATGCGAGGAGTAGGGATTGCCATGCAACGGATGCACTAGAGCTATAATTGTATGAAAGCTCAAACTGAAAACTAAGTGAGTGTGCATCCAACTTGCTTGCTCATGAATACCTCAGACATTTGAGGAAGCCCATCATCAAGAGACTCTCTATATGAAGAACATGGTGCTGCTCTGAAGCACAAGTGTGGTAAAACGATAGTAGCATTACACCTTCTCTCTTTTTCTCTCTTTTTTTGTTTTCTTCTTTTTTCTTTTTTGGCTCTCTTTTTTGGCCTTTATTTATTTATTTATTTATTTTTCGTGTGGAGTCTCATCTCGACTTGTGGGGAATCATTGTCTCCATCATCCTTTCCTCACTTGGACAATGCTCTAATAATGATGATCATCACACTTTTGTTTACTTACAACTCAATATTACAACTTGATATCTTAGAACAAAGTATGAATGTATATGAATGCCTCTGGCGGTGCACTAGGATGTGCAATGATCTAGGGCAGAAAGGATATCGAAAAATGGAAAAGCCAGGGAAATATCATGCTAGTTATCTTAGAATCATGCAAAGCAATATGACAATGAATGCTCAAGTCATGTATATGATGATGATGATGGAAGTTGCATGGCAATATATCTCCGAATGGCTATTGAAATGCGATGATAGGTAGGTATGGTGGCTATTTTGAGGAATGTATAAGGAGGCTTATGTGTGATAGAGTGTATCATATCACGGGGTTTGGATCTACCGGCGAAGTTCGCACCAACTCTCGAGGTGAGAAAGGGCAATGCACTGTATCGAAGAGGTTAGCAATGATGGAAGGGTGAGAGTGCGTATAATCCGTGGACTCAACATTAGTCATAAAGAACTCACATATTTATTGCAAAAATCTATTAGCTATCGAAACAAAGTACTATACGCATGCTCCTAGGGGGATAGATTGGTAGGAAAATACCATCGCTCGTCCCCGACCGCCACTCATAAGGAAGACAATCAAAAATAAATCATGCTCCAACTTCGCCGCATAAAGGTTCACCATACGTGCATGCTATGGGAATCACGAACTTTAACACAAGTATTTATTAAAATCCACAAGTACTCACTAGCATGACTCTAATATCACCAACTTTATATCGCAAAACTATTGCAAGGAATCAAACATATCATATTCAGTGATCTACAAGTTTTATGTAGGATTTTATGACTAACCATGTGAATGACCAATTCCTGTTAACTCTCTAAATAGATATAAGTGAAGCAAGAGAGTTTAATTCTTTCTACAAAAGATATGCCCATGCTCAAACAAATATAAGTGAAGCAAAAGAGCATTCAAAAAATGGTTGTTTTCTATGTGAAGAGAAATAGGCAATCCAAACTTCAAATGATATAACTAAAGCACATGAAGCATTCTATAAAGCCATACTCAAAAGATATAAGTGAAGTGCAGAAAGCATTCTATAAATCAACCAAGGACTATCTCATACCAGCATGGTGCATTATTAAAATAAAAATAAAAAGCACACAACGCTCGAAGATTTACGCATATCATGTGACGAATAAAAATATAGCTCCAAGTGAAATTACCGATGATCGTTAGAAGAAAGAGGGGATGCCTTGGGGCTGAGGGTTTGTATCAGTAGCTCTGTGTTTAATCTCTCTCTCTCTCTCTTTCTTGTTCTTGAGATGTCACAATCTTGATGTATCGCGGGCTTTGTTAATATAGTCAGATCATATGGTGTTTTCCCCTCTCTATCTTGTTGTGATGAATTGAGTTTTTCCCTTTGAGATTTCGTGGTTATCAGATTGAATACTTTTATGGATTTGAGAACACTTGATATATGTCTTGCAATTGAATACTCGTGGTGACAATTGGGTATCGTATTGATTCAATTGATATATGTTTTGGCACTCAACTCGCGGAATCTCGAGGTGACATTGGGGTAATCTATGCCTAGGGGTTGATGCACGTTCTTGTCTTAGTTTCTCCGGTAGAAATCTTGGGGGTACTCTTTGAAGTTCTTTGTGTTGGGTTGAATATTATGAATCTGAATTTTGCTTTGGTGTTATTTTAGTATGAAATCTTTCTTAGATCGATCGGAAAGAATAGCTTCGTGTTATTTTAGTACGAACTCTAGGATAGATTGATCGGAAAGAATAGCTTTGTGGTGGTTTCGTACCCTACAAACAATTTCGTCTTATGTTCTCCACTAGATAGGAACTTTGGAGTGATTCTTCGTTGCATGTTGAGGGACGGTTATATGATCCAATTATATTAGCATTATTGAGAGGTATCACTAGTGAAAGTACGGACCCTAGGCCTCATTTTTAAGCATTGAAATACTGTTTTGTACCTGTTTACTATTTGCTACCTTGCTTTTTTTATTTATTCAGATTATAAAAATATATTTCTACCATCAATACTACACTTTTATCACCATCTCTTCGCCGAACTAGTGCACCTGTACAATTTGCCATTGTATTAGGTGTGTTGGGGACACAAGAGATTTCTTGTATTTGGTTGCAGGGTTATTTGAGAGAGACCATCTTCATCCTACACCTCCCACGGATTGATAAACCTTTGGTCATCCACTTGAGGGAAAATTGCTACTGTCCTACAAAACTTTGCGCTTGGAGGCCCAACTTGTGTCTACAAGAATAAAGTTGCATAGTAGACATCAAGCTCTTTTCTGGCGCCGTTGCCGGGGAGGTGAGTGCATGTTGGTATCTCTTTAGATCTTGCAATTGAATATTTTTGTTTCTTGTTTTATCACTAGTTTGGTTTATAAAAAGAAACCTGCAAAAAAAATGGAATTGAGGTTGCATCATATTGTTGATCATCTTTATAATATCTTTCTTGAAAATGATGGTTCAGAAAATTGTGCTCAATTGTTAGAAGAAGAACTCAATAAAATGTTTGGCAAAAAATATTTGAATGATGAGCATGATTGCAATATTGCTAGTATGAATTCTTTGAATATCCATGATGCTAATGATATGCAAAGCCATAAGCTTGGGGATGCTATATTCGATGAATATGATATTTTTAGTCCCCCAAGTTTTGATGAGAAAATTTATTATGATGATTGCACACCTCCTATTTATGATGATTATATTGATGAAAGTGGATTCAGAGAGGTCATGACTTTATTTAATGATAAATCCACTATTTTGGAAGAGGTTGCAATTGATTATGATGACAAAGTTGCTATCTGTGATTATTATGGTGATGACATGTATGCTATATTGAATAATGATAACCATGAAACTTGTCAGCATGATTTTAATTTTCAATCCCATGATAGTTATTTTTTTGAGTTTTCTCCCACTACTATTCATGAGAATAAATTTGCTTATGTGGAGAGTTATAAAATTTCTATGCTTTTGAGTCATGAAAAGAATGCTTTATGTGATGGTTATATTGTTGAATTCATTCACGACGCTACTAAAAATTATTATGAGAGAGGAACATATGCTTTTAGGTATTGCAATAATATCAAGTTTGCTCTCTATGTGTTGAAAGTTTTGAAGTTGCACTTGTTTTGCCTTCCTATGCTAGTTTATTCTTGCTCCCATAAGTTGTTTTCTCACAAAATCCCTATGCATAGGAAGTGGGTTAGACTTAAATGTGCTAGTCATATGCTTCATGATGCTCTCTCCATGTTTAAATTCTTATCTTTTATGTGAGCATCATTGAACTCATCATGCCTAGCTAAAAGGAATTAAAGAAAAGCGCTTGTTGGGAGACAACCCAACATTTACCCCTACTGTTTTTGTGTGTTCACATGATTAAGCTACAGTATTAATCATGTTTTCTTGCTTTCATTTCAATAAAGTGCCAAGTAAGACCTTTGGGATGGCTTACGGTGGTAGTTAATTTGATCTTGATGTAAAACAGAAACTTTTGCGCTCAGTGTCGGTGGAAACAACACCTAAGGGATCACGTGGATCCCTTCTACGGTTTGGCAGGGAAGAGGGGTGGACAAAGAGCAGATCTAAAGATCAACACGACGGATTTTTACCTAGGTTTGGGCCGCTGAGCAGTGTAAAACCCTAGTCCCGCTTGAGTGTATATTCTGCGTTCTTGACCTTAGGCTCCCTACTATGCATTTAAGCTAGGCCAAGAGGTTCAAAAGTATGAATCCTCCTCCAGTACACCGTGGGCCTCCTATTATATGTCCAAGGGGTCGCCATAGTGGCATATAGGAGGTGTAAAGTAACTATAGTGTCTATGTTTATCATCAACGTCTTAGGAAAATGTGTTGCTTACATGCCCCTTAGCTTTATCGGGGACGGGAATAGAGCCCGTCCCATCCGTCGCCACCTCTCCCTGTCTTGACACGCATCCAGGCTGACGAGGCATGCAATGCCAAGCTAGCTGGCCAGCCGCTGTGTTGGAGCGGTGGCTGGATCTCCACAAAGATCTACATGCCACCACGCAGGTGCTTGCCAGGCTGGTAGGCCAGTCATCGCACTGGACTGGTGGCAGGGTGGCGGAACCTTGTCGTGGCCTTGCCGTTGCCCCTGGCAAGGTTCTTGCCGGTGCCCCGCAAAGGCCTTCGACAAGGATCTTGCTAGGAACCTCGCCTTCTGGTCTTCACAAAGATCTGCATGCCATCGCGCATGCACCCCTGGGCCTTGGTCTTAACATTTTTTGATGGTGTCAGAGCTTCCAACCTCAAGGGTGGTGGTTTTGTCAGTGCTTCGCAAGGTGTCCCGGCAAGGACCTTGCCGGGGTCTCACAAGCCATCCCGGCAAGGATCTTGCCGGGGGTCCAGCTCGTCTTCTGCTTTCTGGTCTCTGGCTTAGCCGCTTCTCTAGTGATCTTGTTTTTATCTGTGATCGCCCTCTTCAGGCCTTGCCGCGTGTGTGCTTATGACTGCTCGTGGACAAGTACGGGGTGCTAAAGGGCCCATACTTTAGTGCGCCGATAGGAGCCCCCGTACTTGGGCCACACACGAGTGCGAAGCATCGTTGGGCCAGGCCCAAACAGTGCGCGGGCATGCATGGCAGCGGTCGACTGATGTAATCTTTTCGTCTGCAGTGCTCGCAACGGCCTGTGAGGGGCCTATATTCATGGTCTGGTAATTGTCGTTTCATGCTTCCCACTATGCCCACCTTTTTCGCCACGTACGCCGCATGCATGGCGCGGGGTAGGTAGCGGACGCGCGGGATATGGAAAGGCATGCCATGGTAGATACCCATGCGCCTTTCATTGGCGCGGGGAGGGCGGTCGACGACTCCGCTCATTGCCAATGGCCTTAATGAGTCGGACTCGAAGGGGCCCTTCAGAGAAGGTATAGAGCCAGCCCCCAGCCCTTCCTGTTTGTCTATAAAAGGGGGATCGGGAGGAGAAGGAGGGGCATCCCTTCACGTCTTCTCTTCATCTCCGTTCTTCATCCACCATCAATCCGAGAGGGCGTGGTCGCGGCCGCCCCCCTGCGGAGGCGACTAGATCTTCCTCTCGTCAGAGAGCCGCGGCGGTTAAGGAAGAGCCAAGCGCCCAAGGCGGAGGTGCTAGACGGGGTCGCCGTCGGCAAGGTGGTCGAGGCAGAAGTGGACGTTGAAGTGGAGCACCTGTGTTGTCGCCGTCTCCTCCCGCTCCGTCAAGTGGCCATGTCAGGGACACGGCGCTGGAGTTTATCTTGCAGCTGCGTGAACCGCCGCGCAACTGTGTTCGCCTTCCCGAGCCATTCACGAGGGTGCTGGAGGTTCACTAGATGCCGGTTTGAGGCTTCATATGAGGGATTGTTGCAATGGCGACATGTGGGTGAACCTAGAGTTCCCCGCCCCTCATGTAATGCTTCTTAATCGCGGTTGGAAAACCTTCGCACGTGCCCACGGCCTGATGAAGGGGCACATCCTCCGCTTCAAATTAGTGGAGGCTGACCTGCTCTCGGCCAAGGTTTTTGGGTGCTCGGGAATCTGGTTAGGGTGCTACGCGGAGAGCTCGACCGACGATGAAAGCTCGTCCTCGAGCGATAGTGACAAGGAGGAGACCGATGGGGAGGACGACGGGGACGGGTCTGATTAGACGTCAGGCACACTGTTACCAGGCGACGCCAGCAGCACCATCATTTGCACCTGGTCTTCTCCCCGGCAGAGCGATTTGTCGGGGGGCAGTTCTTGGTGGTGGGTTCTCAAGCCAACTCCTTGAAATTCTTGGGGCTTCTACTTCTGGTGGCTGGCGCTGGAAGGCCGGAGAAGATGAAGAAGGCGGGTGGCGGATCGTCAAGTCGGAGTATGATGGCATCGACGCCTTCGTCTCGTATTGCCGGCCCGCTGCCTCATCTTTCGGCTCCTCCCCTGGCACCATCATCACCATCCCTCTTCTAGATGGCTGCCAGGATGTTCTCTTGGTGTCTTCTGCCGCGCGCACCTCGCTTAGTTGCTCTTTTTGCCCTCCCACTATAAAGGGATTACGGGCATCTTATCTTTTTTTAGATCTTAAGCCTGCGGGCGCTTGTTGAATTTAAACTCCATAACCCCTTGCTTATGCTTACATTCCATATGAATTATACTTTTTAATCAACGTATTAATGAAGAAAAGGGGGTTTGCTAGGTTCTTTTGTGCGTGAATGAGGCTCACACCAAGGAACGAATCCTTGTTATCTTTTTAAGTAAACAATGTCTCCCAGCAACAAGCCTTGCCGTCTTCTTGCTTCATACCACGACTACGCTCATGCCCTTGGCGGAGGTAGGGGCAAAGTAGGATTAGGCCCTTCATCCCTCCCCCTTCCACTGCAACTACAACCAAATTCCAGCCCAAAAGGGTTTTTGGGAGCACGGTGGCATGGGATCGAGTGAAGCTTCGTACGTTCGAGTTTCATATGGAAGTACGCAGTGGGAAAAAAGACTTATATGAATCTGCTGCCCCTGGCAGCCTTAGCTTGCCGGGGTTGGGTGTCAGCTCGTCTCCTTTCCTCCAAAAAGTTCCGCTGAAGCGCCCGTGCAGCCTGTGAACCAAAGAGGACTGAAAGGGACAAAAAGACACACACTCGACCTCTATGCTAGGGGTTAGTTGCCTCTAAGCACTATCGACCCTATTAGAGAGAAGCTCAACCTAACATGCATGCTAATTCTTAGGGCGTCAGCGCTTCGTTTATTCATTTATTGCTTGGGGTCTGTGCCTGGCTTTGTACAAAGGGTTACATGCCTTGTCGGCAAGGCTTGGACAAAAGGTGGTCTACCGGGGGCCCCGGCAACCGCGCCTTATGTGTAAAACTTACAAAGATGTTCGATGTTCCAGGAGTTGCTCACTAGGATACCATCTTCGGTCTCTAGGCGGACTGCGCTGGGCCTGATGACTCGTATTACCCGATAAGGTCCTTCCCACTTTGGCGTCAACTTGTTGGAATTCTTGGCTAACTTAACACGCCGAACAACAAGGTCGCCTTCCTCAAAGCTTCGGGCATGAACCTTGCAGCTATGGTAGCGGCGCAAAGCTTGCTGGTAGCGTGCAGCTCGCACAGGAGCCTGAAGACGATCTTCCCCAAGGTGTGTAGCGTCATCTTGCCGCAACTGCTCTTGCTCAAGCTCATCATAAGCGACCACTCAGGGTGATCCGTATGTGAGTTCTATGGGGAGAACTTCTTCTGCCCCGTACATGAGGGAGAAGGGCGTCTGGCTGGTGGCTCGATTTGGTATTGTCCTAATTGACCAAAGAACCGCCGGCAACTCGTCAATCCAGCGTCTTCTGCACTTGTGTAGCTTGTAAAAAGTCCATGTCCCGAGGCCCTGCAACACTTCAGCATTTTCCCTTTCCGCCTGGCCATTGCTTCAAGGGTGTGCAACGGAAGCAAAATAGATTTTGCTGCCGAGGTCTTGGATGTATTGCACGAAGGTGCGGCTTGTGAACTGCGTGTCGTTGTTGGTGATGACTCTGTTAGGCACACCAAAACGGCAAACTAGTCCCTTGAAGAACTTGACGGCTTATTGTGCTGTCACCTTTCTCACTGCTTCCACTTCTGGCCAATTTGTGAACTTGTCGATCGCAACGTACAACTACTCAAAGCCCCCAATAGCACGAGGAAAGGGGCCCAGTATGTCGAGCCCCAGACCAAAAATGGCCAGGAAATAGGGATCGTCTGAAGAGCCTCTGCTGGTTGATGGACTTTATTTGAATGGAACTGACACGCTTCACACTGGGTTACTAGTGCAGTTGCATCCTAGAGAGCAGTGGGCCAAAAGAAACCTTGCCGGAATGCTTTGCTGGCAAGGGCTCTTGATCCTATGTGAGAGCCACATATGCCTCCATGTATCTCTTCCAACAGCTCCAGTCTATCCTCCCAAGGAATGCACTTCAATTTCACGTCGTTCGGTCTTTTTCTGTATAGGACGTCGTCCACAAACTGGTACATGCCAGACCGACAGGCTACTTTCTCCGCTTCTTCCTGTTCCTCAGGGAGTTCCCCTGTTTGGAGGAACTAAACGGTGTGTTGTGCCCATGCCGGAGCCTAAGGCTCGATGGCAAGGACTAGAGGCATGTCTTCTGCCATGGGAGCAGTAGTCTCTACGGCAAGGTCTTGAGGCCCTACCAAAGCCTGTCGCTCCCCGGCAACATCCTTGCTGGCAGCTCTTGGGAGCTCAGCGGGAAGTACTTGTTGGGGCCTGATTTTCTTTGCTTATTCTGCCCTGTCGATGGTTCAACGGATGGCTGAGTCAAATTGAGCACAAAGGTCCCTGGTTCAACAGGTAGCTTGAGGGCAGCACATTTTGACAGGTCGTCAGCAATGTTGTTCTCTGCTCGAGGAACATGCTCTGCTTGTAGACCGTCAAAATGCTCTTCCAAGTTCCTCACTTAATCTACATAAGCTTCAATCAATGGGCTCTGATAATCCTTGTTCATTTGCTTCACTACGAGTTGCGAATCCCCACGGACGATCAATATTCTGATCCCAAGGTCTGCCGTGATCATGAGACCGACAAGCAGCCCCTCACACTCCACAGTGTTGTTCATCGACCTCTCTCGGGGAAAGTGCATTTGGACTACATACTTGGGGTGCTCTCTGGTGCGCGATGAGAAACACACCAGCACCAGCGCCTTGCAGCAAGAAAGCCCCATCAAAGTACATAATCCAGTCGTGGCTTGTTTCCTTGCTGGGGAGAGTAGTCTCTTGAATTTCTTCGTTAGGCGTTGAGGTCCATTCTGCAATGAACTCCGCCAAGACCCTGCTCTAGATTGTTGAAGTGCTTTCAAACCTGAGACCAAAGCTTGACAGTTCCAACGCCCATTCCACAATCCTTTCGGTTGCATCTGGGTTATGCAAGATCCGTTGCAACAGGAAGCGAGTGATGACGGTGATCTCATGTGCTTGAAAGCAATGATGCAGCTTCCTCAAGGCCATAAGGAGGCCAAAGAGCAACTTCTGCACACCAGAGTTTCTTGATCTTCCCCCCTGCAAGAGGGAGCTGGCAAAGTAAACTGGGTGCTGCATCATCTTGTTCCTCTGTATCACTTTGTTTGCTTGAGCAGATCCTGCCATGCCAGCACCAGACTCTATCGGGGCTCCTACTTTGCCAGTGCCAGACTCTGCCGAGCGTCCTGCCTTGCCGGCACTAGACCCTGCCAAGGGGAGCTCTAGCTCGTCGTCCAACATTCTTGCCACTGTTACCGCCTCTTCGTCAACTTCCCTCCGCGCCACTAGTGCGGCACTGACCACTTGATTCATTGCCGCTAGATATAGCAACAACAGCTCTTGCGGTTTAGGCGCAACTAGTATTGGCGTAGAGGAGAGGTACCTCTTCAAATCCTGTAGCGCTGCCTCGGCCTACGAGGTCCATTTCACTGGCCCTGCCTTTTTCAAAATCTTGAAAAAGGGGAGGGCGTGCTCAGCAGATTTGGAGATGAAACTACTCAAAGCAGCAACGCAGCCAGCAAGTCGACGCACATCTTTGACTCACCTTGGTGCCTCAATCTGCTCAATTGCCTTGATCTTGTCGGGGTTCGCCTCGATCCCTCGTTGAGACACAAAGAACCCGAGAAGTTTTCCGGATAGGACACCGAACACACACTTCTCAGGGTTGAGCCTGAGGTTGATCTTGCGCAAATTTGCAAATGTTTCTTCCAAATCTTGCATGAGTGTTGCCATGTGCTTGGTTTTGACCACTATGTCATCCATGTAGGCTTCCATATTTCTATGGAGTTGGGGCTCAAAACCAATCTGAACCGCCCTTGCAAATGTCGAACCATCACTTTTCAACCCGAAAGGCATTCGTATAAAACAATACGTACCACATGGGGTGATAAAAGCGGTCTTCTCTTCATCTTCCTTCGTCATAAAAATTTGGTGGTAACCTGAATAGGCGTCAAGGAACGATAGCAGGTCGCACCCGGTAGTGGAGTCCATGATCTGGTCAATGCGCGGCAAAGGGAAAGGATTCTTTGGGCAGGCTTTATTGATATTTGTATAGTTAGTGCATAGCCGCCATTTCCCATTTGCCTTGCGCACCACCACCGGATTGGCCAACCATGTTGGGTGGAGCACTCCTCTCACCAAGCCTGTCGCTTCCAACTTCCTAATCTCCTCGATGATGAACTCTTGCCGCACCAAAGCTTGCTTCCTGACCTTCTGCTTGACGGGCCGCACATGAGGACAGACAGCAAGGTGGTGCTCAATCACCTCCCTGGGAACACCGGGGATGCCGGATGCTTGCCATGCAAACACGTCGACATTCTCCCGTAGGAAGGCGACGAGCGCGCTTTCCTATTTACTGTCGAGGGTGGAGCTTATAGTGAAAGCTCTGCTCGTGTCGTCCTCCTTGACGGGCACCTTCTTGGTTTCTGGTGGTGTAGCTTTGGATTTCTTGCTCTTGTCGATGGAGCTTTCTGGCACGTCCTCAACGGAAACACAGCACTCCAAGGAGGCGCATTTGTCAGAGTGGGCGCAAGAGGCTTGGCTGGGGCCAGAAGCCTTGTCGGCAACTAAGGTCTTTCTAGTCTTCTTCCCCTCAGGGGTTCTAGTAGCAGGAGCAATTGTCTTGGCGGCAGGTGGTACCACCGCTTCCCGGTAGAGCTGGTCAGCACAGATGAGTGCATCCTTCTTGTCGGAGCCGACAGTGATGATGCTCATGGGGCCGGGCATCTTCAGCGTGTTGTAGGCGTAGTGTGATGCTGCCATAAACTTGGCTAGTGTTGGGCGGCCAAGGATCTCGTTATACAGCAACGGGGTCTTGGCTACATCAAAAACGATCTTCTCTGTTCTGTAGTTCAGCACACCACCAAATGTGACTGGTAGTGTGATCTTACCGTTGGGCTGGCTTCTCCCTAGATTGATCCCTTGAAACGTTCCCATCTCCTCGAGATCTCCCTTGGGGATTTACAATCTCTTAATCACCTGAGGCGAGATCAAGTTCAGACCGGCCCCACCATCCACTAGCATTTTTGTCACCTTGAGGTTGCGAATTGTTGGCAAAACTAACAACGGCAAACACCCGACCGCGGTTGTGCGATCAGGGTGATCCTCGGCTCGAAAATGATAGGCGTGTTGGACCATTTCACTGGCCTCTGGGAATCGACTGATGGCTCCATCGCATTAATCTCACGCCCCCACTATTTGAGTTGGCGGTGAGAAGAATGCAACAAGGCACCACCATCGATGCACATGGCTTCTATGGCTTTCTGGAACTCATGCTCGCTGGACTCGTCGTCCTCTCCATGATCATTGTCTCCCTCTTTCTTATCACGGCCCCGAGTGGGCCTCTCTTGTTGCTTGTCCTTGTCGTGGTGGCCGCCCCCCGCACTTCTTACCGGACCCCTCGGCACCATCCTGGCCTTTCTCCTTATCCCTTCTCCCATACTCAGCTTTCTACCTCTCCACAAGCTGCTTAACTTGCCGGTAGTTCTGGAGGTCATGGCTCTTGGTGCGATGAATCTTACAGTATTGCTTGTCGGAGCCCTCCGGCTTGTCGGCGGCCGCCAAGGCCTGGCAGGCGGCGCACCCGGCAAACTCCTTGCCGGGGTCGTCAGCCTCGGCCTTCTTGGTGGTGCTGGGGTTTCTGGATTCCTCGACGGCAAGCATGGTCTTGCCCTTGCGCTTCATGTTGCACCGTTGGCCTTTCCTTGCCGGGGCGACGACGTCTTCATCCCGAGAGTCAGTTTCCCCGTTGGCATCTTTGTCGGGGTACTTCGTTCCTTATTTCGCCCAAACACATATATCCGCCAAAACATAAAGTTCAGCAACAACCCTAACCTTGTTCATTGCCAGCTCTTCACGCATCTTGCGGTTGCACACGTTCTGATGAAACGTGTTGATGACAGCAGAAGAATGAACGTCTGGGATGTTGTACTTCACATGGCTGAATCTCTATATATACTTGCGCAGGGATTCGCCATCCTTCTAGGGGATGAGGTGCAAATCACTCGCCTAGCCAGGAGCTTGGTGGCCTCCGGTAACGGTGCCAACAAAGTCATGGCACAGATCTGACCATGAGGAGATGGAATCTTCTGGCAGGTGCATCAACCACGACCTGACGTTGGGCTTGAGCACCAACGGGAATTAGTTGGCAAGCACCTTGCCGTACCGAGCCCCGGCTGCTTGCATCGCGATGGTGTACACGCTCAGGAACTCAGACGGATGATTCTTCCCATCGTACTTCTCCGGGACCTCTGGTTTGAATGTGCGGGTAGTGGGCCACTGGAACTGCCGCAGCTCACGGGTGAAAGCTGGATAACCTACCTCGTAAGGCAAGTCATCAGAATCCCCCAGCGCAGGCGTGTGCGCAGTGGGCCCTTCATGCCTATTAGATTGATGGCGCGCTTCTCGTCATCGCTCGATGGTAGTTCGATCGTACTCTTCAACCCGCTCCTGAAGGACTTGATGTTGGTCACGACGAGCTCGTGGATCGGACAACACCATGGATCCATCATCATGGCCATCGACCCACCGAGCTGGCGACCGTTGCTATCGTGGTGGAGGGGAGTGCACCGTAGTTGCGGCGCCTCCCGCCCGTCCGCTGCCAACGCGCGCCGGCTCGGTGGACCGACGCAGCAAAGGGCCCACCTCCTAGTATTGATCTTTATTGGCATGGCCAATAAGGCTTTGGATGGAAGCCCTCCATTCTTCTTTCTTCTCTGCAACAAGAGGGAAGTCTAGGAGTAGTTGCGCTCGCGCTAATGCTTCTGCTGGCATAGGTGGCAGCAACAAACGCGAGGAACGGGAGGTGCTCGGACTTCTAACTATGTTAGAAGGAGCGCCATCATGGTTCCGCGGACATGCGCCGTCTTGGCCAGCATCTTGGCGTGCATGCCGGCCCTGCGCATCCCGGCAATGACGCAGAGGGCTCTTCCCGTGGCGGTGCCCGGGGTCACCAGTGTCACGGTGCTGCTCGTTATGCATGACCTGGGAGGACTGCGGCACGGGCGCCGGCGGGGGTGTCTTGGAGGTTGCCGCGCCACCCTCAGGCAGCACAGCTCCGCCCTTGGAGGTCCCCGTGTCACCCGTAGGCGGCTCATCTCCATTCTTGGACGTGGCGGTGTACGGCTCGTCATCTCAGGCACGAACGACGCTACTCTCCTGGCTTCAGTTGCCAGAATGTTGTGGATGCCCGCGATCCGAACCTCCACCACCATCCGCGACTATCCTGTCGCCCGTCCGTGCTGGCACGGGAGGAACAGCTCCAGACGAACCAATCGCCGTGGTCCCCTTCTTCTTGGGAGCCATGGTGATCAAGGAAACGACGTGCTAACCACTAGATCAGGTTTTCCAAACTCTTCGCCACTGCCTGGCGCGCCAAAGATGTCGGTGGAAACGACAACTACGAGATCATGTGGATCCCTTCTATGGTTTGACTGGGAAGAGGGGTGGACAAAGACCAGATCTAATGATCAACACGACGGATTTTTACCCAGGTTCGGGCCGCTCAGCAGCGTAAAACCCTAGTCCTGCTTGAGTGTATATTCTGTGTTCTTGAGCTTTGGCTCCCTGCTATGCACGCAAGATGGGCCGAGAGGTTCAAAAGTCTAAATCCTCCTCCAGTACGCCATGGGCCTCCTTTTATATGTCCAAAGGGTCGCCACAGTGGCATACAGGAGGTGTAAAGTAACTACAGTGTGTTTATCATCGGCGTCTTAGGACAAATGCATTAAATGCGCTACTTACGTTCCCCTTAGCTTTATCAGGGACGGGAATAGAGCCCGTCCCATCCTTCACTGCCTCTCCCCGTCTTGACACGCATCCAGGCTGACGAGGCATGCAATGTCAGGCTGGCTGGCCAGCCGTTGCTCTGGAGCGGTCGCTGGATCTCCACAAAGATCTACATGCCACCACGCAGGTGCTTGCTAGGATGGCAGGCCAGTCGTCACGCTGGACTGGTGGCGGGGTGGCGGAACCTTGCCATGGCCTTGTCAATGCCCCCGGCAAGGTTCTTGCCAGGGCCGCGCAAATGCCTTCGGCAAGGATCTTGCTAGGAACCTCGCCTTCTAGTATTCATAAAGATCTGCATGCCACCGCGCATGTGCCCCTGGGCCTTGGTCTTAACATTTGTTGATGTTGTCAGAGCTTCCAACCTCAAGGGTGGTGGTTTTGTTAGTGCTTCGCAAGGTGTCCGGGCAAGGACCTTGTCGGGGTCTCGCAAGCCGTCCCAGCAAGGATCTTGCGGGGGTCCAGCTCATCTTTTGCTCTCTGGTCTCTGTCTTGGCCACATCTCTAGTGATCTTGTTTTTATCTTTGATCTCCCTCTTCAGGCCTCGCCGCGGGTGTGCCTACGACTGCCCGTCCACAAGTATGGGGTGCTCAAGGGCCCAAACTTCAGTGCGCCAACACTTTGGAAAACAATTCTCGTTTTTAACAAAAGAGTCATAAAGTGATGATTCTTTTTGCAGAAGATTAATAGAGAAATTTCCCAGGTTTTCCCATTTTTTCAGAATTTTTGGACTAATATAAGTATGGTTGGAGTACAGATTACTACAAACTGTTCTGTTTTTGACAAATTCTGTTTTCTATGCATAGTTTGCTTGTTTTCTAGTTTCCATGGCTTATGTTGCTCAATATAAATTGTGGAAATGATATGATATAGTAGGCATTGTGTGAGAACAATTATTAATCTTGTATTTCACAGTACCAAAAGTGAAATGGTTTGCTCTTTATCATACTAACCTATCTCACAAACTTCCGTTAAGTTTTGTGTGATTGAAGTTTTCGAGTTTGGGTGAGACATCGATATGAGGAGAATAAGGAGTGACAAGACCCTAAGCTTGGGGATGCCCAAGGCACCCCAAGTTAATATCCAAGGAATATCCAAGAAACTAAGCTTGGGGATGCCCCGGAAGGCATCCCCTCTTCCATCTCCAACATTATCGGTAACCTCACTTGGAACTATGTTTTCATTCGTCACATGATATGTGTTTTGCTTGGAGCATCATTTTAGTTCGTTAGGATTTTCTTTCTGTTATTTAGAATAATGTTTTTCATCTTTTATTTCAGTAAAAGTGGCAATTATAGCCTTTGCCATGCTTATTTTGCAAGTATACATGTTGCTGTTTGAAAACAGAAAGTTTACCGCTGTTGCAAACATTTCCTAGAAAATTCAGAATGTGATAAAATGTTGATTTTTTTGCAAAATGAGCTCTGATAAATTCTCTATAGTGTGGTAATTTTTAATAATTTTTGGAGTTGAATAATTATTGATACTCTTGCATTCTTTACAGACTGTACTGTTTTGGCACATTGCTGTTATGTTTGCTTATGTTTGCTTGTTTAATGATTCTATTTGAGGATATGAGTATTAAATATTCAGAGGCATTTAGTATGCAATGTTGAATAATAATTTTAGTGATTTGTAACAGTAGAGAATATTAAGGTTTTTGAATTGGTTTATACTAACTTATCTCACAAGTTCTTGTTGAGTTCTGTGTGGATGAAGCTTTTGAGATTTAGGAAAACCGTGATATGAGAGGAATTAAGGAGACACAAAATCTCAAGCTTGGGGATGCTGAAGGCACCCCAAGATAATATTTCAATAAGTCTCAAGCATCTAAGCTTGGGGATGCCCCGGTAGGCATCCCACCTTTCTTCATCAACAATTATCGGTAGTATCGGTTGAGCCTAAGTTTTTGCTTCTTCACATGAGTTGTGCTATTCTTAGAATGTCATTTTATTTTCATTTTGATTGCTATTTTAATAAAATACTTAGATATGAAAGTTTTTTTAAATAAAATATCATTGCACCGAAATGGCAACCTTTGCCTGATGCCTCGGTACTCCGTGGCTGCGCTTGCCCCCTTTGCACCAAAGAGGAAAGGAGGATGCTGCGCGGGCTGGCACCCGCCTGGCGCCCTGGGTCGGCATGGCTTGCGTCACAGGCACCTCGCGAGGTACCCCGCCTTGATCTCTCCGACTCCTCTCGAGCCAGCATGACGAGGTCGTGCCTGAGGAAGCTCCGTGTCGTCCGCCCCGCGAGGCTTGGCCCCTCGCGAGGGTCTTGAGTTTGTATTGGTGAAGATGGGCCATGCTGGGCCCCCCTTTGAGCCACGCCGCAGGCCGCAGGCAGGCAAGTCTGGGGACCCCCGTTCCCAGAACACCGACAATTTTGACGAGGGCTCACAATCACAAAAGATTTCCATGATAGTGTATTTGCATGTGAAAGTTCTCTTACTTATACTAATTATTCATGAATTGCTTGTATGACCAATATTGTGATTGTCAAGCCTCAAAAGGTTTCCCTTTCTAAACCCACTATGAAGCTACCACTGGGCATGATATGATTTCAACTTCATGACATAAACTTTATTCAACAATTTACTCATAGGATATAAGTGAAGCACAAGAGTAAATGACAAGCTACTCCAAAAAGATATAGGTGAATATCATGAGCATAATTTCTTTCTCTCAAATTAATTTAAGTGAAGCAAGAGAGAATTTCTTCAAAAATACTAAAGCACACCATGCTCAAAAAGATATAAGTGAAGCACTAGAGCAATTCCATTGAAAAGGGCTTCGTTGACGGGATGTGAATGGCACTTACCTAGCCTCCCTGACAACTATTTGACTACGAGACGGAGGTCACCATGGAGCCCAAGACGGCGTCATCACCAGAGCTTTGCGCAGGCGAAGACTACTTTTGTCAGGATAGCTGATACTTGTTGTCCCCCTTCAAATTAGCCCGCCATTGTTGGCTCCCTTCCCGCTCAATATTTGGGAAGAGGACCAGGGCCTCTATAAATAGGACCAGCCACCCACAGAGCAAGGGGGTTGGGTGGCAGGAAGAAAGAGGCTCGTTAGAGAGGTTAGAAGCAGAGAGAGAGAGAGAGAGAGAGAGAGAAAGGTGGCTGAACTCCTCCCAGCAGTTCATCGCCCCAGCCAAGAACAGACTCTCGCGAGGCTGTTCTTCCTTGTATTGTTCATCATCATCAGCCCAAGAGGAAATCCACACACCACACACTTGAGTACGGTATTACACCACAACGGTGGCCCGAACTAGTATAAACCCTGTGTCTCTTATGCTGTTCTTCCCATAGCTTTGATCCTAGCATGGCGGAGGGGTGCAGGTAGGTAGGAGGCGAAATCTCCGTGCGCACCCCAGTGTTCGAACCTCAAGGGTCTGCCGGAACCCGAAAGCCGACAAAAGTATTATATGCCAAAATTGTTGACGTTGAAAAAGGAAGACAACGTAATGGTTTATGTTTGCTCATATTCACATAGAAATTATATTGTCATATATCCTTCAACATGTGGTGCTTGCCCCCCATCCTTGCTAGCCAAAAATTCCGCACCAAGTAGAGATACTACTTGTGCATCCAAAAACCCTTAAACCCAAATCTTATCTTCAAGATTCCAACATACCTACCTAAGGATTGAGCAAGATCCCTCGAGTAAGTTGCCATCGGTGCAATAAGGCAATAAAAATTTCTTCTAAAAGTGTGAGATCATTTAGTGTAAGAGAAAATTGAGTGTTGTATGAACTTGTGATGGTGAAGAATAAAAGTGACCGACTGCATAATAAAGGTTGCCATCACAAGGGGTGATGTCTACTACACAACCTTCTTGTAGACGTTGTTGGGCCTCCAGGTGCAGAGGTTTGTAGGACAGTAGCAAATTTCCCTCAAGTGGATGACCGAAGGTTTATCAATCCGTGGGAGGCGTAGGATGAGGATGGTCTCTCTTAAGCAACCCTGCAACCAAATAACAAAGAGTCTCTTGTGTCCCCAACACACCCAATACAATGGTAAATTATATAGGTGCACTAGTTCGGAGAAGAGATGGTGATACAAGTGCAATATGGATAGTAGATAATGGTTTTTGTAATCAAAAAATATAAAAATAGCAAGGTAGGAAGTGGTAAAAGTGAGCACAAATGGTATTACAATGCTAGGAAACAAGGCCTAGGGTTCATACTTTCACTAGTGCAAGTTCTCTCAACAATAATAACATAATTGGATCATATAACTATCCCTGAACATGCAACAAAGAGTCACTCCAAAGTCACTAATAGTGGAGAACAAACGAAGAGATTATTGTAGGGTACGAAACCACCTCAAAGTTATTCTTTCCGATCAATCCATTGGGCTATTCCTGTAAGTGTCACAAACAGCCCTAGAGTTCATAGTAAAATAACACCTTAATACGCAAATCAACCAAAACCCTAATGTCACCTCAAGTATCTGTGGGTATGATTATACGATATGCATCACACAATCTCAGATTCATCTATTCAGCAACCACAAAGAACTTCAAAGAGTGCCCCGAAGTTTCTGCCGGAGAGTCAAGACGAAAACGTGTGCCAACCCCTATGCATAAGTTCATGAGGTCACAGAACTCGCAAGTTGATCACCAAAACATACATCAAGTGGATCACGTGATATCCCATTGTCACCATAGATAAGCACATGCAAGACATACATCAATTGTTCTCAAATCCTTAAAGACTCAATCCGATAAGATAACTTCAAAGGGAAAACTCAATTCATCGCAAGAGAGTAGAGGGGGAGAAACATCATACAATCCAACTATAATAGCAAAGCTCGCGATACATCAAGATCGTTCCGAATCAAGAACACGAAAGAGAGAGAGAGAGAGAGAGAGAGAGAGAGGGAGAGAGAGATCAAACACAAAGCTACTGGTACATATCCTCAGCCTCGAGGGTGAACTACTCCCTCCTCGACATGGAGAGCGCCGGGATGATGAGGATGGCCACCGGAGAGGGATCCCCCCCTCCGGCAGGGTGCCTGAATGGGTCTAGATTGGTTTTCGGTGGCTACGGAGGCTTCTGGCAGCGGAACTCCTGATCTAGGTTATTTTCTATAGGTTTCTGTATTTATAGGAATTTTTGGCGTAGGTCTCATGTCAAGAAGGTGCCCGAGTCGTCCACGAGGTAGGCCCACGTGCCTGGGGGTGGGCGCTCCCCCACCCTCATGGACGGCTCAGGACTCTCCTGGCCCAACTCTTTTCCTCCGGGGTCTTCTTTTGGTCCATAAAAAATCATCAAAAATTGGCACGTCAATTGGACTCCGTTTGGTATTCTTTTTCTGTAGAACTCAAAAACAAGGAAAAACAGAACTGGCACTGGGCTCTAGGTTAATAGGTTAGTCCCAAAAATCTAAAATAGCATATAAATGCATATAAAACGTCCTAGATGGATAATATAATAGCATGGAACAATAAAAAATTATAGATATGTTGGAGACGTATCAAGCACCCCCAAGCTTAATTCCTGCTTGTCCTCGAGTAGGTAAATGATAAAACAATTTTTTTGATGTGGAATGCTACCTAACATAATTATCAATGTAATTTTCTTTATTGTGGCAAGAATATTCAGATCCATAAGATTCAAGATAAAAGTTTAATATTGTCATAAAAATAATAATACTTCAAGCATACTAACCAAGCAATTATGTCTTATCAAAATAACATAGCCAAAGAAAGCTTATCCCTACAAAATCATATAGTTTGGCCATGCTTCATTTTCGTCACACAAAATGCTCCCATCATGCACAACCCCGATGACAAGCCCAGCAATTGGTTCATACTTTTAAACGCGCTTCAGCCTTTTCAACCCTTACGCAATACATGAGCGCAAGCCATGGACATAGCACTATGGGTGGAATAGAGTATGATGATAGGGGTTATGTGAGAAGACAAAAAGGAAGAAAGTCTCACATTGACGCGGCTAATCAATGGGCTATGGAGATGCCCATCAATTGATGTCAATGCGAGGAGTAGGATTGCCATGCAACGGATGCACTAGAGCTATAGATATATGAAAGCTCATCAAGAGAAACTAAGTGGGTGTGCATCCAACTTGCTTGCTCACGAAGACCTAGGGCATTTTGAGGAAGCCCGTCATTGGAATATACAAGCCAAGTTCTAATGAAAAATTCTCACTAGTATATGAAAGTGACAACATAAGAGACTCTCTATCATGAAGATCATGGTGCTACTTTGCAGCACAAGTGTGGAAAAAGGATAGTAACATTGTCCCTTCTCTCTTTTTCTCTCATTTTTTTATTTGGGCCTTCTCCTTTTTTTGGCCTCTTTTTCGTCTGGAGTATCATCCCGACTTATGGGGGAATCATAGTCTCCATCATCCTTTCATCACATAGGACAATGCTCTAATAATGTTGATCATCACACTTTTATTTACTTACAACTCAAGAATTACAACTCGATACTTAGAACAAAATATGACTCTATGTGAATGCATCTGGCGGTGTACCGGGATATGCAATGAATCAAGAGTGACATGTATGAAAAATTAGCATGGTGGCTTTGCCACAAATACGATGTCAACTACGTGATCATGCAAGCCAATATGACAATGATGATGCGTGTCATAATAAACGGAACGGTGTAAAGATGCATGGCAATATATCTTGGAATGGCTATGGAAATGCCATAATAGGTAGGTATGGTGGCTGTTTTGAGGAAGATATAAGGAATTTCATGTGCGATGGAGCATATCCTATCACGGGGTTTGGATGCACCGGCGAAGTTTGCACCAACTCTCAAGGCGAGAGAGGGCAATGCACGGTACCGAAGAGGCTAGCAATGTTGGAAGGGTGAGAGTGCGTAATATCCATGGACTCACATTAGTCATAAAGAACTCATATACTTATTGCAAAAAATTATTAGCCCTCGAAGCAAAGTACTACTACGCATGCCCCTAGGGGGATAGATTGGTAGGAAAAGACCATCGCCCGTCCCCGACCGCCACTCATAAGGAAAGCAATCAAAGAACACCCAACGCTTCAAATTTGTCACACAATGTTTACCATACGTGCATGCTACATGCCTTGCCAACCTCAACACAAGTATTTCTCAATTTCACAATTACTAAACTAGCACAACTCTAATATTACCACCTTTATATCTCAAAACAATTATCAAGTATCAAACTTCTCATAGTATTCAATTCACTTTATATGAAAGTTTTTATTATATCCCTCTTGGATGCCCATCATATTAGGACTAAATTCATAACCAAAGCAAGTTACCATGCTTTTTAGGACTCTCAAAATAATGTAAGTGAAGCATGATAGTTCATCTATTTCTTCAAAATAAAACTACCATCATGCTCTAAAAAGATATAAGTGAAGCACTAGAGCAAATGACAAACTACTCCAAAAGATATAAGTGAAGATCAATGAGTAGTCGAATAATTATGCAACTATGTGAAGACTCTCTAACATTTAATAATTTCAGATCTTGGTATATTATTCAACCAGCAAGAAAAACTAAATAAAATAAAATTACGCTCCAAGCAAAACACATATCATGTGGTGAATAAAAATACAGATCCAAGTAAAGTTACCGACGAACGAAGACGAAAGAGGGGATGCCTTCTGGGGCATCCCCAAACTTAGGCTCTTGGTTGTCCTTGAATATTACCTCGGGGTGGCTTGGTCATCCCCCAAGATTAGGCTCTTGCCACTCCTTATTCCATAGTCCATCGAATCTTTACCCAAAACTTGAAACTTCACAACACAAAACTTAACAGAAAACTCGTAAGCTCCGTTAGTATAAGAAAATAAATCACCACTTAGGTACTATTGTGAACTCATTCTAAATTCATATTGGTGTAATATATACTGTATTCCAACTCATCTATGGTTCATACCCTCCGATACTACTCATAGATTCATCAAAATAAGCAAGCAACACATAGAAAACAGAATCTGTCAAAAACAGAACAGTCTGTAGTAATCTGGATCAAACGTATACTTATGGAACCCCAAAAATTCTAAAATAAATTTCTGGACGTGAGGAATTTACCTATTAATCATCTGCAAAAAGAATTAGCTAAATATATATCTCCAATAAATAATGGCAGCAAAACTCGTGAGCGCTAAACTTTCTGTTTTTTTACAGCAAGATCGCAAAGACGTCACCCAAGTCTTCTCAAAGGTTCTACTTGTCACAAACACTAATTAAAACATAAAACCACTTCCAAACATAGGCTAGATTAATTATTTATTACTAAACAGGAACAAAAATAAAATTGGTTGCCTCCCAACAAGCGCTATCGTTTAACGCCCCTAGCTAGGCATGATGGTTTCAATGATGCTCACATAAAAGGTAAGAATTGAAACATAAAGAGAGAATCATGAAGAATATGACTAGAAAATTTAAGTCCAACCCACTTCCTATTCATATGGATTTTGTGAGAAAACAACTTATGGTAACAATAATCAACTAGCATAGGAAGGAAGAACAAGCATAACTTTAAAACTTTAAGCACATAGAGAGGAAACTTGATATTATTGCAATTCCTACAAGCATATATTCCTCCCTCATAATAAATTTCAGTAGCATCATGAATAAATTCAACAATATAACCATCACATAAGGCATTCTTTTCATGATCTACAAGCATAGAAAATTTACTACTCTCCACATAAGCAAGATTCTTCTCATTCGGAATAGTGGGAGTATCATAAGAAACTCGAATACTATAAATTGTTTCCACATTAAAAGGGTAATGTTCAGAAAAAGGGTAATCATAATCATGAAAACTTTTATAAATATAATCATCACTAGTTTTTGTAGCATAAGTATCATCACAATAATTATCATAATTAGCAACTTTGTTCTCATCATAATCGATTGAAACCTCTTCCAAGATAGTGGAATCATTACTAAATAAAGTCACGACCTCACCAAATCCACTTTCATAATTGTCACAATAAGATTCAAAACCCTCCAAAATAGTGGGATCATTACTTCCTAAAGTTGACACTCTTCCAAACCCACTTTCATCAATATAACCATCATAAATAGGAGGCATGCTATCATCATAATAAATTTTCATATCAAAACTTGGGAGGTTAAATATAACATCTGCATGAAACATAGCATCCCCAAGCTTGGGACAAACATTAATTACAGCAAATACATTCTCAAGCATGTCATTCTCATCAAACATAGCATCCCCAAGCTTGGGCCTTTTCATATCATAAGCATAATCACTCTCATCATTAATAGTATGGATAGCACCAATAGTATAACAATTATCATCATCACAATGAGTAATAGGAGCAACATCATTTGGGAGGGATACATTTTTACCTTTGCTTCTCCGTCTTTTCTTTCTCTTCTTCACATCATGTGTGGGTTTAACCCTCTTTTTGGAGCTCCTTATTAATGGGATTGGTTGCATAGAAAGCTCTTCCTCGTTACTTGATTCATCATAAGAAATAATAGGAGGATATTGGGAAGTCTCTTCCCTTTCATTAGTATTCTCTTCATCTTCTATTTGTTTTCTTGTCTTTATGTAATTGGAAATATAAGGATTTTCAATGCAATTCACCGCACAATACATAAAAATTTCTTCTAGATCAAAATCAAGAAATTTATCAAGATTAAATTTTGGAATACCCTCAGTTGTACGTTTCATTTCTTCATACCCCAAAAGAATACTAAGCTCTTTATCATGCTCAAGGGTAATTGTCGGTGTCAAAACCGGCGGATCTCGGGTAGGGGGTCCCGAACTGTGCGTCTAGGCCAGATGGTAACAGGAGGCAAGGAACATGAAGTTTTACCCAGGTTCAGGCCCTCTCGATGGAGGTAAAACCCTATGTCCTGCTTGATTAATATTGATGATATGGGTAGTACAAGAGTAGATCTACCACGAGATCGAAGAGGCTAAAACCTAGAAGCTAGCCTATGGTATGATTGTTGTTCTGTATGTTGTCCTACGGACTAAAACCCTCCGGTTTATATAGACACCGGAGAGGGTTAGGGTTACACAAAGTCGGTTACAATGGTAGGAGATCTACATATCCGTATCGCCAAGCTTGCCGTCCACGCCAAGGAAAGTCCCTTCCGGACACGGGACGAAGTCTTCAATCTTGTATCTTCATAGTCCCGGAGTCCGGCTGAAGGTATAGTCCGGCCATCCAGACACCCCCCTAATCCAGGACTCCCTCAGTAGCCCCTGAACCAGGCTTCAATGACGACGAGTCCGGCGCGCAGATTGTCTTCGGCATTGCAAGGCGGGTTCCTCCTCCATGTACTTCATAGAAGATTTTGAACACAAAGATAGTGTCCGGCTCTGCAAAATAAGTTTCCACATATTGTCATAGAGAGAATAATATTTACACAAATCTAATCTGCTGACGTATTCCGTAGTGCGACACACCACGACCAAGCCTTTATCCGAGTCGTTTTATTATCCCACCTCAGCGCGTCATGCGAGGCGGTTTCCTTGGCACGTCTTGTTAAGGAAGAGATCGTGTCCCCTTATTCCGGGATTCTCATCAATACGGGCGTGGGTAACCCAACCGCTTCTAGGACTCCTAGATTATAGGTAAGTCCAAATGGACACGGAGAGGATGCTTGATATTCACCCTCTTTATAAAGGGACAAGGCTTTTATTTTTCCCTCCCGTGCTCAATCGAATCCTTCCCCCACCTCAATCTGGAACGCCCAAAGTTCAGGTCAGGTGCTCCGAACCTTCAGTCATGTTCGGATCTAGCCTTCAAGGCCGATGGGTGCCTTCCTCCGTCATGGAAGAAGACATCAAAAAATTGAGGGAGGCCAGATATCTGACCGCCGAGATTTTGCATCGGCTGCCTCCCCGAGGGTAGGCCGTTCCCACCCCCGAACCCAACGAGAACTTTGTGTTCATATCCCACTTCCTCCGAGGTCTAGGTCTTGCTCTGGATCCTTTTGTCAGGGGTTTGATGTTTTATTACGGGCTAGAATTCCATGATCTAGCTCCAGACTCCTTTCTTCATATCACGACATTTATTGTCGTGTGCGAGGCCTTCCTCCGGGTTACCCCTCACTTTGGCCTATGGCTCAAGACCTTTGAAGTGAAGCCGAAGATGATCGAGGGGCAACATTCAGCGTGTGGAGGTCCCTCAATACGCAAGATGACGGGAGCTCCGTGGCCCAAAGGTTCCATCCCAGAGGTGTCTGAATTGTGGCAACAGGAGTGGTTCTACATCACGACTCCTAGAAGTGCCAAGTGGGCGGCCGCCCCTGTTTTCCGCTCGGGCCCTCCACCACAACGGATGTCATGGATCAGCAGAGGTCTGAGCTGGGGTCCAGCCAAGGATGTGTCTATACTGCAAAGCCGCATTCGATATCTCTTCAATGGAGATTTCAGTTTGGTTGCGGTAATACAAGTTATGTTGGTTCGTCAAGTCCAGCCTTGCAAACGTCGGCCTCTTCGCCTGTGGGAGTTCAATCCCGAGGGACCGCGTGTCATTCAAAATTTTCTCGGCCTGACGCACGAGGATATGTACAAGTCATTCTTCGGACCTCAGGTGGAGTGTCCGGAAATCACCGAGGACGTGGGACTGAGCAGTAACTGCGCCTCCGAACAGGTAAGGCATCTTCCGGCCGAACATACTATCTCTCCTTTGTTACGAAGTTATTTCTGAGAGTTTGCTTTTTGACCAGGACTGGCTAACAAAGGCGAAGTTGATTTGGTGTTCGGCCCCCCTCCCTGAGGGTTTGGAAAATCCGGTATTGGAAAAGATGCTCCAGACCGCACCTTTCCCGGAGCCCTTGAAGGAAGATACTGTGGTGGATAATGCGGGCGGACGCGGGCCCCCAACGCTGCCCATTCTAACATAGGGAGCGAGCGTCTCCATGAAGGAAGACGACCAGAAGAGGAAAAGGACTACGCCCGGGGATTCGGAAGACGAAGCTTCCAAACGGGAGAAGAAGTCTCCCACAGAGGGTCCTACCTTGGGGGGCGCTATTTCCGCACAAAGTCCGTGGGGGGATCAATTCTCCCGTGAGTCGTAAGTGACCCGAAATACTTTAATAGTACAGATATGCCATCTTTTTCTTCTGAGAAAATAACCACCACATATATTTTTGTAGTTCGGGCTTTAGCCCCTCTCAAATGAGCTCGTCTTCGGGGGATCTTCTTCCAGAGATGATGGAGAGCGAAACGCCTCCTCTGGATTCCTCCGCTCCGGAAGCGGGCGACCCTGAAGTGTCGTCACAGAGGGCCTCTCCGTGTCCGGTGAGGCCAGAAGATAATCCCATTAACCCCCAAAGCTCCCAGTGTCCGGCTCCCGAAGAGAGCAGACAAAAGAGTCCGGCACCGTCTAGTGTGCGATCGGATGTTCTGAGGGAGTTGGTGGGGCGAGCGGCCATCTCAGATGAACACCGTGTGCTGCTGAATACGGTGATGGAGAGAATATCGTCCGCTGAAAGCGGATTGCACGAAGTTTTTATGAGTCTACTGACAGGCTTTGAGGTACGTAAAAGAATGTATCATAGTCCTGCACATGCTAGGCGTGCCCTGTGTAGATAGTAGCCCCTGAGACTCTGGTTGTCGTCAGAAACGACGACGAACAGAGGACCATATTCCCAGGTAATAACCATACTGCATCTATGTGCAGGTGATGGAAGCTCCGGTGGATAGCTGGACTAGCGAGTTTTCCCATTTAGAACGACAGTTGGATGCGGCAGACGCCGACATCGAGCTTGTTAACAAAAGGCTTGACGAGGCACAGGGTAAGTGTCATTATCTGGTAAGCGCCACATAGGAAGAGCAGCATGATGCCAGTATTTTTAATATGTTGTGACAGCAGATGGACCTGCCACTGTTGAAGCCTTGCAGGCAGAACTTGCCCCCTAATCCAGGACTCCCTCAGTAATCAAGTTATCACAATTTGTGGACATGATTTGATCATGAAACAAATAGCATTGGAGCTTTAAATGACCATGTTCATTGAAAAGTTGACAAGGATGGCGATAAATATTGAATCTTTCAGCACAATCATCTAGCCTTTCTGGCAACCATTTAGTTTCCAAATACTTATGCCTCTTGCAAAATCTATCTTCCCTATTTGGTGTGTGCTTGCAAGCTCTATGTATTCCACAAAAGTTGACATGCTTATAAGAGACATTTTCAACTTGACTAGTGCAATCATCATTAGTACCATGGATATTCAAGGAATTCATTCTAACAACATTGCAATCATGCTCATCATTCAAATATTTAGTGCCAAACACTCTAATGCATTCTTCTTCTAACACTTTGGCACAATTATCGGAATCCTTATTTTCATGAAAGATATTTAAAAGATGAAGCATATGAGGTACCCTCAATTCCATTTTTTTGTAGTTTTCTTTTATAGACTAAACTAGTGATAAAACAAGAAACAAAAAGATTTGATTGCAACATCTAAAGATATACCTTCAATCACTAAAATCCCAGCAACAGCGCCAGAAAAGAACTTGATGTCTACTACACAACCTTCTTCTTGTAGATGTTGTTGGGCCTCCAAGTGCAGAGGTTTGTAGGACAGTAGCAAATTTCCCTCAAGTGAATGACCTAAGGTTTATCAATCGTGGGAGACGTAGGATGAAGATGGTCTCTCTCAAGCAACCATGCAACCAAATAACAAAGAGTCTCTTGTGTCCCCAACACACCCAGTACAATGGTAAATTTTATAGGTGCACTAGTTCGGCGAAGAGATGGTGATACAAGTGCAATATGGATAGTAGATAATGGTTTTTGTAATTTGAAAATATAAAAATAGCAAATTAGCAAGTGGTAAAAGTGAGCACAAACGGTATTGCAATGCTCGGAAACAAGGCCTAGGGTTCATACTTTCACTAGTGCAAGTTCTGTCAACAATAATAACATAATTGGATCATATAAATATCCCTCAACATGCAACAAAGAGTCACTCCAAAGTCACTAATAGCGGAGAACAAATGAAGAGATTATTGTAGGGTACGAAACCACCTCAAAGTTATTCTTTCCGATCAATCCATTGGGCTATTCCTATAAGTGTCACAAACAGCCCTGGAGTTTGTAGTAAAATAACACCTTAAGACGCAAATCAACCAAAACCCTAATGTCACCTAGATACTCCAATGTCGCCTCAAGTATCCGTGGGTATGATTATACGATATGCATCACACAATCTCAGATTCATCTATTCAACCAACACAAAGAACTTCAAAGAGTGCCCAAAAGTTTCTACCAGAGAGTCAACACAAAAATGTGTGCCAACCCCTATGCATAAGTTCACGAGGTCACGAAACACGCAAGTTGATCACCAAAACATACATCAAGTGGATCACGTGATATCCCATTGTCACCACAAATAAGCACATGCAAAACATACATCAAGTGTTCTCAAATCCTTAAAGACTCAATCCGATAAGATTACTTCAAAGGGAAAACTCAATTCATCACAAGAGAGTAGAGGGGGAGAAACATCATAAGATCCAACTATAATAGCAAAGCTCGTGATACATCAAGGTCGTTCCGAATCAAGAACACAAGAGAGAGAGATCAAACACATAGCTACTGGTACATACCCTCAGCCCTGAGGGTGAACTACTCCCTCCTCAACGTGAGAGCGCCGGGATGATGAAGATGGCCACCGGAGAGGGATTCCCCCCTCCAGCAGGGTGCCGGAACGGGTCTAGATTGGTTTTTGGTGGCTACGGAGGTTTCTAGCAGAGGAACTCCTACTCTAGGTTATTTTTTGGAGGTTTCTGTATTTATAGGAATTTTTGGCGTAGGTCTCATGTCAAGAAGGTGCCGAGTCGTCCACGAGGTAGGCCCACGCTCCTGGGGGGCGCGCTGTCCGTGTCAAAACCGGCGGATATTGGGTAGGGGATCCAGAACTGTGCGTCTAAGGCGGATGGTAACAGGAGGCGGGGGACGCAATGTTTACCCAGGTTCGTGCCCTCTCGATGGAGGTAATACCCTATGTCCTGCTTGATTGATCTTGATGATATGAGTATTACAAGAGTTGATCTACCACGAGATCGTAGAGGCTAAACCCTAGAAGCTAGCCTATGATTCTGATTGTTCTTGTCCTACGGACTAAACCCTCCGGTTTATATAGACACCGAAGGGGGCACAGAGTCGGTTACAAGGGACGAGATCTACATATCCGAATTACCAAGCTTGCCTTCCACGCAAAGGAGAGTCCCACCCAGACACGGGACAAAGTCTTCAATCTTGTATCTTCATAATCCAACATTCCGGCTGTCTGAGGACCCCCTAATCTAGGACTCCCTCAGTAGCCCCTGAACCAGGCTTCAATGACGACGAGTCCGGCGCGCAGATTGTCTTCGGCATTGCAAGGCAGGTTCCTTCTCCAAATACTCCATAGAAGATTTTGAACACAAGGATAGTGTCTAGCTCTGCAAAACAAATTCCACATACCACCGTAGAGAGTATAATATTTCCACAAATCTAATCTGCTGACAACTTTTCATAACGTGACATCACACCATGGCCCGGTCATTATTCGAGCTGTTTTTCTCAACTAGCTACTGCACATATTGCGAGGCGGTTTTCTGGGCATGTCTTGTCGAAGCAGAGATAGTGTCCCCTTATCACGGGATTCTCATCAATACGGGTGTGGGTAACCTAACCGCGCTGAGGGAGTCCTGGATTAGGGGGTCTCCGGACAGCCGGACTATCTCCATTTGTCGGACTATTAGACTATGAAGATACAAGATTGAAGACTTCGTCTCGTGTCCGGGTGGGCCTCTACTTGGCGTGGAAGGGAAGCTAGGCAATACGTATATGGATATCTCCTCCTTTGCAACCGACCTTGTGTAACCCTAACCCTCTCCGGTGTCTATATAAACCAAAGGGTTTTAGTCCGTAGGACAACAATCACAACATACAATCATACCATAGGCTAGCTTCTAGGGTTTAGCCTCTCTGATCTCGTGGTAGATCTACTTTTGTAACACCCATATCTTCAATATTAATCAAGAAGGACATAGGGTTTTACCTCCATCAAGAGGGCCCGAACTTGGGTAAAACTTCGTGTCCCTTGCCTCCTGGTACCATCTGGCCTAGACGCACAGTTCGTGACCCCCTACCCGAGATCCGCCGGTTTTGACACCGACATTGGTGCTTTCATTGAGAGTTCATCTGTGTCGTCACTGTTAGGCTTGATGGCTCCTACTATCATCGATAGCGATTCGGTCTAGGGTGAGACTTTTCTCCCCGGACAAATCTTCGTATTCGGCGACTTTGCACTGCGGGCTAATTCGCTTAGCCATGTAGAGCAGATTGAAAGCTATGCCCCTGGCCATCAGGTCAGATTTGGAAGTTTGAATTACATGGCCAACATCCGTGGGGACTTGATCTTCGACGGATTCGAGCCACAGCTGGGCGCGACGCACTGTCGCGATGGGTATGACCTAGCACTGCCATCGGACGGTACCCCAGAGGCCGCGCCCACATCAGCTCCGACCCTTAGCTCGGAGCCAGCTGCGCTAATCGAGGACGGGTGGCTAGACACCACCTCAGGGGCTGCAGTCTCAACGGCGATCGAGCCGAACACCAGCATCATCCTCTGCGCAGCCCGTGACTCCAAGGTGCCGGACTCTCCTCCGGACCCCGAACCATCCATGCCCCTGCCAATCGAATCCGACTGGGCGCCGATAATGGAATTTACCGCTGCGGATAACTTTAAACACTCGCCCTTCGGTGACATTATGAATTCACTAAGGTCTCTCTCTATCAGGAGAGCTCTGGCCGGATCATGGCGAAGAGGATTGGGATGCGGACGATGAAGAAATTCCACACCCACCCACCACCCACTTTGTAGCCACTGTCGATGATTTAACCGACATGCTCGACTTCGACTCCGAAGACATCGACGATATGGAAGACGATGTAGGAGACGAACATGAACCAGCACCTATAGGGCACTGGAATGCCACCTCGTCATATGACATATACATGGTGGATACACCCAATGAAGGCAACGGCGACGAGATAGCGGAGGATGACCCCTCCAAGAAGCAACCCAAGCGCCGACGTCAGCGGTGCCGCTCTAAGTCCCGCCAAAGCAAAAGTGGTGATACCGGCACAGGAGATAATAACACTCCGGATAGCACCGAAGACAATGAAAACCCCCTCCAGCAAGAGTTAGATCAGGAGGATGAAGGAGCCAGCGCTCTTGAGAGAGCGGTTGGCGGAGAGGAGGAGGATGACAATTACATGCCCCCCTCCGAAGACGAGGCAAGCCTCGGCGGGGAAGAATTCGCCGTACCAGAGGATCCCGTCGAACAAGAGCGCTTCAAGCGCAGGCTTATGGCCACGGCAAATAGCCTGAAGAAAAAGCAGTAGCAGCTTCAAGCTGATCAAGATCTGCTAGCTGACAAATGGACTGAAGTCCTCGCAGCCGAGGAATATAAACTTGAGCGTCCCTCCAAGAGTTACCCAAGGCGCAGGATACTACCCCGACTGGAGGAAGAAGCGTATGATACGGCTAACCGGCCACCTCGTGGCCGCGATAGAGAGGCATTCCTGTCGAAAGCACAGCCTCCACCCCAACGCCATCCAAATAAAAAGGCATGGGGAGATACGCCAGACCTGCGAGACATATTGGAGGACAAAGCAAAGCACTCAAGATCGATCTACGAATCACGAGGGCGCACCACTCTACGAGACGGTAAACGTCATGCCGGATACAGTAAAAGCAAATCCGGCCAGGCCGAACATAGCGGGCAGGACCCATACGAGCTGCGTCGCGATATAGCCTAATACAGAAGCGCCGCACACCCCTGATGCTTCATAGACGAAGTAATGGAACATCAATTCCCGGAAGGTTTCAAACCTATAAACATTGAATCATACGACGGCACAACAGATCCCGCGGTATGGATTGAGGACTTCCTCCTCCACATCCACATGGCCCGCGGTGATGACTTACATGCCATCAAGTACCTCCCACTAAAACTCAAAGGACCAACACGGCATTGGCTTAATAGCTTGCCAGCGGACTCCATTAGCTATTGGGAAGATCTGGAAGCCGCATTCCTCGACAACTTTCAGGGCACTTATGTGCGACCACCAGACGCCGATGAGTTGAGCCACATAATTCAGCAGCCAGAAGAGTCGGCCAGGCAATTCTGGACTCGGTTCCTTACAAAGAAAAACCAAATCATCGACTGTCCGGATGCGGAAGCCTTAGCGGCTTTCAAGCACAACATCCGAGACGAGTGGCTAGCCTGGCACCTTGGTCAGGAAAAGCCGAAATCTATGGCAGCCCTCATGACGCTCATGACCCGCTTTTGTGCGGGAGAAGACAGCTGGTTGGCTCACAGTAACAACATATCAAAGAACCATGGTACCTCAGATACCAAGGATAGCAACAGCAGGTCACGTCGCAACAAGCATAAGCGCCGCATTAACGGCGAAAGTACTGAGGATACGGCAGTCAATGCCGGATTCAAAGGCTCTAAACCCGGTCAGCGGAAAAAGCCATTCAAACAAAGTACGCCGGGTCCGTCTAGCTTGGACCGTATACTCGATCGCTCGTGTCAAATACACGGCACCCCAGACAAGCCAGACAATCACACCAACAGGGATTGTTGGGTGTTCAAGCAGGCCGGCAAGTTAATCGCCGAAAACAAGGACAAGGGGCCACATAGCGATGACTAGGAAGAACCCCGGCAGCCGCACACTGAAGGATAGAAGAGGTTTCCCCCGCAAGTGCGGACGGTGAACATGATATACGCAACCCACATCCCCAAGAGGGAGCGGAAGCGTGCACTTAGGGACGTATATGTGCTGGAGCCAGTCGCCCCGAAGTTCAACCCTTGGTCCTCCTGTCCGATCACCTTCGATCGCAGGGACCATCCCACTAGTATCCGTCACGGTGGATTCGCCGCACTGGTCCTACACCCAATCATCGATGGATTTCACCTCACTCGAGTCCTCATGGACGGCGGCAGCAGCCTGAACCTGCTTTATCAGGACACAGTGCTCAAAATGGGTATAGACCCCTCGAGGATCAAACCCACAAAGACGACCCTTAAAGGCGTCATTCCAGGCGTACAGGCCCACTGCACAGGCTCAATTACAATGGAAGTGGTCTTCGGATCCCCGGATAACTTCCGAAGGGAAGAGTTAATCTTCGATATAGTCCCGTTCCGCAGTGGTTATCACGCGCTGCTCGGACGAACCGCATTCGCTAGATTCAATGCGGTACCACATTATGCATACCTCAAGCTCAAGATGCCAGGACCTCGTGGAGTTATTACAATCAATGGAAACACAGAGCGCTCTCTTCGAACAGAGGAGCACACCGCGGCCCTCGCAGCAGAAGCGCAAAGCAGCCTCTCAAGGCAATCTACCAGTTCGGCGTTTGAAAGCCCGGACACCTTCAAGCGTGCTCGGGGCAATCGGCAAATAGACCGCCTGGCGCGATCTGAGCTCGCGTAGCAATACGACGGCCACCTCAATCCCAGCCCAATGATGTTGTTCGTGCCGCGCGTACATAATTACGCATTAAAAATACCATGGGCACAGATGGGGAGGGGGAGGCACAACTACGACACGCCCCAAAACGCGCCCTAAACCGCACCAGGGGCTTCCTGTTTGTTTATTTTTCTTTTTCTTTCAGGACTTCAATCTCTGGAACCACTGTCCGGCAGCTCTATTGCCGAACACATGATACAGCAACCAAGGAGGCCGACAACTACGGAATTCCCAGATGGATTACATATTTCACATAATTCCTCAGCTCGCCCTTGGAAGGGACATAGTCCTACTCTTTTTCTCATTACACTATCTGTATCACTCTGCTTTAATGCAATTTTTTAATATACAATGCATGACATTATGACTATTATCGCATTTTTCTTATGTGTATACATATCTATGTGTTCATTAATTACGCCTAGCAACCGTACACTCTGGTACGGCCAATGCACCAGGGGCTTACATACCCATAATATGGTGTGAAAAGTCCGAACACTTTCACAAGTGCGGCACCCCGAACTTAAGCATTATATGCATCAGCTCCAAATCATGTCTTTGGTCAAATGTTGGGTTTTCCCGGCTCCTATGTTGGGTTTCCCCCCTCGATCCGGCTCCTATGTTTTGGTCATTTAGCAATCGCGTCCTTTTTCTCATCTATAGACGGGGTATTACTTACCCTTGTTATCCTCGAGCTGCCTCTTAGCAAGGCCGAGCTCTTTTTGGGACCCCTCGAGGGCCTCCTTTAGTATGGCGACCTCCGCAGTCAGTGCGGCGGACACCAGCAGCGAAGCCTGCATATGCATATTGACATACTTATATTAGACTCCTGCAATATTATTTGATCCTCTGTTCGGATTTTCTTCACGAACACCGAACAAAGCATCAGGGGCTACTGTCTATGCGGTAACACTTCTACTACATTTTAAAACACTTACCTCGAAGCCTGTTAGAAGGCTATTACAGGCTTCAGGCAATCTGCTCTTGGCAGACTGAACCTTCTGGATCACCGCACTCATGATAGTGCGACGCTCCTCCTCGATGGAAGCGTTGCGAAGCACTTCCAACATAGTGTCCGGCACCTCTGGGTGGACAGAGGTCACCGGCACAGGCGTCTCACCCTCCTTAGAAGGGGACCGCCTGCCCGAGCTCAGATCCGTTGGAGGGTCCGGCGCTGTGTTCGGCTTAGGTCCGAACTCGGAGCTCTCGGGGACCCCGTCCCCTCGGCTCCCGGAGACCGGAAGGTCGCCTTGCGGCGCCTACGGGACTGTCCCCCCTCGATCCGGTGCCTCTTGAGATAGCACCTCGGTGTCGTCGCCTCGATGAGGGGAGGTGGCTGTCGGGACTGGATCGCTATCCATGTCCGACGCACCCAGGGAGCCGTCCGAGGATACCTCGATATTGGCTCAGGGTGGCCTGCACAATTGAGTTCGGCGTTAGGGAAAGCAATGCGACAAAGGAATCCTATGGGTTACTTTGGAATCCGAATACTTACGATCTCCCCTGGGGCTTGGCCCTGGGCAACCACTCGTTTTCACTTTCGTCGGCGGCGGTGGAGCTGTCCGGAAGGAGCGTCCTTCCCTTCTTGGACCCTCCGGCCTCCCCAGTTGGGGCGGCCTTCCTTTTCTTGTCTCCCCCAGTCGGTGGGGGAGCCTCTTCTTCCTCTTCCTCGTCATCAGGGGAAGAGTGCGCTGCAGACTCGTCGGACGGTGAGTCCGACGACGCCTGGCGTCGGGAACTCTTTCGAGCTCCCTTGGCCTTCTGGGTCTTCTCCGGCACCTTATAAGGGGCCGGAGTCAACATCTTCGCCAGAAGGGCGTCTGTAGGGCCTTCGGGCAAGGGAGCCGGATAGTCGATTTGTCCGGCCATCTTCTGCCAGTCCTGTTAACGGCACGGGAGTTTAGAACCCGCATAGAGTCAATCTATATAGAAAACAAGTATCCTATGAAAGGCAAAACAACTTACCGCACTAGCATGGCGCTTCGCGCTGAATCTGCGATCCTTAGTAATGGGGGAAGGACCGCGGCACCCTTGAACAGCACCCTCCAGGCATCTTCGTGAGTCGTGTCGAAGAGCCTGTTCAGAGTTTGGTGCTGCGCCGGATTGAACTCCCACAAGGTAAACTCCCGTTGTTGGCACGGGAGTATCCGGCGAACAAGCATAACCTGGACTATGTTGACAAGCTTGAGCTTCTTATCCACCATGTTCTGAATACATGACTGGAGTCCGGTCAGCTCTTTCTTATTACCCCAGGACAGGCCCTTCTCTTTCCAGGAGGTGAGCCGCATGGGGATGCCAGATCGGAACTCGGGGGCCGCTACCCATGCGGGGTTGCACGGCTCGGTGATATAGAACCACCCCGATTGACACCCCTTTATGATGTCCACGAAGGTGCCCTCGAGCCATGTGATGTTGGGCATCTTGCCCACCATGGCGCCTCCGCACTCTGCCTGGCGGCTGCTCACTACCTTCGGCTTGACATTGAAGGTCTTCAACCATAAGCCGAAGTGGGGCTTGATGCGGAGGAAGGCCTCGCACACGATGATGAACGCCGAGATGTTGAGGATGAAGTTCGGGGCCAGATCGTGGAAATCCAGGCCGTAATAAAACATGAGTCCCCGGACAAAGGGATGGAGAGGCAATCCCAGTCCACGGTGGAAATGGGTGAGGAATACCACCCTCTCACGGGGCTCTGGGGTGGGGATGAGTTGTCCCTCATCTTGGAGGCAGTGCGCGATATCGTCATGCAGGTATCCGGCTCTCCTCAGTTTCTTGACGTCTCCCTCTACGGTGAAATGTGGAACTTATTTTGTAGGGTCGGACACTATCCTCCTATTCAATTTCTTCTGTGATGTATTCGGAGAAGGAACCCACCTTGCAATGCCGAAGACAACTGCGCGCCGAACTCGTCATCATTAAAGCCTGGTTCAGGGGCTACTGAGGAAGTCCTGGATTAGGGGGTCTCCGGACAGCCGGACTATCTCCATTGGCCGGACTAATAGAGTATGAAGATACAATATTGAAGACTTCGTCTCGTGTCCGGATGGAACTCGACTTGGCGTGGAAGGCAAGTTAGGCAATACGTATATGGATATCTCCTCCTTTGTAACTGACCTTGTGTAACCCTAACCCTCTCCGGTGTCTATATAAACCGGAGGGCTTTAGTCCGTAGGACAAAAATCACAACATACAATCATGCCATAGGCTAGCTTCTAGGGTTTAGCCTCTCTGATCTCGTGGTAGATCTACTCTTGTAACACCCATATCTTCAATATTAATCAAGCAGGACGTAGTGTTTTACCTCCATCAAGAGGGCCCGAACCTGGGTAAAACTTCGTGTCCCTTGCCTCCTATTACCATCCGGCCTAGACGCACAGTTCGGGACCCGCTACGCGAGATCCGCCGGTTTTGACACCGACAAATAGCTTCGTGTTATTTTAGTACGAACTCTAGGATAGATTGATTGGAAAGAATAGCTTTGAGGTGGTTTCGTACCCTGCAAACAATTCCGTCTTATGTTCTCCGCTAGATAGGAACTTTGGAGTGATTCTTCGTTGCACGTTGAGGGACGGTTATATGATCCAATTATATTAGCATTGTTCAGAGGTTGCACTAGTGAAAGTACGGACCCTAGGCCTCATTTTTAAGCATTGCAATACCGTTTTTTGTGCCCGTTTACTATTTGCTACATTGCTGTTTTTATTTATTCAGATTATAAAATATATTTCTACCATCAATACTACACTTTTATCACCATCTCTTCGCCCAACTAGTGTACCTATACAATTTGCCATTGTATTGGGTGTGTTGGCGACACAAGAGATTTCTTGTATTTGGTTGCAGGGTTGTTTGAGATAGACCATCTTCATCCTACACCTCCAACGGATTGATAAACCTTAGGTCATCCACTTGAGGGAAAATAGCTACTATCCTACAAAACTCTGCGCTTGGAGGCCCAACTCGTGTCTACAAGAATAAAGTTGCATAGTAGACATCATTGTCACACTCAATGAACAATCATCAGTTTATGAAATGCCTGCTTCTCATCGCCCTGGCCCACCAAAAAACCCTCCCCCCTGCCGCGCGGTGCGATCCCTGCCCGGCGCTAGTTTCCTGCATTCATGCGGAGCTGGCTCCTCTGTCGTGCGTTGCATGCGTTGGGTCACTGACATGCAGGCTAGGTACACAACGGGCCCACACGTCATTGCAAGAACGACGCGGTGTCGTATGTTAGAGTCGAGGGCGCCGCTCGCTGCACGCCCGGCTGAACACGCCTCCTTGCCGCATTCAAACGCCTCCATGAAACCCGTGTGGAAGCTGAGAAACCCACTCCGGTCACACGTCCGTTCATGACCGTCCCTGCATTAAACGCAACGCCGACCGAGCTCCTCCCGTCTGCCATCTATTTAATCTCCTATTTAAACGAGGCCAGACTGTGACGCCCGAGACCGGTGCGCCAGGTGTCTCCCAATTATTCGCCATCGTAGCCATGTCATTTGCTTGGGTGTCGCATCTTTGCCATGTCATCATGTGCATTGCATCATCATGTTTTCGAAACTTGCATCCATCTGGGTCTCCTAGTTCTACCCGTTGTCCGTTCTGAGCCCAGGCACACTTGCACGCACCCACGGCACCTCCGAAATATTATTTTATTAGTGGCATAAAAATGTTCTCAGAATGGGATGAAATTTGGCGTGCAGTCTTATTATAGTGTAGATAGACCGCCTGTCAAGTTTCGTCGCATTCGGGGCTCGTTTGATAGCCCAACCATTAAACATATAGCGGCATTATAGCCGGTCATACGTCAGATGTTTTCGGTCTCCGGAAACTGTTGTCGGGCCTCAATTCTTCCCTCTCTTCTCAGCCCAACCTCCTCTACACAGTCCTTCTAGACCACCTACCTACCCCCTCCGCTTCGGACAGTCCGAGGGTGATCGAACGGCTCCGAAACGGAGCTAATCCCCCTAACCTAGCCCCCCTTGATATATATAGCAGGTCTTCCCCTCCATTTTTGGCAAACCCTACCCCTCCTAGCCTCCTCCCACCTCCAGCCGTCGCATCTTCCTTGAAATCCGCGCCCAACCGCTGGCCCGCCGGCACTTGTCACCAGCGTCGCCGCTTCCCTCCTCAAATTCCAGCGCAGCCACCTCATCCCCGCCGCATGTCACCTCCTAATTAGCCAAGACACCGCCAGCCACCTCCCGCGGCCAATCAGGGCAGGCCACGCGTCCACCCAGCCGCCTCCCACCGCGCGGCCCGCCGTGGGCCAAAGCGGGCCCAAACCCCGTCGCCACCGGGCTCTTCCCGCACCCTTGTGCCCCGCTCGATCCGGATCGGGAGGAGCCCGATCCCGAGATCCTCGCGCTGCACGACCTTCTCCTCCCCGCCCGCTGGCGACCAAGGCCACCGGAGCACGTCAGGACCTCACCGGAGTCAAACCCTGTGCCGTCGAGGACGACCGCCTCCTCCCAGGTCGCTCGCACCTCGTTCCCCATGCTCACTTTTCTTCCCTCTCCCCCCCCCCTCACCCGGTCTGTCTCCCTCTCTCTCACAGGTGCTGCAGGGAGCACCACCGCCGGGCTCGTCTTCGTCGGATTCGGCCTAGTCCCACTGGATCAAGGGTCCTGGATCCATTCCTAGCTTTGCTTCGGCTCGTCGGAGTTCCATCCTCGCCGGCCACAGCGCCAAGCCCCTGTTACGCCGCCTCCCGCTTCCGTTGACCGCGCCAGGCCCATCGCCCCCTTCCGGGCCACATCTCGTGACGCCCGGCCCAGCAGCCGTATCTAGAGGGCCTGCTGCTGGCCTCTGCACCAATCTGGGCCGAAGCCCAAGGTGAGCCATCCCGCCTTAAGCCTCGGCTCATGCGAGTTTTGCTATCATGCGCCTAATGCACTATTCTAGCCCAGTAGCAGATTCGGCCCAATATGTTTTTTTCCTGGTCTGGACGAATTTGTCCATTATTCCAGAGAACGGCTGATGGAGTCCTGGATTAGGGGGTATCTAGATAGCCGGATTATATCCTTTGGCCGGACTGTTGGACTATGAAGATACAAGATTGAAGACTTCGTCCCATGTCCGGATGGGACTCTCCTTGGCGTGCATGGCAAGCTTGGTAATACGGATATGTAGATCTCCTTCCTTGTAACCGACTCTGTGTAACCCTAGCCCCCTCCAGTGTCTATATATACCAGAGGGTTTAGTCTGTAGGACCAAGAACAACAATCATACCATAGGCTAGCTTCTACGGTTTAGCCTCTTCGATCTCGTGGTAGATCAACTCTTGTACTACTCATATTATCAAGAACAATCAAGAAGGACGTACGGTATTACCTCCATCAAGAGGGCCCGAACCTGGGTAAAACATTGTGTCCCCTGTCTCCTGTTACCATCCGCCTAGACGCACAGTTCGGGACCCCCTACCCAGGACCCGCCGGTTTTGACACCGACATTGGTGCTTTCATTGAGAGTTCCTCTGTGTCATCATCGTTAGGCTTGATGGCTCCTTCGATCATCGATAGCGATGCAGTCCAGGGTGAGACTTTTCTCCCCGGACAGATCTTTTTATTCGGTGGCTTTGCACTGCAGGCCAAATCGCTTGGCCATCTGGAGCAAATCGAGAGTTACACCCTTGGCCACCAAGTCATGTTTGGAAGCTTAAACTACACGGACGACATCCGTGGAGACTTGATCTTTGACGGATTCGAGCCCCTGCCGAGTGCGCCGCACGGTCACGATGAGCATGATTTAGCTCTACCGTCGGACAGTGTTCAGGAGACCGCACCGGCAACCGCTCCGAACCTCAATTCGGAGCCAATTACCCATGGACGGGTGGATAGACACCGCGACGGAGGCCGCATTCTCAGCGGCGATCGAGCCAAGTATCGACCTTACCCTTCACGAGAGCCATGAATCCAAACTGCCGGATTCTTCCCTGGCCACGGACTCCGAACCGCCTGTGCCCGTGCCTATCTAATCCGACTGGGCACCGATCATGGAGTTCACCTCCACGGATATCTTTCAGCACTCGCCCTTCGACGACATACTGAACTCATTAAGGTCTCTCTCCTTGTCAGGAGAGTCCTGGCCGAACTATGTTCGGCAGGATTGGGATGCGGATGATGAAGAAATTCGCCGCCCACCCACCACCCACTTAGTAGACACTGTCGGCGATTTGACCGACATGCTCGACTTGGACTCCGAAGACATCGACGGTATGGACGACGATGCAGGAGACGAACAGGAACCATTGCCCACAGGGCACTGGACAGCCACCTCATCATATGATATATACATGGTGGACACACCCAAAGAAGGCAATGGCGACGGGACAACGGAGGATGACCCCTCCAAGAAGCAACCCAAGCGCTGACGACAGCGGCGCCGCTCTAAGTCTTGCCAAGGCAAAAGTGGTGATACCAGCACAGGAGATAATAGCACTCCGGACAGTGCCGAAGATGACGACAATCCCCTCCAGCAAGATTTAGAGCAGGAGGATGGAGAAGCCAGCCCTCCCGAGAGAGCGGCAGATGGAGAGGCAGAGGATGATAATTACATGCCTCCCTCCGAAGATGAGGCAAGCCTCGACGATGACGAATTTGGCGTGCCTGACAATCCCGTCGAGCAAGAGCGCTTCAAGCGCTGGCTTATAGCCACGGCAAATAGCCTTAAGAAAAAGCAACAGCAGCTTCAAGATGATCAAGACTTGCTAGCTGACAGATGGACTGAAGTCCTTGCGGCCGAGGAATATGAACTCGAACGCCCCTCCAAGAGTTACCCAAAGCGCAGGTTGCTACCCCGACCGGAGGAGGAAGCATTAAAACCTACATCTCCGGCGTATGACGCGGCTGATCGGCCACCTCATGGCCGCGACAGAGAGGCATTTCAGCCAAAAGCTCAACTCGCACCCTGACGCCACTCAAATAAAAATGTCAGGGCATGGGGAAACATGCTAGACCTACGAGGCGTATTGGAGGGCAAAGCAAAACATGCAAGATCGATCTACGGATCACAAGGGCGCGCCACTACGCGAGACGATAACCGTCACGCCGGATACAGTAAAAGTAAATCCGGCCTGGCCGAACACAGCGGACAAGACTCATTTGAGCTGCGTCGCGACATAGCCCAGTACAGAGGCGCCGCACACCCCCTATGCTTCATAGACGAAGTAATGGATCACCAAATCCCAAAGGGTTTCAAACCCATAAATATCGAATCATATGACGGTACAACAGATCCTGCGGTATGGATCGAGGACTTCCTCCTGCACATCCACATGGCCCGCGGTGACGATCTACACGCCATTAAATACCTCCCACTCAAGCTCAAAGGACCAGCTCGGCATTGTCTCAACAGCCTGCCAGCAGAGTCCATTGACTGTTGGGAAGATCTGAAAGCCGGATTCCTCGACAACTTCCAGGGCACTTATGTGCGACCACCAGATGCCGATGACTTGAGCCACATAATTCAGCAGCCAGAGGAATCGGCCAGGCAATTCTGGACATGGTTCCTGACAAAGAAAAATCAAATCATCGACTGTCCGAATGTAGAGGCCCTAGCAGCTTTTAAGCACAACATCCGCGACGAGTGGCTCGCCTGGCACCTTGGCCAGGAGAAGCCAAAATCTATGGCAGCCCTCACGACACTCATGACCCGCTTTTGCGTGAGAGAAGACAGCTGACTGGATCGCGGCTATAATATATCAAGGAACCATGGTACTTCGGATACCAAGGATAGCAATGGAAGGTCACGTCGCAACAAACACAAGCGTCGCATCAATAGCGACAATACCGAGGATACGGCAGTCAATGTCGGATTCAAAGGCTCTAAACCCAGTCAGCGGAAAAAGCCATTCAAAAGAAGCACTTCGGGCCCGTCCAGTTTGGACCTTATACTCGATCGGTCGTGTCAAATACAAGGCACCCCCGACAAGTGAGCCAACCACACCAACAGGGAATGTTGGGTGTTCAAGCAGGCCGGCAAGTTAAATGCCGAAAACAAAGATAAGGGGTTATAAGCGATGACGAGGAGGAGCCCCGGCCACCGAACACCGGAGGACAGAAGAGGTTCCCCCCACAAGTGCGGATGGTGAACATGATATACGCAACCCACATCCCCAAGAGGGAGAGGAAGCGTGTGCTAAGGGACGTATATGCGTTGGAGCCAGTCACCCCAAAGTTCAACCCATGGTCCTCCTGTCCGTTCACCTTCGATCGCAGGGACCACCCCACTAGTATCCGTCATGGCGGATTCACCGCACTGGTCCTAGACCCAATCATCGACAGATTTCACCTCACTCGATTCCTTATGGACGGCAGCAGCAGCCTGAACCTGCTTTATCAGGACACAATGCGCAAAATGGGTATAGACCCCTCAAGGATCAAATCCACAAAAACGACCTTCAAAGGCGTCATACCAGGTGTAGTGGCCCATTGCACAGGCTCAGTCACACTGGAAGTGGTCTTCGGATCCCCGGATAACTTCCGAAGCAAGGAGTTAATCTTTGATATAGTCCCGTTCCACAGTGGCTATCATGCACTGCTCGGGCGAACCGGATTTGCGAGATTCAATGCGGTACTGCATTATGCATACCTCAAGCTCAAGATGCCAGTACCTCGGGGGGTCATCACATTCAATGGAAACACAAAGCGCTCTCTCCGCATGAAGGAGCACACTGCGGCCCTCGCAGCAGAAGCACAAAGCAGCCTCTTTAGGCAATCCACCAGTTCGGCGATTAAACACCCGAACACTGTCAAGCGTGCCCGAAGTAATCTGCAACAAGATTGTCTGGCACGTTCCGAGCACGCATAGCAATGCGGCCCCCACCCCAGTCCCAGCCAAACGGCGAAATCCGCGCCATGCGTACATAATTACGCATTGAAAATACCATGGGCATAGGTGGGGGGGCACGACTACGGCACGCCCCAAAACGCGGCTCAACCGCACTAGGGGCTTCCTGCTTTGTTATTTTTTCTCTCTTTCAGGACTTTACTCTCTGGAAACCCCGTCCGGCAGTATGATTGCCGGATACACGATACAACAACCAAGGAGGCAGAAAGCTACGTCGCACCATGGAATTCCCAGTTGGTCTCTGATAACGAGTGAAATACCTGCTTTACATACCATTCCTCAGCTTGCCCTTGGAGGGGACATGTCAAATAGTCCTACTTTTTGCTTATCGCACTACTTGTATCATTCTGCTTCAACGCACCTTTTTGAATAAACAATGCATAGCACTAGACTATTGTCGGCGTTCTGGAAACGGGGGTCCCTAGACTTGCCTGCCTGCGGCCTGCGGCGTGGCTCAAAGGAGGCCCAGCATGGCCCATCTTCATCAATGCAAGACTCAAGACCCTCGCGAGGGGTCAAGCCTCGCGAGGCGGACGACACGGAGCTTCCTCAGGCATGGCCTCGTCAGACTGGCTTGCGAGGAGGCAGAGAGATCAAGGCGGGGTACCTCGCGAGGTGCCCGTGACGCAAGCCATGACGACTCAGGGCGCCAGGCGGGCGCCAGCGCGCGCAGCGTCCTCCTTTCCTCTTTGGTGCAAAGGGGGCAAGCGCAGCCGCGGAGTACCGAGGCATCAGGCAAAGGTTGCCATTTCGGTGAAACGAGACCAAGACCAGGAGGACTACGAGACGGAGGTCACCATGGAGCCCAGGACGGCGTCATCACCAGAGCTTTGCGCAGGCGAAGACTGCTTTTGTCAGGATAGTTGATGCTTGCTGTCCCCCTTGAAATTAGCCCGCCATTGTTGGCTCCCTTCCCGCTCGATATTTGGGAAGAGGACCAGGGCCTCTATAAATAGGACCAGCCGCCCACAGAGCAAAGGGGGGAAGGCGGAAAAGAGAGAGAGGGTCCTTCGTTCGGTTCGCAAGCAGAGAGAGTGAGTGAGAGAGAGAGAAGGGAGGCTGAGCTCCTCTTAGCAGTTCATTGCCCCAGCCAAGAACGGACCCTCACGAGGCTATTCTTCCTTGTATTGTTCATCATCATCAGCCCCAGGAGGCAATCCACCAACCACACACTGGAGTAGGGTATTACACCACAACGGTGGCCCGAACCAGTATAAATCTTGCGTCCCTTGTGCAGTTCTTTTAGTAGTTTAGATCTTTGCGAGACGGGGAGGTAGAAGGCGTAATCTCCGCGTGCACCCCAGTGTTCGAACCTTAAGGGTCTGCCGGAACCCGAAATCCGACAACTATTACCGCATTCTCTATTCTTTATATATATATATGTTCATTCATGACATTCAGCACCCGTACACTCTGGTACGGCCAATACACCAGGGTCTTAAGCGTACCCCATAATACAGCGTGAGAAGTCCGAACACTTTTGACAGTGTGGCACCCCGAACTTATAGCATTATATGCATCAGCTTCGAATCATGTCTTGGGTCAATAGTTGGGTTTTCCCGGCTCCCATGTTTTGGTACCTTACGTTCCGCTATATCGGCTAAGGTAGCACTGGGAGAACTACTGCGATTGTGCCCCGGTTCATCTGGGCAAGCACCTCAGTAGAGAAAGCTAAAACTGACTGTCATGATAAGCCGAGAGCTGGTCGCTATTCGAGAGGTATCGAGTCCCTAAAGACATATGCCACTTAGGGCGAGGAGTCGGCTTTGTCCGGCTTAGGCGTGTATAGCGCCCCGAATTCGGCCTTCTGAATACTAGGGGCTTCGCCAAAATTTAAAATTGTAGTCTTCTATGGCTAAGTGAGAGTGATAAAGCATTATAGTCTGATTGCCTTGTTTGTTGCACTGAGCACCTCCCTCGAAGGACCCTACAATGGGAAAAGAGTGCTCAAATTTATCCCGAACACCCCAGCACTCGTGGCATGGGGGCAGAAGCCGACGACTGGCCATCTCTCAGATTTGATAAACAGTCGCACAGAAGGTAATATTTTAAATTCAAGCAAGCGTTAAATAGCGCACATGAACAAGTTTTCATAATACAGGATCACACGAGCAAGTTCATTCAAAAATGACATCCTTTGCACGCTCGTCCGCCACAAGACGGGCACCCTTCAGGACACCCGTATAATACATTTCAGGGTGGTGATGCTCCTTGCCCTGCAGCGGCCCCTCCTTCACCAGCTTCTCTGCGTCCATCTTGGCCCAGTGCACCTTCGCACGGGCAAAATCCCGGCGTGCACCTTTGATGCAGACCGACTGCTTTACTATTTCCAGCCGTAGGCAGGCATCCACAAGCTGCCTCACCAGGCCAAAGTAGCTATTGGGAAGGGAGTCGCCAGGCCACATCTTGACTATAAGGCCCCTCATGGCCTGTTCGGCTGCCTTGTGCAGCTCGACCAGTTGCTTCAGCTGGTCGCTCACAGGCATCGGGTGTTCGGTCCCAGTATACTGAGACCAGAACAACTTCTCCGTTGAGCTTCCCTCCTCGGCTTGGTAGTACTTTGCGGCATCTGACACGTTGCGGGGCAAATCTGCGAATGCACCTGGAGAGCTCCGGACTCGAGTAAGTAACAAGTAATTTACTTTCACATGCTTGCTTTGCATAATGAATGCCTTACCCGCCGCTATCTTCCTCATCGCCTCAATTTCCTGGAGGGTCTTTTGGGCTTCAGCCTTGGCACGCTTTGTGCTCTCGAGGGACGCGGCAAGCTCAGAATCTCGCGTCTTCGAGTCAAGCTCCAAAGTCTCGTGCTTCTTCACGAGAGCCTGGAGCTCTTGCTGCACCTCGCCCACCCGTGCCTCCTGTTTCTCCCGCTCGGTGCGCTCCTTGGCCGCTTTATTTTCGGCCTCGGACAGCACTTGCTTCAGGGTCGCCACTTCGGTCGTGGCCCTTGGCACATCCATGATGATCCTATCATTTTGCAACCACATCTTTTTTTATATATATAGACAAGGTATTACTTACTTTTGTTCTCCTCGAGCTGCCTCTTGGCAAGGACGAGCTCTTTCTCGGACCGCTCAAGGTTCTGCTTCAGTGCGGCGACCACCGCAGTCAGTACGGCAGAGGTCAGCAGCGAAGCCTACATACGCATACAGACATACTTATATTAGACTCCTGCAGATATTATTTGATCCTCTATTCGGCTTTTCTTTGTGAACACCAAACAGAGCATCAGGGGCTACTGTCTATGCGGTAATATTTTCCTATATTTTAAATACTTACCTCAAAGCATGTTAGAAGGCTGGAACAGGCTTCAGTCAGTCCACTCTTGGCGGACTGAACCTTCTTGATCACTGCAGTCATAATAGTGCGGTGCTCTTCGTCGATGGAAGCGCCGCAAAGAGCTCCCAGTAGGTTGTCCGGTGCCTCTGGATGGACAGAGGTCACCGGCACGGGCGGCTTGCCCCTCTTGGAAGGGGGGTGCCTCCCAGAGTCCGGAACCACTGGAGGTTCCGGCGCGGTGTTCGGCTGAGGGCCGAACTTGGAGCCCTTGGGAGTCTTGCTCCCTTTGCGCCTTGAGTTCGGAAGGTCACCTTGAGGTTCCTCCTGGACTATCTCCCCTGGCTCGGTGCCCCTTGAGACAATACCTCGACATTGTCCGTAGGGCGAGGAGAGGAGGCGGTTGGAAGTGACTCACTATTCATAGTCGACGAGTCCAAGGAACCGCCCGACGAGGATACGTCGATACGGGCTCGGGGTGGACTGCACGATCATATTCGGCGTTAGGAAAAGCAGTGCAAGAAAAGTATGCTATGAGTTATCTGGTATCCGAATACTTACGACTTCACCAGGGGCTTGGCCCTAAGTAACCACTCATCTTCGCTGTCGGCGGTGGTGGTGTAACAGTCCGGAAGGAGAGTCCTTCCCTTCTTGGACCCTTCGGCCTCCCCGGTTGGGGCGGCCTTCTTTTTCTTGTCTCCCTCGGTTGGAGGGGGAGAATCTTCATCTTCCTCCTCCTTGTTTTCACGGGAGGAGTGCGTCTCGGAGTTATCGGACGATGACTCCGATACCACCTGGCGCCGGGAACTCTTTCGGGTTCCCGTGGCCTTCTTCTTGATCTTCTTCTCCGGCACCTCATAAGGAGCTGGGGTCCGCATCTCCGTCAGGAGAGCGTCTGCATGGTCTTCAGGCAGAGGGGCCGGGCAATCAATCTGCTCCGATGTCTCCACCCAGTCCTGTCAAAGGCATGGGAGCTCAGATACCTTACATGGTTAAACTATGGAAAATAAATACCCTACGAGATGTACAGAACTTATCGGATTCACAGGGCGCATCGCGCTTAGCCCGCGGTCCTCGGTAAGGGGAGGGGGGACCTCGGCGCCCTTGAACAGCACCTTCCAGACGTCCTTATGCATCGTGTCGAAGAACTCGCGTAGAGTCTGGTGCTGGGCCGGGTCGAATTCCCATAAGTTGAAAGCCCGTTGTTGACACGGGAGGATCCGGCGGAAGAACATGACCTGGACTATGTTGACAAGCTTGAGTTTCTTGCCTATCATGTTCCGGATACACTTCTGGAGTCCATCCAGCTCCACCGATGAGCCCCAGGACAGGCCCTTCTCCTTCCAAGAAGTAAGCCGAGTGGGGATTCCGGATCGAAACTCAGGGGCCGCCACCCAGTTGGTCTCGCGTGGCTCGGTGATGTAGAACCACCCGATTGCCACCCCTTTATGGTCTCCACGTAGGAGCCCTCGAGCCATGTAACATTGGGCATTTTGCCCACCATGGCTCCGCCGCATTCCGCTTGTTGGCCGCCTACTACCTTCGGTTTGACATTGAAGGTCTTCAGCCATAGGCCGAAGTGGGGCCGGACGTGGAGGAAAGCCTCGCACACGACGATGAACCCCGAGATGTTAAGGATGAAATTCGGGGCCAGATCATGGAAGTCCAGCCCATAATAGAACATAAGGTCACAGACGAATGGATGGAGGGGAAACCCTAGTCCGCGGACGAAGTGGGTGAGGAAAACCACCCTTTCGTAAGGTTCCGGGGTAGGGACGGTCTGCCCCGCGGCTGGCAGCCGGTGCGCGATATCCGTCGCTAAGTATCCGGCCCCGCGTAGCTTTTTGATGTCTCCCTCCGTGACGGAGGAGACCATCCACTTGCCTCCCGCTCCGGACATGTTTGGAGAGAGTTGAGGAGAAGGATGTGGACTTGGGAGCTTGAGCTTGAGTGCGCGAGAATGGATGAGCAAGGAGGAAGAAGGCGTGGAAAGAAAAAGGTGAACACTTATCCCTTTATAAGGGTGGACGAAAACTATGCGCCCCCACCAGCCTGGTAAAAATTGCTTATCCCCCAAGCGCCGTAATTGATGGCGCGGTTGGGTTACCCACATCCGTATTGATGGGAATCCCGTAATAAGGGGACACGATCTCTGCTTCGACAAGACGTGCCAAGGAAACTGCCTCGCGAAACACGCTGAGTTTGGTTCTGAAAGACGATTCGAATGGTGACCTGGCTGTGGTGTGATGTCGCACTGCGAAACGCATCGGCAGATTAGATTTGTGGGAATATTATTCTCTCTACGGTTGTATGTGGAACTTGTTTTGCAGAGCCGGACACGATCCTCGTGTTGAAAATCTTCTATAAAGTATTCGGAGGAGGAACCCGCCTTGCAATGCCGAAGACAATCTGCGCGCCGGACTCATCGTCATTGAAGCCTGGTTCAGGGGCTACTGAGGGAGTCCTGGATTAGGGGGTATCCGGACAGCCGTATTATATCCTTTGGCCGGACTGTTGGACTATGAAGATACAACATTGAAGACTTCGTCCCGTGTCCGGATGCGACTCTCCTTGGCGTGGAAGGCAAGCTTGGTAATATGGATATGTAGATCTCCTTCCTTGTAACCGACTCTATGTAACCCTAGCCCCCTCCGGTGTCTATATAAACCGGAGGGTTTAGTCCGTAGGACCAAGAACAACAATCATACCATATGTCGGCGTTCTGGGAACGGGGGTCCCCAGACTTGCCTGCCTGCGGCCTGCGGCGTGGCTCAAATGGGGGCCCAGTGCGGCCCATCTTCATCAACACAAGACTCAAGACCCTCGCGAGGGGCCAAGCCTCGCGGGGCGGATGACACATCCTCAGGCGCAGCCTCATCAGGCTGGCTCGCGAGGAGGCGGAGATATCAAGGCAGGATACCTCGCGAGGTGCCCATGACGTAAGCCATGACGACTCAGGGTGCCAGGCGGGCGCCAGCGCGCGCAGCGTCCTTCTTTCATCTTTGGTGCAAAGGGGGCAAGCGCAGCCGCGGAGTACCGAGGCATCAGGCAAAGGTTGCCATTTCGGTGCAACGAGACCAAGACCAGGAGGACTACGAGACGGAGGTCACCATGGAGCCCAGCACGGCGTCACCACAGAGCCTTTGGCAGAAGGAGACCAACTTTAGTCAGGATAAGTGTACTCGCTGTCCCCCTTCAAATTAGCCCGCAATTGTTGGCTCCCTTCCCACTCAATATTTGGGAAGAGGACTAGGGCCTCTATAAATAGGACTAGCCACCCCCAGGGTAGAGGCATCTAGCAATCGGCATCTGGATTAGACCAAGGGGTTCCAGACAGTCGACAAGAGAGAGAGTAAGTGAGAGAGACAGAGGTGACTAAACTCCTCCTAGCAGTTCATCACCCCAGCCAAGAACAGACCCTCGTGAGGCTGTTCTTCCTTGTATTGTTCATCATCATCAGCCCCAAGAGGCAATCCACCAACCACACACTGGAGTAGGGTATTACACCACAATGGTGGCCTGAACCAGTATAAATCTTGTGTCCCTTGTGCAGTTCTTTTAGTAGTCTAGATCTTTGCGAGATGGGGAGGTAGAAGGCGTGATCTCCGTGCGCACCCCAGTGTTCGAACCTTAAGGGTCTGCCGGAACCCGTGATCCGACATTTGGCGCGCCAGGTAGGGGTGCGCCGGAATTCATCTTCCACCACTCCGCTCTCCTCCGACCGTCGCATCCATGTCTGACGCTCGTCGGGCCCGCGCCGAGCGCCGGGTCGTCATCGCTTCTCGCGTCGCCCAGACGGCCCCCATAGGTGGGCATCCTCGTCGTTCCCCATCGCCCGGCGGGGGGCGAGTAGGAGGCATCGTCTCAGCACCCGTCCGTGCGGCAAGACGGCCGCACCGCTACTCCATCGCTCGCCCCAGCCGGCTCTTCGTCCCGCGCGCTCCGCGCACCCTTGGAGGCTCGAGCTGCGCTCATCGCGGCAAACGAACTCCTGCGCTACTGCCCCGTCGACGACGTCTACGAGAAGTGGCTCGACCGCGTCACCGAGCTCGTCCGAGCCGCAGGGGGCTCACCTGCGCCGTCCGCTCCGCTGCGCCGCACTCCGCCCCGCGCGGGCAATGAAGCTCCGGGGGCGTACCAGCCGCCTCCTCTCCAAGAAGACGCCATGGCTCCAAGGCGCGTGGCCCCTGGGCGGAACCCGCTCCGCCAGGTGCCAGCGCAGCAAGAACAGAGTTGCCAAGAAGTCCCTCGCCCGCAAGGAGCTGCCCGGGCGCTCCCTGCTCCAGCTCCGGCATGCCAAGACCCCGCTCTGCTCCTAGCTGCAGCGCGTGGGGACCCTCAAGGCCAAGCTCTCCACCAGCCGAAGCCTTTCGTGGCCACTGCAGGCTGCCGCGCCTACACCACCGAGCTGCGTAGCGTCGCGTGGCCCGGCAAGTTCAAGCCGGACCTGCCTCCTCGCTATGACGGCAAAACTGATCCCGCAGAGTTCCTCCAGCTCTATGAGCTGGGCATCGAAGCCGCCAGCGGGGACGAGAAGGTCATGGCGAACTGGTTCCCCATGGCGCTGAAGGAAGGAGCTCGCACCTGGCTCCTAAATCTGGCTCCAGGCGCGATCTCCTCCTGGGACCAGATGCGCACCCGCTTCATCACCAACTTCCAAGGTACTCGCGATCGGCCACCCGCCGTGAGCGACATGCGCCGCATCAAGCAACAACCCGGAGAGACCCTGCAAAAGTACATCCAGCGCTTCAACAGCGCGCGCCTCAAGATCCCCAAGGTGTCCGAGGAAGCCATCATCTCGGCCTTCTCCAATGGCGTGCGCGACGTCAAGATGAAGGAGGAGCTGGCGATGCATGAAGACCTCTGCACCTCCCTGGAGCTGTTCAACTTGGCGAACAAGTGCGCCAGGGCTGAAGAGGGGCGTCTCTCCCTCCTCGAGCTGCCTGCCGTAGACCCAGAAGAGAAGAAGCCCAAGGCCAAGGACGTGAAGCGCAAGGGGGCTGCCATACTCGCAGCCGAACCAGACACCAAACCGGGCAAGGATCTGCCCGAACCCTCCAGGGGCAGCCGGTACTATGTGTACCACGACCTCCACACCCACAACACCAACGAATGTCAAGAACTCCACGCCGTGCGAGAAGCACGGATCGGTCGTCGCCCTGACCGTGCTGACCAGGGCTACGGCCGAGGAGGAGGAAGAAACCCAGGACGCTGGGAAGATCGCGGCCCGTGCCAGGGGTGGCGCGACCAACCTCGCGAGGACCGCTGGCAGGACCTGCCTCGCGAGGGGGACTGGAGGGACCAGCCTCGTGAGGATCGCCCTCATGGCAACGCAGGCCTACCTCCGCTGCCGCCTCAACCAAGGAGGAACGAAGATCGCCATCAAGACGAGGGGGCTGGGGGCTTCCAAGAGCCACGCGCAATCGCCTGCATCCTGGGCGGGGCTCAAGCCCCAGCCTCTCAAAGTATCTTCAAGCAGTTTGCCCGCGAAGTGAATGCAGTTCTCCCCAAGCTCGAAGCAACGCGCCCCCTCAGGTGGTCGGCGTGCGCCATCATGTTCAGCTCAGCAGACCAGCTCAAGTGCTTGGCCATAGCCGGAGTCCTCCCGATGCTTTGCTCCCCAGTCATCAGCAACGTGCTGGTCACCAAGACCCTCATCGACGGAGGGGTAGGGATCAACGTCCTGTCCGTGGAAACATTCAACAACCTCCAAGTGCCCTATGATCAGCTTCAGCCAACCAAGCCTTTCTCCGGAGTCACCGACGGTTCCACAGTCCCGATCGGGCAGGTCCGCCTCCCTGTCACCTTCGAGGCCCCGCAACAACTACCGCACCGAGCTCACATCCGCCTGCCGTACAACGCCATCCTCGGGTACCCAGCGCTGGTCAAGTTCATTTCCGTGACTCACCACGTCTACAACATCCTCAAGATGCTGGGAAGTGGCGGCGTCATCACGGTGCCCTGTGAAGAGAAGGATGCAGTGTGTTCCCTGGAGCGAGCCTTTCAGGCCGCGTCGCTAGAAGACCCAGATCGCGGAAGCAGGAGGCTTCCTGAAACCACCCCCAAGAAGAAGAAGACGTCGTCAGGCTCAGCCCCTCAGGAGGCCGGCCCCTCAGGGCCCGTGTCTGCCCGGGAGGACCCTCCTTCCATCGCATAGGAAAGCATGCCCGGTGCCCTCCTCAGGCAGGGCTCGGGGGCTCTCACCTGTAGGGCCACCGACCTAGCCAGGGTCACGAGGGAGGCGCTTGGGCACCATGTGGAGGCGTGCTTCGAAGCACGTTTCCCTCAAGAAGGAGCCAGGCGAGGAAGGTCAGACCAGCAGGAGTTCGTTAACAAGGCCATTCAAGAACTACAGGAGTCAAGGATCATGAGAGGTTGCCGTCGTCCACCAGCTGTGGCTCCACATCCAGGCGAGGATGGTGGGCTGCGCGTCTGCGTCGACGTACCAGGGCTCAATCAGATCACCACGACGGAGCGTCTCTGGCCCTCGCAAGTGGGGCGCTGCGGGGGTCCACCCCACAGCTATGTTCGCATGCCTTACGGCCTGCCGAGCATGGCTGCGGCGTACCAGCGCCTCATGAGGGGCATCATGGAGGCTCAGGAAGACAGGCATTCCGCAGCCCTGGCGAAGATGAAGACAGCTCGCGAGGAGCCACCAGTGCCTCCGGAGCCTCCCGAGGCCCCGAAGCCTGGGGGCTCGTGAGGATCGGCTTCCGCAACCCACCGAGTCTGCTGCATCAACGCCACCTCGCCGACGACATCCTCAGGTGACATCTTTCAAGCCTCATTCCCAGCTGGGAGCGCCCTCCCAGGGTTGCATCACTCCCAGGTCACGTGCGTCCGTCCCTGCGGCATGTATCCGCCTTTATTTTTCGATCGTTAGTTTGCCTTGTTGGGGGCGCCCCTCGGGCTGCATCATCCCCAAGCCGCTGGGGCTAGGCCCAGCGGCGTGTATCTCCCTTGCGTTTATTTCCAACCATGCATTCGCCTATCACGCTAGATTACTTGATGCCCGTCTGCAGCATCCCTTCTTCCCCATGTCGACTACTTGCACGTTAAAGGGGGGGTGCCTGAGCATCGTGACTCAGGGCTCTTACTGGCTCTCCAGCCCTCACCCTCTGGCCTTATCCACGGCATCGCGACCTGGCATACCAGCGACGGCTGAGATAAGCTCGAGGGCCGGGACCCGAGGACGTAGAGTACCGGCATCTAAACAAATTTTGCAGGGACACATCTCAAGATACGGCCCAGTGCCAGGCGCAACCCACCTAGAGGTAGGGCCTCGTGAGTCCCGCGCTGGCTCACGGGTGCCCAGATACACCTCACCTAGCCCTACCGTGCCGGCCACGTGTCAGGGCGGGGCTGTACACGCCCCGGGGGCTCCTCCCGGAGGGGAGCCCCCTCCCACGTACCAGTGGAAGCACCATGCTCCGCGCTGGCTGACGACACTGCCAAGGAGCGGCTATGCCCGTACACATACGGAAGCGCTATGCTCTGTGCTGGTGATAAACAACTGAGGGTGGCCTCCGGGCCACATTAACCTCAGGGAGCCCAGAGCTCAGTGCCTGGCCTCATCGCAACGCCTCCCCTCGGGAGTGCCGCGCGAGGGGGCTAGGCACGGGGGCTACGACTGGGTCACGCCCAGACGTACGCCGCCCAGCCAGGCCCCTCGGGCCTGGTTCGTCGCGCGTCTCTCCCTGAGCGGAGCCAAGGTATGAAGGCCGTTTGCACGTCAAGGGGGACCCCTGAGCATCGCGACTCAGGGGCCTAACTGGTCCCGTAGCCCCTCACTCCTTAGTTCCGAAAGGCTATGTTGGGTGAGGTACGCGCGGGGCCGGGCTCTGCAGACGTAGAACGGTAGCCCCGCTTACATTTCACCTCATCACCCGCTGTTCGCGCGTCAAGGGGGACTCCTGAGCATCGCGACTTAGGAGCCTAACTGGCTCCGTAGCCCCTCACTCCTTAGTTCCGAAAGGCTATGCTGGGTGAGGTACGCGCGGAGTCGGGCTCTGCAGACGTAGAACGGAAGATACACCTACATCACGCCTCCCTACTTGTTGTTCGCGTGCCAAGGGGGACTCCTAAGCATCGCAACTCAGGAGCCTAACTTGTCACGTGGCCCCTCACTCCTTTGGTCCCGTCCTGGTTTCCGGTCGGGGCAAATGCTGGGTGAGGCATTCGCGGGACCGGGCTCTGCCGGCATAGAACACAAGCAAGTAGGGAAGAAAAGCATAAAATTCAAGGAATTTAAAAGCAAATATTACAACCCATACTGTCGTCTTAGTACCAAACGCAAGTTTAAATGCCTCCCCGAGGCGTGATGCATGTGCAGGAATTGAAAGAAGAACAGGGATGGAACGGAGTCACTCGTCGGCGGTGAAGCTGTGTGGAGTGGCTTCGCCTCATGGAGCAGCAGGGCCGGCAGCGCCTTGCTTTGGCCTGGTGCTGAAGGCCCGTAACTTCCCCAGCAGCGCCTCCGCGCGCCCCTTCACGGCTTCGACAGCGGCGGCAGCACCCTCGCCGCTCACCGGTTCCAGCAGGCCGTCGAGGTCGGCGTTGGGATCGTGAAGGTAGATGTGGGCGAAGACCCGCGCCAGCGCAGCAAAAGACAGGACCCGCGCCTCGGCCTCGGCCGTAGGGCCGATGCCAAGGGCGACATCCCCAAGGGCCTTAACCAGGAAAGGAAGCAGCTTGGCGGGGCCGTCCCCGTCACCGGCTAGCGGGCTGTCCGGGCCGCTCTCGTAAAGCGTCTTCAGCGAAGCGCGGGCATCCTTCTCCATGTCCGCGAAGGCCACGCGATCCTCGGCGAGGACCCGAGCCTTGGCGTCCAGCTCGGCCTTCGTCACCTCCAGCTCCTTCTTCAGCGCACCTAAGAGGTCGCAGCGCTTCTTGAGCTTGGCCTCCCGGTCCTCGAGCGCCACCTCGCGAGCCTTCATGCTCTGTTCTTGTTCCTGGCGAAGACGAACCTCCTCCGCGAGCTGGCCCCGCAGGCCTTGCAGCTCGTCCTCCAGCGCCTTGCAATGACCGCGGACTTCAACCACCTCTCCCAGGGCCGCGTCTCGGGCAGCCTTCGCCTCGAGGGTGGCCTCCCTCTCTCTGTCACAGGCCGTTGAGGCCTGAACCAACACCGCCCGAATCGAAGCATCCAAGCGAATCCACCCCGAAGCCAATTCCAGGCGCCCGGCCACCAGGTGAGGGTCGGCGCCGAGAAGATCCTGCCGCAGCCGGTCCAGTTCAGCAACGGCATGCTCCAGGATGGAAGAAGAAGGCGGAGAAACATCGTTGCGCTCCAAGACAACAGGAGGAGTTGGGGAAGCAACGGTCAGTGGAACAGGAGGAGAAGGTAGCGGCGGCGAGGCCGCAGTGTCCCGAGGCGGAGTCCGCTGCGCCTCCACAGCCGTAGCAGCGGCGCCAGACGAATGCACCTCAGGAGTCACTTGGGCCATGGGGGCTAAGCTCGCCCCAGCCAGCTTGGCCAGGCCTCCCGAGGGCGACCGGGCAGGAGAAGCCCGCGCGCCGCGGTCACCCCCCTCCACAGGCGGAGGCGCTGCAGCGGATGGAGCCTCAGGAGCTCCCTTCGGCTTCTTCGCCAGGGGCGCCAGCCTATTCAAGAGAAGCAATCATCAAACCTCGTCGGCGGAACGAGAAACAAAAGATCAAGGACCAAGCGCTTACGGGTCATCGCCGGTGAGCTCGGGCAGCCTCCGGCCCAACTTGAAACCTGACAGCCGGCTGGAAGGGTCAACCTCGAAAGCAGAAGGCGCGTCTGCGGACTGCCTCGGGGCAGGGGCAGACCCGCGGGAGATCAGCCCGGTCCTGTCCTTCTTCGGGATCGAGGGCGAGCTCCCGCTGCCCAGCACGTCATCGTCATCATCCTCATCATCATCGCTCGGCGAAAGGCGGAGAGTACGGGACGTGCTCCGGGGGAGGGGAGCCATCGACTCTCCATCGGTCGCCCCAGAGTCGGGCCCCTCTCCCCTCTCCTCTTCATCCTCCTCCTCGCTGGAGTCGCGGGAGGGCACATCCACCGGTCCTTCGGAAGCCGCCACGGGCACGAGCCCGTCCCCGTTGAAAACAGGCATGGACTTCACCACCTGCTCCCAGTCGTCGCGAAGGAACAAGGGCTTGGGAGCGCCCTTCAACCTTGCCACCTCGCCCCCGACCATAGATTGAAGAACCGCGGTCACATCCTCTTCGTCCACATCCTCGGGGCTCGGATGAGGCCTCCACATTGGAGGAGAGTACCGCCGGAGTGGAGCCAGTTGGTGCTCCAGGAACTCCTTCAGCAGCGACGCACCGGTCAACTTCGCCGTGCTGACCGGCCTCAGGTCCGCGTCCATCTTCTCCAGCACCAGTTTCGCGCGGGGGTCTGTGAGCTCCGCTCGGCACCAGTCGCTGGAGCTCGCGGGCTGCTCCGCGGGCATGATCAGCCAAGGGTGGATGCGCCCGGCATCTACCAAGACCCACTTGCTCCTGAAGCCCTCAACCCTCTTTCCGGGATTCGAGATGGTAATGGTGCTGCCATACGAGACAAAGCCTGCGCACGCGGAAGGAGAACTGCCAGAGATCCGGAGGAAGAAGTAGTGGCGCAGCAAGGCCACTGAGGGCTGCACCCCCACGTGGGCCTCGCAGTAGTAAGCAAAGATCGCCAGGAGAAGAACGGAGTTGGGGTGGAGATGCAGAGCCTGCAAGTTGTAATGGCGGAGGACAGAGAAGAGGAACTCGGAGAAGGGAGGCACCAGGCCCGCAGCAATGGAGCTTACAAAGAGAGGATAAAAGGTGCTCCCTCGGCCCTCAGGGGTGGCGGAGCCGGCCTTGAACACCTTCGTCCCGTCGATGCCCTGTGCCGCTGCCATCCGGCGCAGTCGGGCAAGGCTAGCCTTGGACACATTCGGCGAGTCCAGAGCAGGAGAATACCAAGCTTCGGCCGGAGGCTGGCGAGGCGCCATGGCTTCCTAGGTCGCGCAACCGGAGTAGATCTGGAAGTTTGGAGGAAGAAAGGGGAGGCGCAAGAAAGGGGATCTGAGCAGCAACCGGAGAAAGCAAAAGGCAAAGTCTGGGCAGATGCCGCTCCTTTATTGACCTGCGCGGTTGCTGAAGCACTTACGTCCAATCAACCGCCACGCGGCACCCAAGGCCGCCGGCTGTTAGGGCCCACGGCGCTTTGCCCTTGCCCTTTCGCCTCTCGGCACAGTCAAGTCCATGCGCGCCTTGGACCCGGGGGCTACTGTCGGCGTTCTGGGAACGGGGGTCCCTAGACTTGCCTGCCTGCGGCCTGCGGCGTGGCTCAAATAGGGGCCCAGTGCGGCCCATCTTCATCAACACAAGACTCAAGACCCTCGCGAGGGGCCAAGCCTCGCGGGGCGGACGACACATCCTCAGGCGCAGCCTCATCAGGCTGGCTCGCGAAGAGGCGGAGATATCAAGGCAGGATACCTCACGAGGTGCCCATGACGTAAGCCATGACAACTCAGGGTGCCAGGCGGGCGCCAGCGTGCGCAGCGTCCTCTTTCCTTTTTGGTGCAAAGGGGGCAAGCGCAGCCGCGGAGTACCGAGGCATCAGGCAAAGGTTGCCATTTCGGTGCAATGAGACCAAGACCAGGAGGACTACGAGACGGAGGTCACCATGGAGCCCAGCACGGCGTCACCACAGAGCCTTTGGCAGGCGGAGACCAACTTTAGTCAGGATAAGTGTACTCGCTGTCCCCCTTCAAATTAGCCCGCCATTGTTGGCTCCCTTCCTGCTCAATATTTGGGAAGAGGACCAGGGCCTCTATAAATAGGACTAGCCACCCCCAGGGTAGAGGCATCTAGCAATCGGCATCTGGATCAGACGAAGGGGTTCCAGACAGTCGACAAGAGAGAGAGAGTAAGTGAGAGAGAGAGAGGTGACTGAACTCCTCCTAGCAGTTCATCACCCCAGCCAAGAACAGACCCTCGCGAGGCTGTTCTTCCTTGTATTGTTCATCATCATCAGCCCCAAGAGGCAATCCACCAACCACACACTGGAGTAGGGTATTACACCACAATGGTGGCCCGAACCAGTATAAATCTTGTGTCCCTTGTGTAGTTCTTTTAGTAGTCTAGATCTTTGCGAGGCGGGGAGGTAGAAGGCGTGATCTCCGCGCGCACCCCAGTGTTCGAACCTTAAGGGTTTGCTGGAACCCGTGATCCGACACCATAGGCTAGCTTCTAGGGTTTAGCCTCTTCGATCTCGTGGTAGATCAACTCTTGTACTACTCAAATTATCAAGAACAATCAAGCAGGATGTAGGGTATTACCTCCATCAAGAGGGCTCGAACCTGGGTAAAACATCGTGTCCCCTGTCTCCTGTTACCATCCGCCTAGATGCACAGTTCGGGACCCCCTACCCGAGATCTGCCGGTTTTAACACCGACAACGGCTATTTTACAGAAAAACCCTTGGACATCATGCATTTAATATTTCACCAACCGTGCATCCAAATTGAACAAACTTAATATGTAAAATGCTTAGATTTTCGTCTAGTTCCATAATATGTTATTTTCATCCATGTTTAAAATGTTGTTTGTGTTTATTTTGCATAATGCCAAGTTAAAATGATTTATTTCATAACTAAGCAACCGTTGCTCGGAATTAAATAAACTTTATATGAAAGTGGGGTAGAAAAATGCCTAGTTTAACATGGTGCACTCATCTTGCATGTTTAACAACTCTAAAATATGGTTTAGGGCAGATCAGTACCAAATTCGAAATATGCATATGAGGATTTTCCGGATTTGTTGTTTGTTATATCCGGCCCCATTTAAATTGTTTAGATAGTATAATTTTGTTATGCCTCACCTCTTGCCATGTTTAACAACATTTAATATATTTGGGTACATAAACGAGACCGAACTAAGTAATTGTATGTGGTGTTTCGTCAATATGAAACTCGTTGCATATTGTATTGAGCTCCAGTTAACTTGTAGTATTGGTTGTCGCACTTTGCCATGCCATGCCTCATTAAACTGGACATGCATCATACTTGGTTGCGCATCATGTCATGTTCATGAGATGGTTGTTTACCATGTTGTTTCCTTCTTTCCAGTGTTGCTTCTTCTTGATAGTTCTGGTAACATTGCGTTTGTGAGGATCCGTTCGACTACGTCCATTTATCTTCTTCATGGACTCCTTCTTCTTCCTTGTGGGATTGTAGGCAAGATGACCATTACCCTCGATATCACTTCTGTCTTTGCTTGCTAGTTGTTCGCTCTATTGCTATGTCATGCTACCTACCACTTGTTCATCATGCCTCCCATATTGCCATGTCAAGCCTCTAACCCACCTTCCTAGCAAACCGTTGTTTGGCTATGTTACGGCTTTTGCTCAGCCCCTCTTATAGCGTTGTTAGTTGCAGGTGAAGTTGAAGTTTGTTCCATGTTGGAACATGGATATGTTGGGATATCACATTATCTCTTATTTTAATTAATGCATCTATATACTTGGCAAAGGGTGGAAGGCTTGGCCTTTTGCTCGGTGTTTTGTTCCACTCTTGCCGCCTTAGTTTCTGTCATACCGATGTTATGTTCCTTGATTATGGGTTCCTTACGCGGTTGGGGTTATGGGACCCCCTTGACAGTTCGCTTTGAATAAAACTCCTCCAGCAAGGCCCAACCTTGGTTTTACATTTACCTAATAACCTGTAACTTTCCCTTGGGGTTGCAAACCTGAGGGTCATCTTTATTTTAACCCCCCCCCCCTCCCCGGCCAGTGCTCCTCTGAGTGTTGGTCCGAACCGAGTAGACTGCGGGGCCACCTCAGGGAAACTTGAGGGGTGGTTTTACACGTAGGATGTCTCATTCGGTGTGCCCTCAAAACGAGATATGTGCAGCTCCTATCGGGATTTGTCGGCATAGTCGGGCGGTCTTGCTGGTCTTTGTTTTACCTTTGTCGAAATGTCTTGTAACCGGGATTCCGAGACTGATCGGGTCTTTTCGGGAGAAGGAATATCCTTCATTGACCGTGAGAGCTTGTGATGGGCTAAGTTGGGACACCCCTGCAGGGTATAAACTTTCGAGAGCCGTGCCCGCGGTTATGTGGCAGATGGGAATTTTTTTATATCCGGTTGTAGAGAACTTGACACTTGACTTAATTAAAATGAATCAACTGCGTGTGTAGCCGTGATGGTCTCTTTTCAGCGGAGTCCGGGAAGTGAACACGGTTTGGGTTATGTTTGAACGTAAGTAGTTTCAGGATCACTTCTTTATCACTTCTAGCTTCACGACCGTTGCGTAGCTTCTCATCTTACTCTTATTTGCGTATGTTAGCCACCATATTTTCTTAGCGCTTGTTGTAACTCCACCTCATTACCCTATCCTACCCATAAGCTTAAATAGTCTTGATCTCACGGGTGTGAGATTGTTGAGTCCTCGTGACTCACGAATCCTTCAAAACAGTTGCAGGTGCCGATGATACCAGTGCAGGTGATGCTACCGAACTCAAGTGGGAGTTTGACGAGGACCTTGGTCATTACTATGTTTCATTTCCTGATGACTATTAGTGGAGCCCAGTTGGGACGATCGGGGATCTAGAAGTTGGGTTATCTTGTTTTTCATTTGGTTGTCCGTAGTTGGACTATGAGTGTACTTTGATGTTGTATGAATTAATTGATATTAGTGTGACGTGGAAAGTGTAAGCCAACTCTATTTATCCCTATCTTGTTCATTACATGGGATGTTGTGAAGATGACCCTTCTTGCGACAAAACCACCATGCGGTTATGCCTCTAAGTCGTGCCTCGGCACGTGAGAGCTATAGCCGCATCGTGGGCGTTACACAGACGTTGGCCAAGAATCGCACACCTCCGCCGCTCCCCTATCTCCTCCTTCATCATTTTCTCCACTCTTACAATGGCTTACAAAGAGTAGTTATCCGGCATCCAAGCCGGCTGGGTGGCCCACCGAATACGAGCTATGAAGCTCGCTGATCCACCTCCCTCCCCTCGCCCAACAAAGACACTTGCCTCCCCAAGCCGACTCGTGGTTTAGCAAATCGCTGCTCTAGGCTAGCTTGATGAGGTGCGGCGAGCAGCTCCACATCTGCACAGTGGAGAGCACGGGTGTCGTCGCTGCCGTCCATGCCGCCTCCTCATACCGCGCCTACCATGTTTGTGACCTTGTCTTCCATGTCTGTGGCCGAGACTCCCGTGCCTACGGCCACACTCTCTTTGCTCACCGCTGGTCACAAATCCGGCCGGACCACCTCGGCCGGGGAAGGGGCGTAGGTGCATTGTTCACGCGGTCCGAGGGAGGAGACCAACAGCTGCATACGCGTCCTGATCGGCGACCGTGTGGTTCTCTCCGAGACACAACCGGCTCGGGAGGGCCTCCAACCCCTTCTTCCTCCGTGCGGTATTTTCGCCAAGATGCAGCCTCCCGACGCCGTCTTTGCCACATCCCGACGACCCTCAGGTATATCTTCCTTCGAAACCGGCCTTGCTCTACTGCCCCAGCTCCCCACGTGGCTACGTGTGGATCTTTTTCTACTTCCGTCGGCTGTTCCAAAGCCACCTAGACTTTTACTATTATTAGAGGTAAAGCTTGTTCACATAATCGAATCTAAGAGTTGGTTCAAACAGGGAAGAAAGTGGGAAAGTTTTAACATGAATCTAGGACTTGGTTCCAAGAGGAAACGGGGGAAAGTACTAGATACTGGCTACCCAACCAGTCTCTTGGTTGAAAAGGCGAAGAAAGTGGGGTGGATGACGAAGGGTGGGGGAAGTGGACCTGTCTCTTGGTCGAAAAATGAAAGAAAGTGAGGGGGTTGGTGAGGGAGTCCTAGAGGGTTGGTGAGGGAGTCCTTGACTAAGGGGTCCTCGGGCGTCCGACCTGTTATGATCTATTGGGCCGGACTGATGGGCTGTGAAGACAAGAAGACCGAAGATTGTACCTGTGTCTGGATTGGACTCTCCTTGGCGTGGAAGGCAAGCTTCGCAACCGAATATGAAGATTCCTTTTCATGTAACCGACTCTATGTAAACCCTAGATCCCCCCGGTGTCTATATAAACCGGAGGGGTTAGTACAGAAAGGGGATATACTCAATACCATAGTCATACAGGCTAGTCTTTTAGGGTTTAGCCATTACGCTCTCGTCGTAGATCAACTCTTGTAACACTCATATTCATCAAGATCAATCAAGCAGGACGTAGGGTATTACTTCCATAGAGAGGGCCCAAACCTGGGTAAACATCGTGTCCCCCGTCTCCTATTACCATCGATCCTAGACGCACAGTTCGGGACCCCCTACCCGAAATCCGGCGGTTTTGACACCAACATTGGTGCTTTCATTGAGAGTTCCACTGTGCCGTCAACGAAAGGCTCAATGGCTCGCCTTGTCCTTAAAGACAACATCACCTCTGGGGGAGCTCTGACCCCGGGGCAAACCCTCTGGTTGGGTGGCTTTACTATGATCGCCCGTTCGGCCGTTGAGCCGACGATGACCTCGCGGGCCATCGAAAACCCCCTTCGCATCAACTCCGAGCACTCCAAGCAGATGGATCCGAAAGAGTTTTTGTCTTTGAATGAACTCCTAGATCGCATCGCCGCTTTGGGAATAGCCACAGACTACGATCGGATCGGGCCTAAAACCGATCAAGGAGAAATCGAAACCCTACCGGTCACCCACCAGATTGCGATGGTCGTGGAGCAGGACGGCGAGTCTTCTTCTATATCGAAGACGGACTATGTTCGGATCACCGACCAGGAAGAGCCGGATACCCACCAGCGAAAGGATGCGACCAGCCCTCCGAACAAAGCATCGGACGACAGTCCTAAACAATCAGAAGATATGCCGGAACCCGGGCTGTTAAGCCTAGAAGGTCATCAGACTCTGGATAATCGGTCATATCGGGGTTCGGATTTAATTCCACCCACCCATCCGGATATAGACGCTCTCATGAGCATAAAACATCAGTCTCAGGAAATGGTCCACCACTTCTGGGCCAGATTCCTCCTTGTCAAGGACAAGGTAAAAGATTGTCATGATGAGGACGCAATATCAGCGTTCTGCAACAATTGCGCGGATGAAGGAATCCTCAACGCCATCAATCGCCGCCGCATACTGAAATTCGCTTAATTAGCAACCATCGTACAAAAGTAAAGCGCGATGGAGAGCACCTGGAAAACTCAGGCAGCTCGCTGGGAACCGTCAGTCCCAACTCAACTCCCCCTACAGGCGAAAAGGGCGCACCCTCGCGGCACGACCAGTCCAACAGTCAAGAAACACAAAACCCCTAGGCGGCACGGCACCGTTCTGGTGGGGTGGCTCGATGGCCCATGCAAAATACATACAACACCAGATACCATGGAAACCCGCAGCTTAGGGCATGTTGGATACTACGACAAGTATCCAAGTGCGGCGAGGACATCCTTATCAAGGACGGCCTAGAACGGCATCCTCCAGGGGACGATAACTCAAGAGTATTGATGGTCTTTGAGACATTCGCTTCAAACAACAAGCGCAAAAGGGCGCTTCACGAGCTCGCCGAAGTCTACCAAATTGCTGCGATAAACCCCTGGAACGACACGGCTACAACATTCAATGTCGGTGACGAACCAAAGTACGGAACAGTACGAGCGCCAGCCGCGTTAGTCCTTAGTCCCATCGTGGACGGGTTTCGACTTACCAAGGTCCTCATGGCCGGCGGCAGCGGACTAAACCTCATTTATGAGGACACACTCCATAAAACGGAAATCGACAGGAGCCGCATCATGCAAAGTAACACAACCTTCCGAGGAATTATTCCCAGTCAGGAGGCACGGTGCGCGGGCAAAATCACACTTGACGTAGTATTTGGCACGCCGGAGAACTATCGGTCCGAAGAAATAACTTTCCAAGTGGCCCATTTCAGGAGCGGATGTCACACCCTGTTGGGGCGGGATGCTTTTACACGCTTTCAGGCCATACCCCATTACGGGTATATGAAGCTCGAAATGCCTGGACCAAACGGTATAATCACCCTCGTCAGTGATCTGGACATAGCACTCCATGATGAAAACAAAACTGCATCCCTGGCCCTGGAGGAGCTATCCGAAGCCCTCGCGGCCAACGAATTAACCGCACTATGCTCCACGGTGGACAGGGATGATGTGATCCTCGACAAACGCCCTAAATCCGCATCCTTCAAACCAGCAGAAGAAATAGTCAAATTCCAGGTCCACCCAATGGACCCCAAGAAGATAGCATCTATCGGAGCTCAACTGAATCCAACAGTTGACACCGCACTACGAGAATTCATGCGTGAAAACTGGGGCATATTCGCCTGGCACCCTTCAGATATGCCAGGGATCCCACGCGAGCTGGCCGAACATAGCCTCAACATATTAAAGGGGTTTAAACCGGTCAAGCAATCACTGGGGTGCTTTTCCGAACCCAAACGACAAGCCATGGGGGAGGAGCTGGCCAAACTCATCGAGGACGGATTCGTTAGAGAAATCAAACACTCGGACTGGCTGGCAAACCTGGTGATGGTACCAAAGAAGGACAAATCCTGGTGCCTGTGCGTCGATTTCAAAGACCTCAACAAGGCTTGCCCTAAGGATCCCTTCCCCCTCCCCCGCATTGATCAAATCATCGACGCCACCATAGGACACGACTCACTGTGTTTCCTCGACGCATATTCCGGATACCATCAAATCAAAATGAAGGAGTCTGATCAAGCCACAACAGCATTTATCACCCTATATAGGCCATTCTGCTTCAACACCATTCCCTTTGGGCTCAAGAACAACGGCACCACATACCAACGCATGATTCAAACATGCCTGGAGAAACAGATCGGCAAAACAGTAGAAGCTTACATCGATGATGTCATCATCAAAACCAGGCATGTCGAAACACTAATAGACGACTTACGTCTTACATTCGACAACCTCCAGGCGTATGACATGAAGCTCAACCCGGAAAAATGTGTCTTCGGCGTCCCCGCTAGAAAACTTCTCGGCTTTATCGTTTCCAATCGAGGAATCGAAGCAAACCCAGCCAAAATCCGAGCTTTGTCACAATTGGCTAAGCCAATAGACCTTAAACAAGTTCAAATGCTTGCGGGTTGCGTAGCAGCTCTAGGCCGCTTTATGTCCAGATTGGGAGAAAAGGCACTGCCACTATCGCCTTCTACGGCGAACCGACCACTTCGAGTGGACGGATGCGGCAACAGCCGGACTGGAGGAAATAAAAACCCCTTCTTGTGAGCAATCCAATCCTGGCCGCACCAAATGCCGGCGAACAGATGTTATTATACATATCGGCAACACACCAGGTGGTGAGCGTCGTACTCGTCGTTGAACGAGAACATGACGGACATAAATTCCCGCTTCAGAAGCCAGTATACTACATATCTACTGTCCTTACACCATGCAAATCCCGGTACCCTCATTATCAAAAAATAGCATATGTGGTCTGCATGGCATCCCGAAAGCTCTGTTACTACTTCCAGGAGTGTTCGATCACGGTGGCCTCCGAAGTACCACTCAATGACATCATAAACAACCGCGATGCTACGGGCCGGATTGCCAAATGGGCCATTGATACGTCTCCAACGTATCTATAATTTTTTATTGTTCCATGCTATATTATATTCTGTTTTGGACATTATTGGGCTTTATTATACACTTTTATCTAATTTTTGGGACTAACGTATTAACCGGAGGCCCAGCCCAGAATTACTTTTTTTGCCTATTTCAGAGTTTTGCAGAAAAAGAATATCAAACAGAGTCCAAACGGAATGAAACCTTCGGGGACATGATTTTCGGAATGAACGTGATCCAGAGGACTTGGACCCTACGTCAAGACATCAACCAGGAAGGCACGAGGTAGGGGGGCGCGCCTACCCCCCCAGGCGCACCCTCCACCCTCGTGCGGCCCACGTTGCTCCACCGACGTACTTCTTCCTCCTATATATACCTACGTACCCCCAAACTACCAGATACGGAGCCAAAAACCTAATTCCACCGCTGCAACCTTCTGTACCAATGAGATCCCATCTTGGGGCCTTTTTCGGAGCTCCGCCGAAGGGGGCATCGATCACGGAGGGCTTCTACATCAACACCATAGCCTCTCCGATGATGTGTGAGTAGTTTACCTCAGACCTTCGGGTCCATAGTTATTAGCTAGATGGCTTCTTCTCTCTCTTTGGATCTCAATACAAAGTTCTCCACGATTCTTGTCGAGATCTATTCGATGTAATCTTCTTTTGCGGTGTGTTTGTTGAGACCGATGAATTTTGGGTTTATGATCAAGTTTATCTATGAACAATATTTGAATCTTCTCTGAATTCTTTTATGTATGATTGGTTATCTTTGCAAGTCTCTTCGAATTATCAGTTTGGTTTGGCCTACTAGATTGATCTTTCCTGCAATCGGAGAAGTGCTTAGCTTTGGGTTCAATCTTGCGGTGTCCTTTCCCAGTGCCAGTAGGGGCAGCAAGGCACGTATTGTATTGTTGCCATCGAGGATAACAAGATAGGGTTTATATCATATTGCATGAGTTTATCCCTCTACATCATGTCATCTTACTTAAAGTGTTACTCTGTTCTTTTGAACTTAATACTCTAGATGCATGCTGGATAGCGGTCGATGTGTGGAGTAATAGTAGTAGATGCAGGCAGGAGTCGGTCTACTTGTCTCGGACGTGATGCCTATATACATGATCATACCTAGATATTCTCATAACTATGCTCAATTCTGTCAATTGCTCAACAGTAATTTGTTTACCCACCGTAATACTTATGCTCTCGAGAGAAGCCACTAGTGAAACCTATGGCCCCGGGGTCTATTTTCCAACATATTAATCTCCCGTTAACAAGCTATTTCTAGTGCCGTTTTTATTTCGCTTTATTTACTTTGCATCTTTATCATAAAAATACCAAAAATATTATCTTATCATATCTATCAGATCTCACTTTCGTAAGTGACCGTGAAGGGATTGACAACCCCTTTATTGTGTTGGTTGCGAGGATTTTATTTGTTTGTGTAGGTGTGAGGGACTCGTGCGTGGCCTCCTACTGGATTCATACCTTGGTTCCCAAAAACTGAGGAAAATACATAGGCTACTTTGCTGCATCACCCTTTCCTCTTCAAGGGAAAACCAACGCAGTGCTCAAGAGGTAGCAAGAAGGTTTTCTAGCGCCATTGCCGGGGAGTCTACGCAAAAGACAACATACCAAGTACCCATCACAAACCCTTATCTCCCGCATTACATTATTTGCCATTTGCCTCTCGTTTTCCTCTCCCCCACTTCACCCTTGCCGTTTTATTTGCCCTCTCTCTCCGTCCTCCTTCTCTTTCCGTTCGCCTCTTTATTTGCCCGTTTCTTGTTTGCTTGTGTGTTGGATTGCTTGCCTGTCACGATGGCTCAAGATAATACTAGATTGTGTGACTTTACCAATACCAACAACAATGATTTTATTAGCACTCCGATTGCTCCTCTTATCGATGCTGATTCTTGTGAAATTAATGCTGCTTTGCTGAATCTTGTCATGAAAGATCCGTTTTTTGGCTTTCCTAGTGAAGATGCCGCTACCCATCTAAACAACTTTTTTGATTTGTGTGATATGCAAAAGAACAAAGATGTGGATAATCATATTGTTAAATTGAAGCTATTCCCGTTTTCCCTTAGAGATCATGCTAAAGCTTGGTTTTCGTCTTTGCCTAAAAATAGTATTGATTCATGGAATAAGTGCAAAGATGCTTTTATCTCTAAGTATTTTCCTCCCGCTAAGATCATCTCTCTTAGAAACGATATTATGAATTTTAAGCAACTTGATCATGAACATGTTGCATAATCTTGGGAAAGGATGAAATTAATGATACGTAATTTCCCTACACATGTTGAATTTGTGGATTATTATACAAAAAATTTATGCCGGATTGAACTTTGCTTCTAGAAATCTTTTAGATTCGGCCGCGGGAGACACTTTTATGGAAATCACTTCAGGAGAAGCTACTAAACTCCTAGATAATATTATGGTTAATTATTCTCAATGGCACACTGAAATATCTACTAATAAGAAAGTGCATGCGATAGAAGAAATTAATGTTTTGAGTGGAAAGATTGATGACCTTATGAAATTATTTGCTAATAAAAGTGTTTCTTCTGATCCTAATGATATGCCTTTGATTACTTTGATTGAGAATAATAATGAATCTATGGATGCTGTAACGCCCCGAGACCGTTGCGCCAGGTGTCGTCCAGTTATTCGCTGATGTTGCCAGGTCATTTGCTTGTGTGTTGCATTTCATCATGTCATCATGTGCATTGCATCATGTCATCATGCAACCCGTTTTAAAACTCAACTAAACAAATGGTATGGATCTTTGATCCATTTAAATCGAGGGAATTCACATGGTGATTCTCTTTACAACTTATCCTCTCGATATTTAGAGAGCTATAGTAATTATTCCAATTATGTGGAATTACCTTAACACACTTGCAAAAATCCCAAAGCCTTTTATTATTTCAACTCTTGGCCTCTAACTTTGCCATATGTCCTTTCATCATTTTCCGGAGCTCCACCTAATTTCTCAACATTTTTGGGCACTTCGAAAAACCTATCCTAGCTCAAACCTTTTGAATTAAATTCAAAGGAATTTGAATTTAATCTTTCAACTTGACCTTTTTTCTATTTTTCCGGACCGTGCACATTTTTTCTGAGTCCGTGAAAATTATCCCTGTGCCCAAATTCTTCCTCTAACCTTCTCTTCTCTTTTTTTTCCTTCTCTTATTTTTTCTTTGTTTTTGTAAAGAGAGGAGATGGGAGTGAAAGAGCCCAGCTGGGCCTCTCCAGCCTAGCTGCAACCTGCCAAGCCGGCTCCATCCGCACTGGCCCGTTTGGCCCAAGGCCTCCCGCAGCCCACCTAAGCATCCTAAACCTAGCCCGACCGCACCCTAGGCCCCGACCCTCATCTCCCTCGCGCACCCTCTCTCTCGATCCCCAGCGCCGCCGCCATCTCCCTCTATCTCTCTTTCACGCGCGCTGCCATCCCTCTCCCCTCGACCCGATCCCCTCGTTCTCTTCCTCCCCCTCGTCTCTCTCCCTCACCTTCTCCTCCACCGAGCTAACCAGAGGCCTCCTTGAGCGCTTCCTTGCCTGCAGCCAGCAGGACGCCATGGATGCACCAACTCGACTCGATCCCGGCAACCTCAACCATGTGCTGACTATTGCCTCTGCTCCGGTCGCCCTCGCGTCTCCAGGCCGCCGTCACGCACTCTACCTCCTCTGCCCCGAGCTCCAAGCGCCGCCCCATGACGCCCGAGGCCCCCCTGCTCCGGTGAAGCCTAGCTCCGCCGCCAACGAAGGCCTACCATGGCCCCGCCTCTCCTTCACGCAGCTCTGCACGCCGCCCCGCCTCCAAGTTCGTCACCACCGACTGCAACAGCAACTACTGCACCCTCTCGTCGCCCGCGACCTCCTCCTCCCGGCTCTGCTCGGGTCTGCCGAGGCCCATCGCCTCCCGATCCGGCGACCTGCGCCCAGGTCGGCCCTCCTTCGCTCGGATCCTGCCGGACCAGCTTCCCGTGACCTCCTCTGCCTCCGATCCGGTCGCTCACCACCGCCTTTCCCCGCTGCTCTAAGACACCAGGTCGGCCGCCCGCTCGCCCGTCGTTCTGCTTCGTTGGAGCAGAGAACCAGCACCGCCCTTCATGCCCATCGTGCCGTGCTCGTTGCATGCCAAGTCAGTCCCGTGGATTTTGTCAAGAGTTCCACTTCGACCCGTGCACTCCTTGTGGATTCGCCGAGTACATCTACCGCCTTCTTCGGAATCACCAAGAACGCCAAGTACCCCTACGAACTGTGTACGACTACCGGCACCGAAGTCCGCGAGTACCACTACGTTTGCGATGTACATCTACACCAAGACTGGACCGACAAGTACCGCGAGAACATTTGTACCTCTACCGTCGCCGTGGATCCGACAAGTACCCCTACAACAAGTGTACCTCTACCTCGTCTTCGGAATCGCTAAGAACGTCAAGTACCCCTTCGAGATGACGAGATCGGCAAGTTCGAATGACCCCAAGCACCTCTTCGAAACGACTGAGTACTATTACCATCGGACGCTTGAACGACTACTTCCTCTACTTCCCACGACGAACCGTGAACAACTACTTCCCCCTTCGACAAGTGTACCCCTACCACCGAACTCGATCCGTTCCGATAATGCACGCTTCAAAGGTATAACCCCGAGACGATGCCCGTAAATGGATGCATGTTGTATGAGATGCACCCTTGTTCGATAACGTCGCCCCTCTTTTGCCTTGCCACCGACATGTGGGAGCTCGGTATTCGAGAGAACCCCGAATTCTATCGCATGTCACGCTCTCGTCGCATTTTCTTTTGCACCAGGATCTCAATCGAGTTACCGGAACCGATATGTTGCCGTGGCATCATTTTCGGATTCATTGCCGTGGCACCCCTTTTCTTTCCACCACGGTGGCAAATGCTTCATAATATGCTCTTATCAACATTTTCTTAAAAACTTGCATAAACTTGTTCATGTCATCCGCATCATGATAACAACAATTAAAATGTTTAAATTGTTGTTGCATTAAATTACTAATGCATATGGGGAGTTACCGGATTTGTTGTTTATTATATCCGGCCCCATTTAAATTGTTTAGATGGTATAGTTTTGTTATGTTTCACCTCTTGCCATGTTAACCAACATTTAACTTTGTTGAGTACCTAACCGAGAGTGAACTAAATAATTGATGTGGTGTTCCATCAATATGCAACTCGTTGCATATTGAGCTCCACTTAATTTGTAATATTGTTTGTGCACTTTGCCATGCCATGCATAATTAAACCGGACATGCATCATACTTGGTTGTGCATCTTGCCATGATTATGTGAAGGTTGTTTACCATGTTTGTTTGCTTCTTTCCGGTGTTGCTTCTTCGGGTTGGTTCCGTTAACGTCGAGTTTGTGAGGATCCGTTCAACTTCGTCTGTTTGTCTTCTTCATGGACTCGTTCTTCTTCCTTGCGGGATTTCAGGCAAGATGATCATACCCTCGAAATCACTACTATCTTTGCTATGCTAGTTTGCTCGCTCTTTGCTATGCCAATGCTACGATGCCTACCTTTTGCTTGTCAGCCTCCCAATTGCCATGTCAAACCTCTAACCCACCATGTCCTAGCAAACCGTTGATTGGCTATGTTACCGCTTTGCTCAGCCCCTCTTATAGCGTTGTTAGTTGCAGGTGAAGATTGAAGTTTGTTCCTTGTTGGAACATGGAGTTCGTTCCTTGTTGGAACATTGTTTATTTGTTGGGATATCACAATATATCTTATTTAATTAATGCATCTATATACTTGGTAAAGGGTGGAAGGCTCGGCCTTATGCCTGGTGTTTTGTTCCACTCTTGCCGCCCTAGTTTCCGTCATATCGGTGTTATGTTCCCGGATTTTGCGTCCCTTACGCGGTTGGGCTATAATGGGAACCCCTTGACAGTTCACCTTAAGTAAAGCTTTTCCAGCAATGCCCAACATTGGTTTTACCATTTGCCACCTAGCCTTTTTCCCTTGGGAGTCGCGCATCCCGAGGGTCATCTTTATTTTAACCCCCCGGGGCCAGTGCTTGTCTAAGTGTTGGTCCGAACTAGAGTCCTTTGCAGCGCCACCTCAGGGAAACTTGAGGGCTGGTTTTAGTTGTACGGAGCGCTCATCCGGTGTTGCCCTGAGAACGAGATATGTGCAGCTCCTATCAGGATGTCGGCGCATTGGGCGGTATTGCTGGTTTAGCTTTACCCTGTTGAAATGTCTTGTTGTACCGGGATACCGAGCCTGATCGGTACGTCTCGGGTGGAGGTCTATTCCTTCGTTGACCGTGAGAGCTTGTTGTGGGATAAGTTGGGACACCCCTGCAGGGATTTGATCTTTCGAAAGCCGTGCCCGCGGTTATGGGCAGATGGGAATTTGTTAATGTCCGGTTGTAGAAAACCTGAAGTCGACCTTAATTAAAATACATCAACCGCGTGTGTAACCATGATGGTCTCTTTCCGGCGGAGTCCAGGAAGTGAACACGGTTGTTGGAGTTATGCTTGACGTAGGTAGTCCAGGATCACTTCTTGATCATACTTTTATCGACCATGCTTTGCCTTCTCTTCTCGCTCTCTTTTGCAAATAGGTTAGCCACCATATATGCTAGCCACTTGCTGCAGCTCCACCTCATACCTTTACCTTACCCTTAAGCTTAAATAGTCTTGATCACGAGGGTGCGAGATTGCTGAGTCCCTGTGGCTCACAGATACTTCGAAAACCGGTTTGCAGGTGCCGATGAGACCTTGCAAATGACGCAATCCAGCTTAGGAGGAGCTCGATGAAGATCTTGTCCTTTGTGTTGTTTCATTTTAGTTGATCAGTAGTGGAGCCCCGTTGGGGTCGATCGGGGACCTTTGTCGCATTTGGGGTTCTTATTTTATTTTGGTTCCGTAGTCAGACCCTGATTGTGTTTGGATGATGTAATGCTTTATTCATGTAATTGTGTGAAGTGGCGATTGTAAGCCAACTATGTATCTCTTTCCCTTATGTATTACATGGATTGTGTGAAGATTACCTCACTGCGACATATGCCTTCAATGCGATTATGCCTCTAAGTCGTGCCTCTGAATTTGAGACTAGTGTTAAGGAGTTTATGAATTCGCAAAAGAATTTCAATGCTTTGCTTGAAGAAAAATTGCTTAAAGTTGATGAATTGGCTAGGAACGTTGATAGAATTTATCTTGATGTTTATTCTTTGAAACTTAGATCTATTCCACCTAATCATGATATCAATGAGTCTCTCAAGGGCATGAGGATTTCCATTGATGAGTGCAAAGAAAGAACCGCTAGGATGCGTGCTAAGAAAGAGTGTTTTGTGAAAGCGTGTTCTAGTTTCCATGAAAATAAAGATGAAGATCTAAGAGTTATTGGTGTGTCCCCTATTAAATCTTTTTTTTGCAATATTAATCTTGATAATGATGGGTCTGAATATGATCCACCTTTACCTAGAAGGCGTTCAAAAAATTTGGAGTTTTTAGATCTTGATCCAAAAATTGGTAAAAGTGGGATTGAAGAGATCAAAACTTTAAATATCAATGAACCCACTATTTTTTATTTCAAGGGATTTAATTATGATAATTTCTCTTCGATAGATTGTATTTCCTTTTTGCAATCCGTGCTAAATTCTCCTCATGCTTATAGTCAAATAAAGCTTTTACTAAACATATCATTGATGCTTTGATGCAATCTTATGAAGAAAAACTTGAGTTGGAAGTTTCTATCCCTAGAGAACTTTATGATGAGTGGGAACCTACTATTAAAATTAAAATTAAAGATCATGAATGCTATGCTTTGTGTGATTTGGGTGCTAGTGTTTCCATGATTCCAAAGACTTTGTGTGATTTGCTAGGTTTTTGTGATTTTGATGATTGCTCTTTAAACTTGCACCTTGCGGATTCCACCATAAAGAAACCTATGGGAAGAATTAATGATGTTCTTATTGTTGCAAATAGGAATTATGTGCCCGTGGATTTTATTGTTCTTGATATAGATTGCAATCCTTCATGTCCTATTATTCTTGGTAGACCTTTCCTTAGAACGATTGGTGCAATTATTGATATGAAGGAAGGGAATATTAGATTCCAATTTCCGTTAAGGAAAGGCATGGAACACTTCCCTAGAAAGAAAATAAAATTACCTTATGAATCTATCATGAGATCCACTTATGGATTGCCTACCAAAGATGGCAATACCTAGATCTATCTTCGCTTTTATGCCTAGCTAGGGGCGTTAAACGATAGCACTTGTTGGGAGGCAACCCAATTTTATTTTTATTCCTTGCTTTTTTATCCTGTTTAGTAATAAATAATTTACCTAGCCACTGTTTTGGTTGTGTTTTTTGTGTTTAATTAGTGTTTGTTCCAAGTAGAACCGTTGGGAAGACTTGGGGAAAGTCTTTTTGATCTTGCTGTAAAAAACCGAAACTTTAGCTCTCATGATAATTGCTGCCATTTTTATTTGGAAAGTTCTATTTAGTTAATTATTTTTTAATATGATTAATAGATAAATTACTCACGTCCATCAATTTATTTTACAATTTTTGGGGTTTCATAAGTTTGCGTTAGCTACAGATTACTACAGACTGTTCTGTTTTTCACAGATTCTGTTTTTCATGTGTTGTTTGCTTATTTTGATGAATCTATGGCTAGTAAAAGAGTTTATAGACCATAGAGAAGTTGGAATACAGTAGGTTTAACACCAATATAAATAAAGAATGAGTTCATTACAGTACCTTGAAGTGGTGTTTTGTTTTCTTTTGCTAACGGAGCTCACGAGATTTTCTATTTTGAGTTTTGTGTTGTGAAGTTTTCAAGTTTTGGGTTAAGTTTTGATGGATTATGGAACAAGGAGTGGCAATATCCTAAGCTTGGGGATGCCCATGGAACCCCAATGTAAAATTGAAGGACACCCAAAAGCCTAAGCTTGGGGATGTGATGTAGGGTAGAACCCTAATCGGCCTATCTTTCACGAAAGGAGCGGATCCCGCGATCAACACGAAGAACACGAGGGGGAAAACGAGGGGAAACATGAGAAAAACACTAAAACCAACAAGAATGATCACACATGTGCTAGATCCTCGAAACACAACGAGAGATACAAGATCCACGATCAACAAGGGATGATACAAAGGGTAACCGGTTCTTCTCCGTGAGGAGGTCTTGATGTCTTCTCCGTGAGGAGGTCTTGAATCCAAGGTGGATCTTCTCCGTAGAGGGGCCGCGGTCTCTCTCGAGGAGTAGATCCGATATGGATGAGCGAAGCTCTATCTCTCAAATGAGCTATCACAACGCTAACCCTAACTAGGAGGAGGTGGGGGAGTATATATAGTGCTAGCCCACGAAGGGGTAAGTGAGAGGGGGGATACATGGGACCTTGGCCCGATCTCTATGCACAGGCAGGTGCCGGATGTCTCGGCTGGGGGCCGGATGTCCGGCGGCTCACGAAGAGCCGGATGTCCCGGCTGGAGTTGCCCGATTCTTCTGCTCTCTGGTTAGCGTGCTCCAGATTTCCGGGCGAAGGGGCCGGATGTCCGGGCTGTCGGGGTCGCTTCCGGAGCTCTCTGGATAGGAAGGGGCCGGATTTCCGAGGTAGGGCCGGATGTCCGGGCTGGTCCGGATGCCCGGGGCCTGTCGTAGCTGGCTCTTCTTCCTTCTCCTTCCTTCGCTCCCGCACACACTTGGCCTTGGTCCTTGGGCTCTCCTTGGTCTCCTCGGGTGTACCTGAGTATGCACAAGGCCCACCCTTGAAGTAGCATCCATGTCTTACATGCGGAAAGGGAAGATTCGGAAAGGAGCGAGTTCACCTTGTGTCCAATGGCGTATGCTCGTGTGTACATGGGGATGATCGTAGGATGCTCCGCATCATCTCCCCTCCCTTGGGAAAGATCCGACCTTGGATCAAAAACCTCATCACCACTTCTTGCTCAAAGCATGCAAAGGCGAAGCAATGGTGCTAAAATCCTTCACAAAGCGACGATAGAAACCCGCAAGGCCAAGAAAACTACGCACTTGATGCAAGTTGGTTGGTTGCGGCCAAGTCTGAATAGCACTGATCTTGGACTCATCAACATGAACACCCTTAGAAGAAACAACAAAACCCAAGAAAACGAGCTTATCAACACGAAAAAGGCATTTCTCCATATTATCATAGAGGCGCTCTTTTCTAAGAGTTTGCAAAATAGTGCGGACATGGGTGACATGCTCTTTGATAGATTTGCTAAACACAAGAATGTCATCAAAGTAAACCACAACAAATATACCAATGTAAGGGCGAAAGACATGATTCATAAGGCGCAAAAAGTGCCCGGTGCTTCCGAAAGACCGATAGGCATGACTAACCACTCATACAAACCAAACTTGGTTTTGAAGGCGGTTTTCCATTCATCACCCTCTTGTATGCGGATTTGATAGTAACCACTCTTAAGATCAATTTTGGAAAATATAGTGGCACCGCTAAGCTCATCAAGCATATCATCTAGGTGTGGAATGGGGTACCTATAGCGAATGGTGGTAGCATTGATAGGTCTACAATGGAAGCACATGCGAAAGCTACCGTCATGTTTTGGCACAAGAATGACCGGGACGGCACAAGGGCTCAGACTTTCACGCACATGTCCATGGTCGATGAGATGTTTTACTTGCCTTTGTATTTCTTTGGTTTCTTCGGGGTTGACACGGTATGGAGCTTTGTTCGGAAGAGGTGCTCCGGGGTTGAGGTCAATTCGGTGCTCAATGCCTCGTAGAGGAGGTAGACCCGGAGGTAGCTCATCTGGGAAAACATCTTGAAATTCCTGAAAAAGAGAAGACAACACTAGAGGAAGAGTGTGAGAAGTGTTAGTCTGTGGTGCATTGTCCTTGCACACGAGGACGTAGTGTAGGACACTAGATGGGTTCTCACACACTTCTCTTATCTCACCTTTGGTGGCAAATAGAACTAGGTTCTTGTTTTCGCTCCTCGTGGAGGCACTCAATTTTGGCTTGTGGCACTCACTCTCTTTTTGGTGGCTCGCTCTCTCACTATGATCTCCATGATGGTTGGCTTGCTTGTCGGCGATCACTTGACTTGGCGACATTGGACGGAGGACGTACTCCTTGCCCTTCATCTCGAAGATGTAGTGGTTCGTTCGGCCGTTGTGGAGGACTCCTCTATCGAATTTCCATGGCCGTCCAAGGAAAAGATGACAAACGGTCATTGGAATGACGTCGCACTCCAAGGTGTGTTCGTAGGCACCGATTTTGAAGGAGACTTTTACTCGGTGCTTGACTTGGATGGTGCCGGAGTCACTAAGCCATTGCACTTTGTATGGATGTGGATGCTTCGTCTTGGGCAATTGGAGCTTGGAGCAAAGTTCTTCACTTGCGAGATTATGACAACTCCCTCCATAGATGATGACCTTGACGGATCGTCCATTAATGCCGACCTTGGTGTGGAATATGTGGCATCGTTGGTCTTCTTTTTGGTGATGTTGGAGAGTCAAGACTTTGGAGACAACAAGTGCGGGACTTGAGTCTTCATCGCAAAAGACTTGTTCTTCTTCATTGTTCACTTGGCGGTGCATGGTGACTTTCTCAAGGGCTTCCATTTTGCCTTCACTCATGGAGTCATAAGTGCCATCGTCGTTGAAGACCATGGTTCGCTTGTTGGTGCAATCATAGGACTTGTGGCCTCAGTCTCCGCAAGTGAAACACTTGAAGGAACTCATCTTGACGATCTCATCGGTTGGGGTTGATGATGATGAAGCTCTCGGCTTGAAGTTGCTCGTAGTAGGATGGCTTGTAGTTGACGAAGCTTTATTGGAAGTCAAATTGTCGATGTTGGTAGTAGAAGGCTTTGTAGTCGGTGTTGGAGTCGTTGAAGCTTGGTTGTTGGAGAAGCCATAGGACTTGGATGAGAACTTGGCATACTTGAAATCATCTTGCACTTGGCATTCCGCTTTGGTAGCTTGGTGCACTAGCTCGATGAGATTTGAGTATGGTTGTAAGTCGGCGATCTTCTTGATGGGATGATTGAGTCCATTCAAGAAACGTGCCATTGTTTGCTCATCATCTTCTGTGCCATTGGCTCTTATCATTCCAATCTCCATCTCCTTGTAGTATTCTTCAACGCTCTTTGTTCCTTGCTTGAGTTGTTGGAGTTTTTTGAAGAGGTCACGGTTGTAGTAGGTAGGTAGGAAGCATGCTCTCATGACATCCTTCATTTGCGCCCAAGTAGTGATGGGTGGTTCACCTCTTGCCTCTCGGCGCTCTATGATTTGTTCCCACCAAATGAGGCCATAGTCTTGGAACTCAAGGGATGCCATCACAATCTTCTTCTCTTCTTCATAATTGTGCAAACGGAAGATCTTGTCAACCTTCAATGCCCATGAAAGGTACTCTTTGGGATCGTTTCTTCGGTTGAACTTGGGCATGGTGAACTTGAGCTTGCCACAGCGTTGCTCTTCATTGTGTTGGGGTCGGGGATGATGACGCCCATGTTGTTGGTGATTGTTCAACTCGTGGTGCTCTTGGCGCGGAGGGTTGTCATTCTAATGTTGTTCTTGTCATGGAGGATCTCCAATGTCTTCATGCTCTGGATTGACTTGTTGTTCTTGGCGAGCTTGTGGATGAGCTTGTCGAGCTCGAGGAGGAACTTGACGATGCACGCGATCTTGAAATCTTCGTTCTTGAATTTCTTCGCGAAGTGCTTCCTCTTGTTCACGGCTTGTCGGCTTCGGTCGGCTACGGCTCGACTTGAATCACGTAGAGCTTGTTGCGCCGCAAGTGCTTGAGCGTCACGGAGTTGTTGTTCTTGAAGTTGTGCCTCGGCATCTTGAGCATTTTGGTGTAGACGCGCTCGCACTTCCTCTTCATGTTGTCTTTGTCGTTGCTGTTCTCGTGCTAGTGCAAAGGCCTCTTGAGTTTGACGTTGTCGGCGCTCTTGAGAGTCGGTGTCACGTAGGGGATTGAGGCTTGCTTGACGATCATTGCGCGCGGCTCGGCGAAGAGTGTTCGATGTCAGTGTACTTGAGCCGGAGAGGGTGAAGTCGGAGTGCCGGCTTGAACGGCTCCTTCTTGAAGTGGAAGACGAGCGTTTGAGCAACAAAGCATGAATTTCGTCCATCCTTGCGTCATTCTCTTGCTTTTGATCGTCAAGCTTGTGGTCGAAGTAGTCCCTTGTACGTTGCTCGGAAAGTCACAAGTCGGCGGCAAGGTTGTCGATGCGTTCACTCATAGCTTGTTGCTCTTGATGCAAAGCACGTTGTGCACCAAAGAGGTGACTCTTGGTGACGAAGGAGTTCATGTCATCGTCTTGCTCCATGAAGAGTGGGTTGGTATAAGTACTTGGCCTATCCATCATTCCAAGACAAATGTGAGTGGTAGAAAGAGAAGAACGAGTACCAAATGTACCTTGACCGAAGTTGATAGTGGATCGAGGATCACTCCAATGTAGGACAAGGAAATAGCACAATTGGTACTAGCTCTTGTCGGTTTCTCACACCTACACAAGTAAAAGCTTTTGATGGAGCTTGGTTAGGATGGTGGCACAAAATTTGATGCAATTGTAAGTGAGCTTCAATAATGTTGGGAAAGATTCGCAAGATGCAATATAACAAGTAGACCAAGCATATAAGGTACACGGAAACACACACGCAAAAAGATAAGTGGGGTTGTGCAACCAAGGGTGAGCCAAAATGTGGAATCCACAAAAATGCTCTTGTTGCACAACACTAGAGAGACGCTAGCACGATTGCACAATAGGCGGATACAAGAACTTGTGCACAACCTACTTAGCAAAAATGCAACGACTTCTATCCCAATTATGATCTATGCAAGGTGTTGCTATGATATGATCCAAGATGATCGAGTATGACAATCTTAATGTTGTAAGATGCTATGGTACTTGCCTAAAAGCTCTTTGCATATCTTTTCTCTTTGCTTAAAATCTTGTTTGGCTCTTTGATGTTTGAGCTCTTTTCTCATGCAATTCTTGACGAACCAAGATAGCAAATGAGTGGTGTCAAAATGGTGGCACGAATACCAATGTGTAATCGAGGTGGTCATTGTTGATGACGATGTAGGACGGCGGTGATAATGTAGGACGCGTTCGTGGTGAAGATGAGCGGCGGTGATGTCGATGTCGAACCGTACCTAGATAGCCGAAACACAAAAGGATACGGTACCGCAACTCAAATTCTCAAACCTCGAAGTAGCAAAAGTGTCAGAGAGCGAAACGGTCCAAAATGGTTGGGCTATGCGGAAGTGGTGGAGGTATGCGGAAGTATAAGTGGTCTATGGTGGGCACCGGAACAAAATTTGGTGAAAAATGGACGGAAAATGGGGCGGTGGATGGAGATGTTGCTGCCAGGGGTCGGATGTCTGGGTGTAAGGCCGGATGTCCGGGGGGCGGATGTCCGGGCTTGTCGGGCCGGATGTCCGGGCTCTGGATCCGAGGATGAACACCGCGTGGAGAGGTCAAATCCGGGCAAAAATCGGAGGAATATGTGGATGGAAATTGGGGGAAAATGGATGGGAAGCTAGATCCACTCAAAACAAAACAAATCCACGGATCCAAACCAACAAAATCTCAACACACCAACAAATCACAAAAAAAATTAGGGGCTATTTTTGGTGGGGAATTTTCAAATTAGGATGAAAAACTACGAAAGCAAGGCTAGAAACACAACGGGGAGGCTCCGAAATCGTGATCAACCTGGCTCTGATACCAAGATGATGTAGGGTAGAACCCTAATCGGCCGATCTTTCATGAAAGGAGCGGATCCCGCGAAGAACACGAGGAACATGAGGGTGAAAACGAGGGGAAACACGAGAGAATCACTCAACCAACAAGAAATAGTCACACATGTGCTAGATCCTCGAGTACATAAAGTAAGATACACGATCTATGATCAACTAGGGATGATACACGGTAACCGGTCTTCTCCGTGAGGAGGTCTTGAAGTTCTTCTCCAAAACGAGGTCTTGAATCCAAAGGGATCTTCTCCGTAGAGACCGCGGTCTCTCTCGTGGAGTAGATCCGATGCGGATGAGCAATGCTCTATATCTAAAATGTGATAAACCAATGCTAACCCTAGAAAGTTGGGAGAGGAGGAGTATATATAGTCTAGGGGGAGAAGGGATACATGGGCCTCGACCCTTCACTATGCCCAGACAGGGGAGGCCGGATGTCCGGGCTTTCAGGCGACGCCGAATATCCGGGCTGGGGGGCTAGATGTCCGGGCTGGAGTGGTGGCATTTGTTGCTCTCGGGTTCGGAGGGGCCGAATTTCCGGGCAGGTGGCCGGATGTCCGGGGGCTCGTGAGAGGCCGGATGTCCGGGTTGTGGAGGCAAGATGTCCGGGACCTGTAGCTTCTGGCGGCTGTGCTGCTGTAGTGGTTGACGCTCCAGGGGTCGGATGTCCGGGGCCTTGGCCGGATGTCTGGGGCCTGGGAGAGGCTCTTGGCTCCTTCCGTTGGTTCTCCTCATCCGTGGACTTGGGGACTTGTACATCTTCATGCGCATCTTCACGAGGGTCCTCTTGGTGCCTAATCATGCACAACACCTTGGACTTAGGTAGTAGCCATGTCTCATGCATAGAGAGTGGAAGTTCAGAGAGGAGTGAGTTCACCTTATCTTCGATAGCCTTGGCTCGGGCTCGTGTCATTGGTACAAGTGGTGTCGTTGGAGGTGTAGGTGCATCCATGGGGATGATCTTGGGATGCTCCGCATCATCACTTGTAGTTGGACGAAGAGGAAGACATGGTGCAATCCAAGTACTCGAAGGTGTCACCGGAGTGGTATACATGCAAAAAGAGCAAACGCAAACGACACTCAGAAATACAATGGTTAGCGCACACAAAGTGTCCATCAAATAAGAAAGAGTCCCTGTGACAAGATTGACCATAACAAGGTGCGTGAAGCTTATCCACAAGATATGGAATGGTATGCAAAGCATTCATGGGAGCAAAAGCATTCATGGTGCACACAAATGTATTGTGAATGTGATCAATGCAACCGCGGTGCAAAATGATGTCGTAGAGAGACGGTGTATCAATAGCATGAATATGGAAATGGATGCTTAATATGAGTATGTGATCATGCAATGGATGATGAGCAATATGATCATGATGTGTATATATGTCATCAAGGAAGATCACAACAAATTTGCTAAGAAAGTGCACAAGCTCATATATCATGGGTGACATGGGAATACAAGATGCAACAATGCAATCATGATGTGAGTCAATCCATGCATAAGATGCAAATTTGTCATGTGTATGATATGTCCATCAAGCATGACATGTGTGAGCATAATCAACAAATATGGAGGTGTTGGAGTACCAATGCTCGATGTCGTGGCATGAGTGGAGGTTCGAAGGTGCATCCAATAAGTCCAAGCGCTCCTCAACTTGAAGGTCCATCGAGCCAATCTCCAATGTCGCTCCTCCGTTCGCGAGATGTATCATGTAGACAACAAGAAGGAGACAACAATGAAAGAATGACCCATCCAATATGCTTATTTGAAGATGGCTCAAAGGGAAGGAGGTCACCTTTAGAAATGTCCCAAGGATGTTGGAGTTGTGCATCTTGTATGCCTTCACATAACCAATATGTCTCGTGATGGTACCACCTTGTAAATCCTTCAAAAGGAAAGAACGTGACAAACACTCGCAAAAACAAATGAGGTTAGCAGAAATGCAAAACCTATCATTCGGGTGGTAAGATACCCAACAAGTGTATGCATCATGCTCATCATAAGAAAGGACAAGGGAGCATTTCATAGTATGGAGGCATATGATGCGAGAACAACCAAATACCATAGGCTCAAGTAAACAAGCATGCATCACAAGTAAGGTGTCCGAGTCTCCAAGATCAATAAGCATAGATGCAACAATTGGAGGCAAGCGACAATGAACAATATGTATCATGTGAGAGGCACGAGCATATATGTCATCAACCCAAGAAAAGCGAGTAAGAGTTGAACATGGGTGATGCGACAAAGCAAGAAATCATAGCAATCAAGTAGGGCAAGCTAGTAGTGGGAAGATGCAACATACTAGAAGGAATCATGGCAATCATGTCGTGTGTGCAAATGGTGGGCATGAATAATGCACAAGACATATCACATGAGCAAAATAGCATCAATAGCATGAGGCACATGATAAAGATGGAAAAAGTAACAAGGATCTCCACCAAGCATGCAAATACACATAGGAGTAGCATAATGGTGAATCATGGGTAGATGCAAGCAAGGGTCACAATTGCATGGCAAAGGCATAGAAGCAAGCATAACATGCAAAGTGAACATGGTAAAATGAGCAAGAGAGCGGTATATAGCCCATAGCCGTGTGAGAGCCAAGTGTGAGAGATGTGCGTAGTCATTGCGCAAAGAGAGCGGCAGGAAGGATAGTTCACGAGATCCCAAGTCATCTTTGCTCTCAAGAGCTCGTTTCATCAACTATTGGGATTGAGAGGTTGACGAGTATACGGGAGTACCTACAGAAAACAAAGACAAAGGGAAAATTGTGTGTGCATGGTATATGTACACATCATCCATCATGATGTGCACGTGCTTGTGTTGGTTAGCAAAAAATATCCAATGCTCAAATAAATGTGATGCATGATAGAGAAACATGTCATCCATCATGATAGGTTTGTTGTTATGTATAGCATAATGGAGACCCAAATTGTGTAATGCATCATGGGAAATATGTAGAGCATTGTTATTCATGGAATGCATATGGTGCAAGCAATTATGGGAATCATGCAAAGTATGGAATGCATCAAAATCTCCTAATATGTATGAGGAAATTATGGGGGTCTCATGAGCATTAATGGAAACATCACATGGAGAATACTGACAACATCCAAAACAATGCATATTTGGAACAATGTGATCATGGCATGGCATAGTAGATGAATTGCGCAAATCGTGTAAAGGAAGCATGGCAATATCATCACATGAAAAACAAAATCCAATGACCATCATCTCGTCATCTATGCCATAAGTGCAAATGGGATTTATTGTAACGGGGCATGCATAGTTACTATGTTGAGATTGAAATGATGCGATATGGGAGATCTCACTCATAGCATATGACAAGTTCAATGGATTGTCAAACATGATGTGACCAATAGAATTTTCACATGATATCCTATGGAGCATAGCATCACAACTAGACAACTCAACATGCTCATCATCATATTTATCATAAATAGGTAAGTCATGACATGAAGAAGTCGCGCTAGCATGAAGCATGGTGTCGGTGTCAAAACTGGCGGATCTCGGGTAGGGGGTCCCGAACTGTGCGTCTAGGCCAGATGGTAACAAGAGGCAAGGAACATGAAGTTTTACCCAGGTTCAGGCCCTCTCGATGGAGGTAAAACCCTATGTCCTGCTTGATTAATATTGATGATATGGGTAGTACAAGAGTAGATCTACCACGAGATCGAAGAGGCTAAAACCTAGAAGCTAGCCTATGGTATGATTGTTGTATATGGAGTTGATTCTGTCCTACGGACTACAACCCTCCGGTTTATATAGACACCGGATAGGGTTGGGGTTACACAGAGTCGGTTACAATGGTAGGAGATCTTGAATATCCGCATCGCCAAGCTTGCCTTCCACCCCAAGGAAAGTCCCATCTGGACACGGGACGAAGTCTTCAATCTTGTATCTTCATAGTCCAGGAGTCTGGCTGAAGGTATGGTCCGGCTACCCGAACACCCCCTAATCCAGGACTCGCTCAGTAGCCCCTGAACCAGGCTTCAATGACGACGAGTCCGGCGCGCAAATTGTCTCCGGCATTGCAAGGGGGGTTCCTCCTCCAAGTCCTTCATAGAAGATCGTAAACACCAGGAGTAGTGTCCGGCTCTGCAAAATAAGCTTCCACATATTGCCATAGAGAGAATAATATTAACACAAATCAAATCTGCTGACGTATTCCGCAGTGCGTCAACACACTACAGCCAAGTCCTTTACTCGAATCGTTTTTACTTTTCCACCTCAGCGTTGTTTTGCGAGGCGGTTTCCTTGGCACGTCTTGTCAAAGCAGAGATCGTGTACAACCCTTTTACGGGATTCTCATCAATACGGACATGGGTAACCCAACCGCGCCACTTATCACGGTGCTTGGGAGGCAAGCGAGTTTTACTAGGCAGGTGGGGACGCACAACCGCATCCGCCCATATAAGGGGACAAGGATCCACCTTTTTACCTACGCCTTCTTCCTCCCTTGCCTACCCATCTCCTGCGCACCCGAGCTCCAGCGCCCCAGCCCGCACTTCCCACCTCAACCTTCTCCAGCAATGTCCGGAGTGGGAGGCAAGTGGATGGTCTCCTCCGTCACGGAGGGCAAAATTAAGAAGCTAAGGAAGGCCGGTTATCTGTCCAAGGACATCGAGCACCGGCTTCCCGAAGAGGGGCATCTTATCCCCACCCCAAAGCCCCATGAGAGGGTAGTATTTCTCCCCCACTTCCTCCGCGGACTGGGTTTTCCACTCCACCCATTTGACCGGGGGCTCATGTTCTACTACGGCCTGGATTTCCACGATCTGGCTCCGAACTTCATCCTCAACATCTCGGCGTTTATCATCGTGTGCAAGGCTTTTCTCCGCGTCCGCCCCCATTTCGGCCTCTGGCTCAAGACCTTTAACGTCAAGCCCAAGGTGGTGTGCGGCAGCCAGGCGGAGTGCGGAGGCGCCATGGTGGGCAAGATGGCCAACGTCCTATGGTTCGAGGGCCCTTTCGTGGAGACCCTAAAGGGATGGCAAGCCGGGTGGTTTTATATCACCGAGCCGCACGATCCGGAATGGACCGCAGCCCCCGAGTTCCGATCCGGACCCCCCACGCGGCTTATGTCCTGGAAAGAGACGGGCCTGTCATGGGGTGACGAAAAAGAGGTGACCGGATTGCACACATGCATCCAGTCCCTGGTGAACAAGCCAGTTCGGTTTGTTAATATAATCCAGGTTATGCTCATCCGCCGGATCCTCCCGTGCCAACAACGGGATTTTAATCTATGGGAGTTCGACCTGGCGCAGCATCAAACCCTCAACAGGCTCTTCGACACGACGTACGAAGACGCCTGGAAGATGCTATTCAAGGGCGCCGAGGCTCCCGCATCCGCTTCCAAGGACCGCGGATACAGCTCGCAGCGTCACGCTAGCAAGGTATGCCATCTACACCTTTTACAGGATGTTAAGCTTTTTTCATAGTTTGACTCTATGCGGGATCTAAACTCCCTTACCTTTGACAGGCATGGCGTGCGATAGCCGAACCGATTAACTGTCCGACTCCGCTGCCCGAAGACCCAGCCCCAGCTTTACTAGTGAAGTTGCTGGCTCCAGCGCCTTATGTGGTGCCGGAGAAGAAGGCCAAGAAGAATAAGACCACGGGGAATCGAAAGAGTGCCCGCAACATGGTGGTGTCGGACTCGTCATCTGACGAGTCCGAGACGCCCTCCTCCCACGAAAACGAGGAGGAGGAAGAAGAAAACTCTCCCCCCCCATCGGAGGGAGAGAAGAGGGAGGCCGCCCCAACGGGGGAGGCCGAGGGGTCTAGGAAAAGCAAGACCCCTCCGCCGGACTACGCCCCCAACGCCGAAGAGGGCAAAGAGGAGTGGCCAAACAGGGCCAAGCGTCCGGCGAAATTGTAAGTTCGGATATCAGAGTAACTCATGATGTTCCTTTGTTGCACAGCTTTCCCTAATGTTGAATGTAATTATGCAGTCCGCCCCGGGCCGAATTCGACGAATCGTCGGGCGGCTCCCTGGACTCATCGGACGTGAACTCAGTTCCGCCCGCTGTCTCCCCCCGCACTGTAGACGACGCCAAAGTGGCGTCGTGACAAGCTCTGGGGCAGGAGGAGGTGGTCCCGGAGGAGCCGCAAGGCTCCCCAGGGCTCTCAGTCCGGCTTTGTGACTCCAGGAGTGAAGGGGATAAGGCTCCCCAGGGCTCTCAGTCCGGCTTTGTGCCGGACACCGCACCGGAATCTTCCACAATTCCGGACCGCGGTAGGCGAACTCCTTCCAAGAGGAGCAAGCCTTCTAAGCCGGCGGCCTCCGTCCAACCGGAGGTGCCGGACAATCTGCTGGAGGTGCTTGACGACGCCTCCATCGACGAGGGGCACCGTACTATTGTGAGTACGGTGATCCAGAAGGTTCAGTCCACCAAGAGCGGACTGACTGAAGCTTGCGCTAGCCTTCTAACAGGCTTCGAGGTAAGTAAAAATATGTAAAAATATTACCGCATAGACAGTAGCCCCTGATGCTCTGTTTGGCGTTTGGAAAGAAAAGCCGAATAGAGGATCTATTAAATACCACAGGAGTCTAACAAAAAGAGTCAATATGCGTATGCAGGCTTCGCTGCTATCCACTGCCGCACTGACTGTGGAGGTGGGTGTCCTGAAGCAGGACCTCAAGCAGACCGAGCAAGAGCTCGGCTTTGCCAAGCGGCGGCTCAAAGAGAAAGAAGGTAAGAAATACCTTACAGAAAAAGTGCATATAGAAAGGCTTGATTGCAAAAAAAGTAACAGGATTGTACTGCTTATTGTAGGGGCCACGACTGAGGTGGCAACCCTTAAGCAGGCGCTGTCTGCGGCCAAAAAGAAAACGGCCGCGGAGCGCACCGAGCGAGAGAAACTTGAGGTCCAGGTCGACGAGGTGCAGCAGGAGCTTCAGGCTCTCATGAAAAAACATGAGAGTTTGGAGCTTGAGTCCAAGACGCAAGCGTCTGAGCTTGCGGCGGCCCTTGAGACTGCCAAGTCTGCCAAGGCCGAAGCCCAAAAGGCCCTCCAGGAGTTGGAGGAGATGAAAAAATAGCGACGGGTAAGGCATTCTATATGCAAAGCAGACATATAAAAGTAAACTACTTGTTACTTAACCGAATCCGGAGCTCTCCAGGGGCATTCGCAGATCTTCCCCGTAGCGTATCCGATGCCGCCGCATTCTACCGAGCCGAGGAAGGCAGCTCGACGGAGAAGGTGTTCTGGTCTCAGTATGCTGAGGCCGGACACCCTGTGCCCTTGAGCGACCAGCTGAAATAGCTGGTCGAACTCGACAAGGCGGCCGAACAGGCCATGAAGGGCTTTATAGTTTGGCTGTGGCCCGGAGAGGCCTTGCCTGGGAGCTACTTCGGGCTGGTGCGGCGACTGGTGGAGGCCTGTCCAAGGCTCGAGGTCGTCAAGCGCTCCGTCTGCATCGAAGGTGCCCGTAGGGCCCTTGCCCGTGCAAAGGTGCACTGGGGTAAGCTGGACGGTGAGAAGCTTGTGAGGGACGGGCCGCCGCCGGGGAAGGAGCATCGCAGGCCCGAGAACTATTACAAGGATGTTCTTGCTGGTGCCCGCCTTGTGGCGGATGAATGTACTAAGGATGTAATTTTTGAATGAACTCACTCGTGTTATCCTGTGCGCTGAAAACTTGTTCATATGCGCTAAGCAATGCTTATTGAATTTAAAATATTACTTTCTGTGCGGCCGTTTATCAAAAATTGAGAGATGGCCAGTCGTCGGCTTTTGCCCCCGTGCCACTAGTGCTGGGGTGTTCGGGATAAACCTGAGCGCTCTTTTTCCCATAGTTGGGTCCTTCGAGGGAGGCGCTCAGCACAATGAACCAGGCAATCGGACTATAATGCTTGAACACTCTCACTTAGCCATAGAACTCTATAATTTTAAATTTCGGCGAAGCCCCTAGTTCAGAAGACCGAGTTCGGGGCGCTATCCACGCCTTGGCCGGACAAAGCCAGCTCCTCGCTCGAAGTGGCATAAGCCTTTAGGGACTCGAAAAACCTCTCGAACAGCGACCGGTCTCTCACCACATCATGACAGTCAGTTTTAGCTTTCTCCACTGAGGTGCTTAACCCAGCTCAACCGGGGCACAATCGCAGTGGTTCTCCTAGTGCTACCTTAGCCGATAGAGCGGAATGTAAGGCACCAAAACATAGGAGCCGGGCAAACCCAACTATTGACCCAAATCATGATTCGGAGCTGATGCATATAGTGCTATAAGTTCGGGGTACCGCACTTGTGAAAGTGTACGGACTTCTCACACCATTATGAGGGGTACTGAAGCCCCTGGCGTGTTTGCCATACCATAGTGTACGGGTGCAATCATGTCATTTGATAAACATAAATGTGAAAAGAAGACAATGCAAAAAATAGACAAGAAGCTAAGCATTGTTTATAGAGAGGCTATTTATCAAAGCCGAACGATACAAATAGTGCGGTAAGCAAAAGATATTGGATTATTCAGTATGTCCTGACCAGGGGCAGGCCGCGGAATTGTATTTAAAACAGGTATACCGCTTGTAACAGAGACCACCTGGAAGTTCCATAATGCGGCATGGCGTGTCTGCCTCCCTGGATCTTGCATCGTTTGTGCGGCAGTCGAATTGCCGAACAGGTCGTCCGAAGTATGGAGTCCTGAAAGTAAGAAAAAATTAAAAAAAGGAATCCGGCAGCCCCTAGTACGTTTTAAGCCATATTTTGGGTGTGCCGTTATTGTGCCCCTTCCCCTGTGCCCATGGTATTTCAAGGGCGTAGTTATGTACGCGAGGTACTGGTTTCGCTGTGTCGCGAAAGATGGGGTTGGGGCCGCATTGCTACGCTTGCTCAGAGTGTGCCAGGCGGTCCTGCTGTGGGTTACTCCGAGCGCGCTTGGCAGTGTCTGGTTTTTTAATGGCCGGACTGGAGAATTGCCTGAGAAGGCTACTTTGTACCTCCGCTGCGAGAGCCGCCGTATGCTCCTCCGTACGGAGGGAGCGTTTGGTGTTTCCGTTGACCATAATTACTCCTTGAGGCCCTGGCATCTTGAGCTTGAGATATGCGTAGTGTGGCACCGCATTGAACTTTGCAAATGCAGTTCGTCCGAGCAGGGCGTGATAGCCGCTGCGAAACGGGACTATATCGAAGATTAACTCTTCGCTTCGGAAATTGTCCGGGGATCCGAAGACCACGTCAAGTGTTACTGAGCCTGTACAGTTGGCTTCTACACCTGGTATGATGCATTTAAAGGTCATTCTTGTGGGCTTAATCCTTGAGGGATCTATGCCCATTTTCCGCACTGTATCCTGATAAAGCAGGTTCAGGCTACTGCCGCCGTCCATGAGGACTCTTGTGAGATGAAATCCGTCGATGATTGGGTCGAGAACCAATGCGGCGAACCCGCCATGACGGATGCTAGTGGGATGGTCCCTTCGATCAAAGGTGATCGGGCAGGAGGACCATGGGTTGAACTTTGGGGCGACTGGCTCTATCGCGTATACGTCCCGTAGCGCACGCTTCCGTTCCCGCTTGGGAATGTGGGTTGCGTATATCATGTTCACCGTCCGCACTTGTGGGGGAAAGCCCTTCTGTCCATTGTTGTTCGGCGGCTTGGGCTCCTCGTTGTCGCTGTGCAGCCCCTTGTCTCTGTTTTCGGCCCTTAACTTGCCTGCCTACTTGAACACCCAACAATCCCTGTTAGTGTGATTGGCTAGCCTTTCGGGGGTGCCATGTATCTGGCACAAGCGATCGAGTATTCGATCCAAACTGGACAGGCCCTGAGTATTCTTTTTGAATGGCTTTTTCCGCTGACTGGATTTATAGCCTTTGAATCCGGCATTGACTGCCGTGTCTTCATTGCTGTCGCTGCTAACGTGGCGTTTTTGCTTATTCCGACGTGTCCTGCCACTTTTGTCCTTGGTATCCAAATTACCAGGGTTCTTTGATAAGTTGTTACTGCGAGCTAGCCAGCTGTCTTCTCCCGCGCAAAAGCGGGTCATGAGTGTCGTGAGGGCTGCCATGGATTTCGGCTTTTCCTGTCCCAGGTGCCGGGCAAGCCACTCTTCGCGGATGTTATGCTTGAAGGCTGGTAGGGCCTCTACGTCCGGACAGTCGACTATCTGGTTTTTCTTTGTTAGGAACCGTGTCTAGAATTGTCTGGCCGATTCTTCTGGCTGCTGAATTATGTGGCTTAAGTCGTCGGCATCCGGTGGTCGCACGTAAGTGCCCTGGAAGTTGTCGAGGAATGCGGCTTCCAGGTCCTCCCAAGAACCGACTGAGTCTGCCGACAAGCTGTTAAGCCAATGCTGGGCCGGTCCTTTAAGTTTGAGCGGGAGGTATTTGATGGCGTGTAGATCATCGCCGCGTGCCATGTGGATGTGAAGGAGATAATCCTCTATCCATACCACCGGATCTGTTGTGCCATTGTATGATTCGATATTTACGGGCTTGAAACCCTCTGGGATTTTATGATCCATTACTTCATTCGTGAAGCATAGCGGGTGTGCGGCGCCTCTGTACTGGGCTATATCACGACGCAGCTCGGAAGAGCTATGTCTGTTGTGTTTAGCCCGGCCGGATTTGTTGTATCCGGAGTGAAGATCATTGTCACATGCCGTAGGGCGCCTATGCGATCCGTAGATCGATCTTGTTTGTCTTGCCTTATCCTCCAGTATGTCTCGCAGGTCGGGCGCATTTTCCCGTGCCTTGGTTGAGCAGCGTCTGGGCATGGCTTGGGTGGAGGGCCGAGAGGCCTCTCTGTCGTGGCCGCGAGGTGGCCGCTCTGCCATGTCATGCGCTGGTGATGTAGGTGCTTCCTCCTCTGATCGGGGTAGCGGCCTGCGCTTCGGGTAACTCTTGGAGGGGCGTTCGAGTTCATACTCTTCGGCCGCAAGGACTTCAGTCCATCTGTCAGCTAGCAAATATTGGGCAGCTCTAAGCTATTGCTGCTTTTTCTTGAGGCTGCTTGCCATGGCAAAAAGCCTGCGTTTAAAACGCTCTTGTTCGGCGGGGTCTGATGGTATGACGAATTCGTCGTCATCGAGGCTTGCCTCGTCTTCGGAGGGAGGCGTATAGTTATCATCCTCGACCTCTCGGTCTGCCGCTCTCTCATAAGGGTTGGCTTCTTCATCTTCATGTGCCGAATCTTGCTGAGGTGGGTGTTCTTTGGCACTATCCGGGTTAGTATTATCTCCCATGCCGGAATCACCGTTTTTTCTTTGGCGGGATTTAGAGCGGCGCCGCTGACGCCGACGCTTTGGCTGTTTCTTGGGGGCGTCATCCCCCACTGTTCCATCGCCATCTCCATCTTTTGGAGTATCCACCATATATATGTCATATGACGAGGTGGCCTTCCAGCGCCCTACAGGTGCTAGTTCCAGTTCGTCTCCTACATCGTCGTCCATGCTGTCGATGTCTTCGGAGCCGAAGTCAAGCATGTTGGTTAGATCGTCGATAGTGGCTACAAAGTGGGTGGTGGGTGGGCTTTGAATTTCCTCATCGTCCGTATCCCACCCTCGCTGACCGTAGTCTGGCTAGGGCTCTCCTGATAAAGAGAGAGACTTAAGAGAATTCAGGATGTCGCCAAAAGGTGAATGCTGAAAGATGTCTGCGGCGGTGAACTCCATTATCGGCGCCCAATCGGATTCGATTGGCAGGGGCGCGGGGGGTTCGGAGTCCGGGAAGGAGTCCGGATCCTCGGAGTCACGGGTCGTGCAGAGTGCGGGGCTGGAGTTCGGCTCGATCGCCTTTGAGATCGCAGCCCCCGAGGCAGCGTCCAACCACTGATCCTCGATCGGCGCAGTAGGCTCCGAATCAATGGTCGGAACCGGTGCGTGTGCGGCCTCCAAAGCGCTGTTCGGCGGCAGAGCTACATCATGCCCATTGAGACAGTGCGGCGCGCTTGGCTGTGGCTCGAACCCATCGAAGATCAAGTCTCCACGGATGTCAGCCGTGTAGTTTAAGCTTCCAAACCTGACCTGATGGCCAGGGGTGTAGCTTTTGATCTGCTCAAGGTGGCCGAGCGAATTGGCCCGCAGAGCGAAGCCGCCGAAGACGAAGATCTGTCCGAGGAGAAAAGTCTCACCATGAACCGCATCATTGTTGATGATCGAAGGAGCCATCGGGCCTGAAGGCGACGACACAGTGGAACTCTCAATGAAAGCACCAACGTCGGTGTCAAAACCGGCGGACTCGGGTAGGGGGTCCCGAACTGTGTGTCAAGGCCGGATGGTAACAGGAGACAAGGGACACGATGTTTTTACCCAGGTTCGGGCCCTCTCGATGGAGGTAATACCCTACTCCTGCTTGATTAATATTGATGATATGGGTAGTACAAGAGTAGATCTACCACGAGATCAAGGAGGCTAAACCCTAGAAGCTAGCCTATGGTATGATTGTTGTATATGGAGTTGATTCTGTCCTACGGACTACAACCCTCCGGTTTATATAGACACCGGATAGGGTTAGGGTTACACAGAGTCGGTTACAATGGTAGGAGATCTTGAATATCCGCATCGCCAAGCTTACCTTCCACGCCAAGGAAAGTCCCATCCGGACATAGGATGAAGTCTTCAATCTTGTATCTTCATAGTCCAGGAGGCCGGCTGAAGGTATAGTCCGGCTACCCGAACACCCCCTAATCCAGGACTCCCTCACATGGTAATAGGTGGATCAACATCATGCAAGCAATCATTGGTGAGATAGTCCACTAGTGGGACAAGAGAAGCACCATCACCTATGTTACCTTTGGAGCATCGCTCATGTGTTGTAGGTGAGGTGTCGAAGACCAAGTCGTTGTCATCTTCATCTTGATGGAACCATGTGGGGGTGCATCATCGTCCATCATGGCCATCATCGTCTCCTTTGGAGGTATGGACTCATCGAGGATAGGTGTGTCATCATGTAGGAGAACTAGCACCAAAGAAAACACACTCGGAGTAGAGGTTAAGTTGTTAGAAATCATAGTGGCCTCACATGCCATCTCAACTACCTCACTCACTAAGTGTTGTGGCTCACTCACTCCCTCTTGGATGCTCTCACTCATATGGTTGGTGGAGTCACTCAAATGGCTCTCAACCTCACATAGGATCTGTGGCATGCTCTCATGTGTGGGGCTAGTGGTGGTCACACTCATCCTCTCATAGGAAATGCACCCAATGTCATATTTGGTAGAGTCACTCATCTCACTCATGGGGTGGTGGCTCTCCTCACATGGAAATTGGGGCATCTCATCATATGTGGGTGTCGGAGAGATTTAGGTGCAAATGTCTCCATGCTCAATCATTTCGTAGTCGTAGCCATGGATGAAGGCCGAAGATGGCACATCATCACTCTCCTCTAAGACCAAAGATAAGGTCTCATGTGTGGTCTCGTAGCTTGACTCGGAGTATGAGGCATATGGGCGTCGTCTTCATGTTGTTGAAGAGGTTCATGTTTGTCGCCATGGTCAAAGGGGATGACCCTTGCTCGACCTTCTTGTCGCCGTCTTGTTGTTGTAGGAGATCCATATGATGTGGCACCTCATAGCTCGTCTTCATGAACGAAGTGAATTTCCCATGCTCGGCCATCTTCCTTGAGGGGCTTCCGAAGATGGAAGTGTCGCCCTCGCTCGTAGGTGGTCGCCTCATTGTTGAAGATGTCAATGTAGGCGAACTCACGGGAAGTAGGCGAAGATGGCATACATCCAAAGGAGAACATGCCTTGATAGCACTTGGCGAAGATGCCAAAGTGGTGGTGGTAGTAGCCGTAGCGCCGTCTTGGTGGTTCTCATCTCGCAGTCTTCTCTTTTGCTCTTGAAGCTTGGCCTTGGCGTGAAGTAGAGCTTGTTGGGACTTGTGCATTTGCGCGTGTTGAGCATCTTCATGATGATGATGGCGTTGTCGCACTTGAGCTCGTAGTAGATGTTGTTCATCGTCGTCGTGCACATGTTGCTTGGAGATGATTTGCCCTTCATGACGAGGTGGATCACGAACGTGATGGTGGTCTCCATGGAGATGTGGACGTGGACGACTTGCGCTTGCATCATTTTTGTTCTCCGAAGACTTGTGATTGGAATGTCGCCGCCTTGAGGATGATGAAGGGGAAGAACGGTTGATCAACAAGGTCCGAATCTCCTCCATCCTTGCATCTTGCTCCTCCTTTTGTGCGGAAAGCTTGTTGTCGATGTAGTCCCTTTTCCTCACTTCAAAGTGGCGAATGTCAATGGAGAGGTTCTCGATGCGCTCTCGCAATCTTGATTGTGCGCCTTGCATTTGTCGTTGTAGAGCGAAGATTGCCGCTTTGGTGATGTAGTTGTTCACGCCGTCGTTGTGGAAGACCGGAGATGACATGCCTTGCCTATCCATCACTCCAAGAGAAAAATGTGAGTGGTAGAAAGAGAAGAATGAATACCAAATGTACCTTGACCGAAGTTGAAAGTGGATGAATGATCACTCCAATGTGGACAAGGAAATAGCACAATTGGTACCAATTCTTGTCGGTTTCTCACACCTACACAAATAAGGCTTATGGTGGAGCTCGGTGAGGATAGTGGCACAAAAATTTGATGCGAAATGTTAGCAAGAGTCAATAATGTTGAAAGAGATTCACAAATTCACAAGTGTAACAAGTAGACTAATAGAAATATGTGGCACATGGAAACACACACATGGATAGATAAATGGGGTCATGCAACCAAGGAATGAGCTCAAAATGTGGAACCCACAGAAAATGCTCTTGTTGCACAACTCTAGAGAGACGCTAGCACGATTGCTCAATAGGCGGATACGACACTTGTGCACAACCTATAGGAGACAAAAATGCAACGACTTCTATCCCAACTATGCTATGTATATGATGTTCTGATGGTATGATCCAAGATGATCGGATATGCAATGTGGTATGATGCTATGGCACTTGCTTACAAGCTCTTTGTTCATTCTTTTTCTTTGCTTAAAATTTTACCTTTCTTTATATATGGCCACTTTGTGAAATTCACAAACCAAGATAGCAATTGGGTATATACGGGAACAATATTGTGGCACAAGGGATGATATGATACCAATATGATATGGTATGTATGCAATGGGAGGTGTAGCTTGATGATCACTAATGTGCACAAGTAACGTTGCCGGCAATACTCAAATGGCTAGTCTCGATAGGCAAGTGACGCAAAATGGCTAGGGGTTATCAATGCAATGGCAAGGGAATATACAAAGGAGGGATACCACGATACCGAGATGATATGGAGGTTACCATCCACGATGATGATGAGTGGCGGTGATCTTGATGGAGATATAAAGATGATGGTGACTCGTCCCTAAGTAGACGAAACACCTTAGGAAACGGAAAAACCGCGAACTCAAAATCTTAAATGTCAAATGTCAAATGGTGGTAGCGGAATGCGGTGGTGGTGTTGCGGAAGCTCAATGGCATTGCGGAAATGCAATGATGGGTTTTGCAAGTAGGCAAAGCGGAAGTGGAGCGTAAGGTGGTGTACTATACACGGTGTCGGAGTTGGAAGCATGGTCCCTAAGTAGCCGAAACACCTTAGGAGACACAACTCACAACACAAACAAAATTGGGTTAAGTTTGAGTGGTGGAAGTAAATGGTGGTGGTGGTGGTTGATGAAGAAGCAACCGTCCCTAAGTAGCCTAAACACCTTAGGAGACTCAAATCAATCCTCAAGCAACCACTAATGCGATGGGGAAAAATTGGTTAGGTTGCGGAAGTAGGTGGTGGTGTAGCGGATTATGTGGTGGAAGCCCTAGGCAAAGATGCCAAAGTTCCAAAAATTTGATGGAGTCTAATGGTGATGGTAGTATTTTTGTGGGAAGTGGGCTGTCAAGAGCTTTTCAACATGCTAAAGAACGTCAAAAACGGACTCCGGATGAATTAGTTCTGGAAAAAACGGTGAAATGGGAAAGGCTGAAATGCCAGGGGCCGGACATCCGGGCTTGGGCCAGAAATTCGGGACCTGATGTCCAGAACCGAGCAGATTTGGTGCTCCAGGAGCCGGATGTCCGGCTTGGGGCCCGGATGTCCGGCCCGATGGCCCGGATGCCTGGCCTTTGGCACGGATGTCCGGTCCGACGATTCCAGATCTCGTTTGGGGCGGAAATTGATGATTCCAAGGGCAAAATTTGATGGATTTTGTGGATGGAAGGTGGAGAAAATTGGGGATATGCTAGATCCACTCGAAAACAAGCAAATCCATGGATCAAATCCAACAAAACTTTATCTCACCAACAAATCACAAAAAAATTGGGGGGGGGGGGCTATTTTTGGTGGGGATTTTCGAAATTGGGGAAGAACACAACAAAATTAGGCTAGAAAACAGGGGGGAGGCTCCAAAATCGTTATCAACGTGGCTCATGATACCAAGATGATGTAGGGTACAACCCTAATCGGTCGATCTTTCACGAAAGGAGCAGATCCCGCGATGAACACGAAGAACGTGAGGGGGAAAACGGGGGGAAACATGAGAAAAACACTAAAACCAACAAGAATGATCACACATTTGCTAGATCCTCGAAACACAATGAGAGATACAAGATCCACAATCAACAAGGGATGATACAAAGGGTAACCGGTTCTTCTCCGTGAGGAGGTCTTGATGTCTTCTCTGTGAGGAGGTCTTGAATCCAAGGTGGATCTTCTCCGTAGAGGGGCCGCGGTCTCTCTCGAGGAGTAGATCCGATATGGATGAGCGAAGCTCTATCTCTCAAATGAGCTATCACAACGCTAACCCTAACTAGGAGGAGGTGGCGGACTATATATATAGTGCTAGCCCACGAAGGGGTAAGTGAGAGGGGGGATACATGGGCCCTTGGCCCGATATCTGCGCACACGCAGATGCCGAATGTCCGGGCTGGGGGCCGGATGTCCGGCGGCTCACGAAGAGCCGGATGTCCGGGCCTCTGGCCGGATGTCCGGGCTGGAGCTGCCTGATTCTTCTGCTCTCTGGTTAGCGTGCTCCGGATTTCCGGGCGAAGGGGCCGGATGTCTGGGGCATGGGGCCGAATGTCCGGGCTGTCGGGGTCGCTTCTGGAGCTCTCTGGATAGGAAGGGGCCGGATTTCCGTGGGTAGGGCCGGATGTCCGGGCTGGTCCGGATGCCCGGGGCCTGTAGCAGCTGGCTCATCTTCCTTCTCCTTCCTTCTCTCCCGCACACACTTGGCCTTGGTCCTTGGGCTCTCCTTGGTCTCCTCGGGTGTACCTAAGTATGCACAAGGTCCGTGCTTAAAGTAGCATCCATGTCTTACATGCGGAAAGGGAAGATTCGGAAAGGAGCGAGTTCACCTTGTGTCCAATGGCGTATGCTCGAGTGTACATGGGGATGATCGTAGGATGCTTCGCATCAGGATGCCCCGGAAGGCATCCCCTCTTTCGTCTTCGTCTATCGGTAACTTTACTTGGAGCTATATTTTTATTCACCACATGATATGTGTATTGCTTTGAGCGTCTTGTATGATTTGAGTCTTTGCTTTTTAGTTTACGACAATCATCCTTGTTGTACACACCTTTTGAGAGAGACTCACATGATTTGAAAATTATTAGAATACTCTATGTGCTTCACTTATATCTTTTGAGTTATATAGTTTTTGCTCTAGCGCTTCACTTATATCTTTTAGAGCACGGTGGTGGATTTGTTTTATAGAAACTATTGTTCTCTCATGCCTCACTTAGATTATTTTGAGAGTCCTACAAAACAGCGTGGTAATTTGCTTTAATTATGATAGGCATTCAAGATTAGTAAAAAAAATCTTATGAGTGTGTTGAATACTATGAGAAGTTTGATAGTTGATAATTGTTTTAAGATATGGAGATGGTGATATTAGAGTCATGCTAGTTGAGTAGTTGTGAATTTGAGGAATATTTGTGTTGAAGTTTGTGATTCCCGTAGCATGCACATACGGTGAACCGTTATGTGATGAAGTCAGAGCATGATTTATTTATTGATTGCCTTCCTTATGAGTGGCGGTCGGGGACGAGCGGTGGTCTTTTCCTACCAATCTATCCCCCTAGGAGCATGCCCGTAATACTTTGTTTCCGTAAGTAATAGATTTTTGCAATAAGTATGTGAGTTCTTTATGACTATTATTTAGTCCATGGATTATACACACTCTCACCCTTCCACCATTGCTAGCCTCTCTAATACCGCGCACTTTTCGCCGGTATCATACACCCACCATATACCTTCCTCAAAACAGCCACCATACCTACCTATCATGGCATTTCCATAGCCATTCCGAGATATATTGCCATGCAACTTACCACCGTTCCATTTATTATGACACGCTCCATCATTTTCATATTGCTTTGCATGATCATGTAGTTGACATTGTATTTGTGGCAAAGCCACCGTTCATAATTCTTTCATACATGTCACTCTTGATTCATTGCATATCTCGGTACACCGCCGGAGGCAATCACATAGAGTCATATTTTGTTCTAAGTATTGAGTTGTAATTGTTGAGTCGCAAGTAAATAAAAGTGTGATGATCATCATTTTTAGAGCATTGTCCCAAGTGAGGAAAGGATGATGGAGACTATGATTCCCCCACAAGTCGGGATGAGACTCTGGACTAAATAAAAAAAGAGGCCATAAAAAACAGAAAAGGCCCAAATAAAAAATGAGAGAAAAAGAGAGAAGGGACAATGCTACTATCCTTTTACCACACTTGTGCTTCAAAGTAGCACCATGATATTCATGATAGAGAGTCTCCTATGATATCACTTTCATATACTAGTGGGAATTTTACATTATAGAACTTGGCTTGTATATTCCAATGATGGGTTTCCTCAAAATGCCCTAGGTCTTCGTGAGTAAGCGAGTTGGATGCACACCCACTTAGTTCCTTTTGTTCAGATTTCATATACTTATAGCTCTAGTGCATCCGTTGTATGGCAATCCCTACTCACTCACATTGATATCTATTAATGGTCATCTCCATAGCCCGTTGATACGCCTAGTTGATGTGAGACTATCTTCTCCTTTTTTGTCTTCTCCACAACCACCATTTTATTCCACATATAGTGCTATGTCCATGGCTCACGCTCATGTATTGCATGAAGATTGAAAAAGTTTGAGAACACCAAAAGCATGAAACAATTGCTTGGCTTGTCATAGGGGTTGTGCATGATTTAAATACTTTGTGTGCTGAAGATAGAGCATAGCCAGACTATATGATTTCGTAGGGATAACTTTCTTTGGCCATGTTATTTTGAGAAGACATAATTCCTTAGTTAGTATGCTTGAAGTATTATTATTTTTATGTCAATATTAAACTTTTGTCTTGAATCTTTCAGATGTAAATATTCATACCACAGTTAAGAGAATTACATTGAAATTATGCCAAGTAGCATTCCACATCAAAAATTCTGTTTTTATCATTTACCTACTCGAGGACGAGCAGGAATTAAGCTTGGGGATGCTTGATACGTCTCCAATGTATCTATAATTTTTTATTGTTCCATGCTATATTATATTCTGTTTTGGACATTATTAGGCTTTATTATGCACTTTTATATTATTTTTGGGACTAACCTATTAACCGGAGGCCCAGCCCAGAATTGCTATTTTTTTTGCCTATTTCAGAGTTTCATAGAAAAAGAATATCAAACGGAGTCCAAACGGAATGAAACCTTCGGGAACGTGATTTTCGGAACGAACGTGATCCAGAGGACTTGGACCCTACATCAAGACATCAACCAGGAAGGCACGAGGTAGGGGCGCGCCTACCCCCCCCCCCAGGCGCGCCCTCCACCCTCATGGGGCCCATGTTGCTCCACCGACGTACTTCTTCCTCCTATATATACCTACGTACCCCCAAACTACCAGATACAGAGCCAAAAACCTAATTCCACCATCGCAACCTTCTGTACCCGTGAGATCCCATCTTGGGGCCTTTTCCAGAGCTCCGCCGGAGGGGGCATAGATCACGGAGGGCTTCTACATCAACACCACAGCCTCTCCGATAATGTGTGAGTAGTTTACCTCAGACCTTCAGGTCCATAGTTATTAGCTAGATGGCTTCTTCTCTCTCTTTGGATCTCAATACAAAGTTCTCCACGATTCTCGTGGAGATCTATTCGATGTAATCTTCTTTTGCAGTGTGTTTGTTGAGACCGACGAATTGTGGGTTTATGATCAAGTTTATCTATGAACAATATTTGAATCTTCTCTAAATTCTTTTATGTATGATTGGTTATCTTTGCAAGTCTCTTCGAATTATCATTTTGGTTTGGCCTACTAGATTGATCTTTCTTGCAATGGGAGAAGTGCTTAGCTTTGGGTTCAATCTTGTGGTGTCCTTTCCCAGTGACAGTAGGGGCAGCAAGGCACGTATTGTATTGTTGACATCGAGGATAACAAGATGGGGTTTATATCATATTGCATGAGTTTATCCCTCTACATCATGTCATCTTACTTACAGCGTTGCTCTGTTCTTTTGAACTTAATACTCTAGATGCATGTTGGATAGCGGTCGATGTGTGGAGTAATAGTAGTAGATGGAGGCAGGAGTCAGTCTACTTGTCTCAAACGTGATGCCTATATACATGATCATACCTAGATATTCTCATAACTATGCTCAATTCTGTCAATTCCTCAACAGTAATTTGATTACCCACTTTAATACTTATGCTCTCGAGAGAAGCCACTAGTGAAACCTATGGCCCCCGGGTCTATTTTCCATCATATTAATCTCCCATTAACAAGATATTTCTTGTGCCATTTTTATTTCGCTTTATTTACTTTGCATCTTTATCATAAAAGTACCAAAAATATTATCTTATCATATCTATCAGATCTCACTTTCGTAAGTGACCGTGAAGGGATTGACAACCCCTTTATTGCGTTGGTTGCGAGGATTTTATTTGTTTGTGTAGGTGCGAGGGACTCGTGTGTGGCCTCTTACTGGATTCATACCTTGGTTCTAAAAAACCGAGGGAAATAATTACGCTACTTTGCTGCATCACCCTTTCCTCTTCAAGGGAAAAGCAACGCAGTGCTCAAGAGGTAGCAGCCATTGAACTCCTCCCATTTTACATTACATATAAACCACGTCGAGCTATCAAATCCCAAGTACTGGCCGACTTCATCGCCGGATGGATAGAGGCCGAACTCCCTAAAGAGTACGACACATACTCCAATTGGGCCATGTACTTCGATAGCTCCAAAATGTTGGCAGGGTTACGAGCGGGCGTCGTTTTAACGTCCCCTACTGGAGACATCGTCTAGTACGTTCTCCAAATACTATACACAGACTCCAAAAACACATCCGAATACGAGGCCTTATTACATGGTCTCCGGATGGCTGTCTCCATGGGCATACAACGCCTAGAAGTATGTGGGGACTCCAACCTTGCAATATCTCAAATAAATGGAGATTTCGAGGCTAAAGATCCGAAGATGGTAGCGTATCATAACGCAGTCATAAAAATGTCGGTCCGGTTCGAGGAACTCAAGTTCCATCATGTGGCTCAAGAAAGTAATCAAGCGGCGGATGTTCTTGCTCATATCGGTGCTAAGCGCGACCCCGTCCCACCTAATACTTTCCTGGAAAGGCTCTTTAAGCCATCCATGGTGTGGCAGGGGAAAACGGCAATACTAATCTGGAACCAAACATAATCCAAGATCCCGGAAACATCGACGCCGTAGGGGGCTCAGCCATCGAAATAACACCGTCGGTGCATCTCATCATGGCAGTCATTGTCCCATGGACCGAACCCTTCCTGGCCTACCTAAACAGGAAAGAGCTTCCTGAGGACCAGAATGAGGCCCGCTGCATTGTCTAACGTTCAAAGGCCTACAAGGTTCATGATGCAGAGTTCTACAAGAAAGGCACCACCGGAGTCCTTCAACGACATATATCGAGGAAGAGGGGCGGCAGCTCTTGGCTGAAATTCATGCTGGATTCGGCGGTCACCTCGCCGCAGCTCGGGCCCTTGTTAGCAAGGCCTTCCGTATAGGGTTTTATTGGCCGATGTCCCGAGCAGATGCACAAGACCTTGTCTAACATTGCGTCGGATGCCAGCTCTTTGCCAATCAACGCCATATGCCCCCCACCACCTTACAAACAATCCACATCACTTGGCCTTTTGCGGTCTGGGTACTCGATATGGTTGGACCCCTTAAAGGGGGAAGCCATAAGAAAAATATCTGTTGGTTATGGTGGACAAATTCACTAAGTGGATAGAGGCTAAGCCAGTCAAAACGGCTGAGTCCGGCCCGGTGATAGACTTCATATCCGGTGTTGTGCACCATTATGGTGTCCCACACAGCATCATCACTGACAACGGCTCCAATTTCATAGCCGACAAGGTAAAAACCTGGTGCACTAATCTGGGTATTAAACTCGATGACGCCTCCATCTACCACCCACAAACCAACAGTCAAGTCGAATGAGCCAACGGTCTTATTAAGAGCGGCATCAAGCCCAGACTAGTGCGGTCTTTGAAAGAATCAGACAAGCACTGGGTTGAGAAGCTCGACTCCGTACTCTGGGGGCTGCGGACCGTGCCCAACCGCACTACCGGATACACACCTTTCTTCATGGTGTATGGCGCAGAGGCCGTATTACCCTGCGATATTATCACGACTCACCTCGAGTGCGTATGTACGAAGAGAGAGAAGCCGAGCTCGATCGGCAGGATGGCCTAGATGCCCTGGAGGAGGAACGCGATGTTGCAAAAGCCCGTTCAGCATTTTACCAACAGCAGGCTCGAAGATATCAAAGCAGAGAAGTACGGGCCAAGACTTACAATTTCGGTGAACTCGTTCTATGCCTGCCGGAGAAGAGAAAGGACAAACTCAAGCCCAAATGGGATGGTCCCTTCATAATTGACAAAGTTCTCATTGGAGGAGCGTACCGTATTCGCGATGCATCAGACAATCGCCTTGAGCCGAACCCCTGGAACGCGGCCAGACTCCGAAGATTCTATGCCTAGCGCCAAACCCCTTGTTCGTCTCCTCCTCCCCTGTAGTTTCCATTATTTTTTCTCTCTTTTCCGATTATTTTCTTCTTTCTTGCTTTAATGCTTTGATTCGGCTAGACCGCACACTATCGACACATACATCTCTAAATATGTATGTCACTTGTACCTCGGGGCTTCTTGGACAGAAGTTCTTGTCATTCCTTGAGCATTAAGCTCCTCACATATGAGTTTTTCCATATGTGCCTTTTCTTTGCCACCATATGCATTGATATGACTTAAGTTTTGGCCAAGCTGGGTTGCCTGGCTCCTGTGCTTATGCCCTACTTCCCGTTAGTTCGTCTAGGGCATAAAGGGAGCACCTCTGCGATTGTTACTGTCGGGTCATCCGGATGTGTACCTCAGACTGGGTGAAGCCGAAAGCTAGCGTTCTTAAGGGAATATTTGGTCGGTGAATTGAAGATGTTTTCTAAACTCACTCCATTGTGCACCCCCATAAGTTATACAAACTATGGTGCTTGCATCACAATTCGGACATGTACATTAAATGCATGCACACCCAGGGAAAGGAACCCTTAACGGAACTATTCTCTCTGGAAGATGTTTCTTACGATATCAATGTAATATAACATAGCTAGCCGAATACAACTTGTCTGTTCAAGCAACTATGACCCCTACGCCTAGTTTTCCAGGCATACCTCGGCCTATTCGGCCGCGACGGTATTCGGAAACACTCCACACCTTCGGGTCCGGAGGTTGAAGCGAAAAGGTCTGCCATGACAAATGATATACAATTCAGCTAGATGAGGAAAGTACACAGTCACTTGGACTCGAACACCTCTTCCTCTACACCTTCCAACAGGTTGTCTAACTTACAATCCTGTTGGGAATATTTGATGGCCACCTCTACTTGATCATATACTTCACTAACGGGAATTTCTTCCCCATTTGGCCCTAGCTACCGGTCTAATACGAGCCATGTGATTAGGATCCAGCTTGGTATATCGCGTCTTCACCATGGCTAGGCCTCTCGCGCACCCTCTCGGTAGGCAGATATCTTCCATAGCCGGATACGCCGTCGCACTCCCTTGAACAGCTCTACCAGCTTCTCCATGCTTCCTGGAGGGGAGTCGGATGGCCATAAAGCCTGGGCTACACTTCGCATGGCCTACCGAGCTTGCTCATGCAACTGCGACAACCCTTGCAGAAGATCATTTGATGATCCGGACACTTCCTCTTCGGGGCGGTTCGTTAATACACCTGCAATTATAGCTATATTTGCTACAACTACCTCCAAACTGCTATAAGATAAAAGTGGCCACGTACTGAATATGCCGCCTCGCAGCTTCTTGTTCTCCTTCACAGAGTCGGCTAGTTGCGCTCGCACATCTTTCAGCTCTTCGCCCAGTTTGGTGTTTGAATCCTGGAGTTTCTTTTTCTCTTCAATGACTTTTGTCAATACACGCTCGCCCGCTACTAGTAGCTTTTTGGCTCCGTGTTCTTCGCTTCGAGCGGCGTCCAGCTACTCTCGTACTTGGTCTAACAACCCAACACAAAGATTAGAACCTAGATTCACACTATCAGTGTATCAATATGAATTTTTGATAGAGGAAAATATTACCGGGAGATGCCTTGTATTTCTCCAGTTCGGCATTGGCAGCAAGCAGCTGGCGCTGACACTTTTCTAGTTCCTGAGGTAGCTGGGTATTCCTCTCCGTAAGCACCTGGTTGTACATTGATCCTTAAATCAGTTGTTTCAACTCCTTTAAGTCTCGGGGGCTACTAGCATATGGTTATCATAGTCAGACAAAGCGAATTTACCTGCAGATCTTTCAAATGTTGCTTTGTGGCCCTATTAATCCCATATCGAGCAGCCCGGATGTGTGCATCGGCTGAGCTGAAGGCGTTAAACGACTCTTCTGAAAAGCCAGGGTCTTGTAAAATGGCCCGGCGGCATCGATGATTCATCGCACTCTCCACTTCCGAGTTGGTGATGGATACATCATCCGAGTCCTCGGCTGGAGGACAGTCCGGCTCGCCCCTGCATCAGCCCCCGTCTGCACGGCAGGATTTGAATCCTGGCTGTGGGAAGTACGGCCGCTCGAACCTCTAGATATAGTCCGGCGCACCTTCCTCCTGACACATGGAAAACGGGAAGGTCACGGTTGGACGTGACTGCTCAGGTGCGGGTCGGTGAGGTCAAACCTCTTCGATGAAGGCACGGCCGTGTCTTTGTTTGCTTTCCTCTTGGAAGGCTTGGCCGGAATGGGAGCCGATCTCTTCGAAATCGCTGAATGTCTCCCCTGTGAGGCACGATACAGTGCGGTGGGTGAGGCAGAACAAGAGCACTCTTTTAGAGAAGGTGTTTCCTAATTATTTACATGTGAAGCAGGAAGAAGGCCAGGGTAGTCGGCAGTGATGGCCACTTCTGTGCCGTCATAGCTTGTCTAGTAAAACACTCCCCCCGCAAGCACCACGAATATATCCGGATCCTCTTCAAACCCAGGATCTAGCTCCCGGTTGTGGATCTCCGGATCCTCTTCCTCCCCTTTAAACAGCTCAGCCAATATTTTGGCCAGAGCGACGGGGGTATCTGGACCCTTTCGGCCATAGCGGGAGGCGTCATCCTCTCCATTATAGTGCCACATGGGCAGCCCTCTGTATTGTAGCGGCTGAACCCCACGCACTATGGAGATCGCCATTACCTCGATTATTGTGAGTCCGGAATGAGCGAGCATCTTTATCTTGCTCATAAGCTTGCAAACTTCTACGCTGTCATCCTCTTCAAGACTCTGTGGACGCCAATTGTGGCATTTCTTCAGCGGAACGCTCGTAAATTCAGGAAGACCCTTTCGAACTGGGTCGTGAAGCGTGATGTCCTCAATGTAGAACCATTCGGAAGGCCATTCTTCGGATGCCTTCCTTGGTGTGCCGGACAGATATCTGCTATTAGCGATACGCCATACTTCGGCTCCGTCCACTTCAAATATTGACCCCTCGTGATTATGCGGGACAAGACAGAACAACTTCCTCCACAGCTCGAAATGAGCCTTGATACCCAGGAATAGTTCACATAAAGCGACGTAACCCGCAATGTGCAGAATGGAGGCATGGGTGAAGTTGTGTAGCTGGAGGCCATAGTATTCCAGAAGCCCTCGGAGGAACGGATGAATGGGAAATCCAACACCCCTTAGCAGGTAGGGGACGAAACATACTCGCTCTCCCTCGGAGGAACGGATGAATGGGAAATCCAACACCCCTTAGCAGGTAGGTCCTCTACCTGAATCTCACTGTTGGTGTCAAAATCGGCGGATCTCAGGTAGGGGGTCCTGAACTATGTGTGTAAGGCAGATGGTAACAGGAGGCAGGGGACACAATGTTTTACCCAGGTTCGGGCCCTCTTGATGGAGGTAAAAACCTATGTCCTGCTTGATTTATTCTTGATGATATGGGTATTACAAGAGTTGATCTACCACGAGATCAGAGAGGCTAAACCCTAAAAGCTAGCTTATGGCATGATTGTATGTTGTCCTACGGACTAAAATGCTCCGGTTTATATAGACACCGGAGGGGGCTAGGGTTTCACAAGGTCGGTTACAAAGGAGGAGATATCCATATCCGTACTGCCTAGCTTGCCTTCCACGCCAAGTAGAGTCCCATCCGGACACGAGACGAAGTCTTCAATCTTGTATCTTCATAGTCCAACAGTCCGGCCGAAGGATAGAGTCCGGCTGTCCGGAGACCCCCTAATCTCGGACTCCCTTAGTAGCCCCTGAACCAGGCTTCAATGATGACGAGTCCGGCACGCAGTGCTGTCTTCGGCATTGCAAGGCGGGTTCCTCCTCCAGATATACCACAGAAGAGTTCAATAAGGATAGTGTCCGACCCTGCAAAATAAGTTCCACATACCACCGTAGAGAGAATAATATTTCCACAAATCTGATCTGCTGACACGTTTAGTTAACATGACATCATGCCATGGCTCGGCGATTATTCGAACCGTTTTTCTTTAACTAGCCCCGCACATAATGTGAGGCAGTTTCTTGACACGTCTTCTCAAAGCAGAGATCGTGTTCCCCTTATTAAGGGATTCTCATCAATACGGGCGTGGGTAACCCAACCGCGCCATCGATTACGGCGCTTGGGGGATAACCCAACCAGGCTAGTGGGGGCGCATAGTTTTGGCCGCCCTTATAAAGGGATAAGGTCTAACCTTTTTCTACCCATGCCTTCTTCCTCCTTGCTCACCCATTCTCGCGCACTCGAGCCCCAACGCCCAAGTCCGCATCTTTCTCCTCAACCTCCTCCAAACATGTCCGGAGAGGGAGGGAAGTGGATGGCTTCCTTCGTTACGGAGGAACACATCAAAAAGCTGCGCGGAGCCGGATACTTAGCCGCGAATATCGCGCATCGGAGCCCGCTGTGGGGCAGATCGTCCCTACCCCGGAACCTCATGAGAGGGTAGTTTTCCTCCACCACTTCCTCTGCGGACTGGGGTTTCCCCTTCATCCATTCATCCGCGGTCTCATGTTCTATTATGGGCTGGACTTTCATGATCTGGCCCCGAACTTCATCCTCAACATTTCGGCGTTCATCATCGTCTGTGAGGCCTTTCTCCACATCCGCCCCCACTTTGGTCTATGGCTGAAGACCTTCAATATCAAGCCGAAGGTGGTGGGCGGCCAACAAGCAGAACGTGGTGGAGCCATGGTGGGAAAGATGCCCAATGTTATATGGCTCGAAGGCTCCTTCGTGGAGACTATAAAGGGGTGGCAATCGGCCTGGTTCTACATCACCGAGCCGTGCGACACCAACTGGGTGGCGGCCCCCGAGTTTCGATCCGGATTCCCTATACGGCTCACTTCCTGGAAAGAGACGGGCTTGTCGTGGGGTTCATCGGTGGAGCTGGACGGACTCCAGAAATGTATCTGGAACATGGCAAGCAAGAAACTCAAGCTTGTCAACATAGTCCAGGTCATGCTCATCCGCCGGATCCTCCCGTGTCAACAACGGGATTTTAACTTGTGGGAGTTCGACCCGGCCCGGCACCAAACTCTGAGCGAGCTCTTCAACACGACGCACAAGGACGTCTGGAGGGTGTTGTTCAAGGGTGCCGAGGTCCCTCCCTCTCTCACCGAGGACCGCGGGCTAAGCGTGAAGCGCCGAGCGCATTCGGTGAGTTCTATACATCCGGTAGCATATTTATTTCCCCTTGATTAACCATGTGCGGGGTCTGAGCTCCATGCCTTTGACAGGACTGGGTGGAGACGTCAGGGCAGATTAACTGTCCGGTCCCTCTGCCCGAAGACACTGCGGACGCTCTCCTGACTGAGATGCCGACTCCAGCTCCTTACCAGGTGCCGGAGAAGACCAAGAAGGCCAAGGGAACCCGAAAGAGTTCCCGGTGCTAGGTGGTATCGGACTCATTGTCCGATAACTCCGCTACGCACTCCTCCCCCAAAGACGAGGAGGAAGATGAAGATGCTCCCCCTTCAGTCAGGGAGACAAGACAAGGAAGGCCGCCCCCACTGGGGGCGGAGGGTCCAAGAAGGGAAGGACTCTCCTTCTGGACTACTCCACCACCGCCGCCGAAGGCGAAGACGAGTGGCTGCTCAGGGCCAAGCCCCTGGCGAAGTCATAAGTATTCGGATACCAGAGTAACTCATAGCATACTTTTGTCGCACTGCTTCTCCTAACACCGGATTATGATTATGCAGACCGCCCCGAGCCCGTATCGATGTATCTTCATCGGACGGCTCCCTGGGCTCGTTGGATATGGATAGCGATCCACTTCTGACCGCCACCTCCCCTTGCCCTATGGACAACGCCGAGGTGTTGTCTCAAGAGGCACCAGGTCGAGGGGAGACAGTCCCGGAGGCGCCTCAAGGCGACCTTCCGGACTCCAGGAGCAGAAGGAGCAAGGCTCCCGAGGGCTCCGAGTTTGGCCCTCAGCCGAACACCGCGTCGGAACCTCCAGTTGTTCCGGACTCGGGCAGGCGGCCTTCTTCCAAGAGGGGCAAGACGCCTGTGCCGATGACCTCTGTCCATCCATAGGCACCGGACAATCTGCTGGGAACGCTTTGCAGCGCTTCCATTGACGAAGAGCACCACACTATTATGAGTGTGGTGGTCCAGAAGGTTCAGTCCGCCAAGAGCGGACTGACTGAAGCCTGTGCCAGCCTTCTAACAGGCTTTGAGGTAAGTTTTTGAAATATAGGAAAAATATTACCGCATAGATAGTAGCCTCTGATGCTCTGTTCGGTGTTCACAAAGAAAAGCTGAACAGAGGATCAAACAATATCGCAGGAGTCTAATATAAGTATGTCTATATGCGTATGCAGGCTTCGCTGCTGGCCTCTGCCGCACTGACTGCGGAGGTCAGCGCACTGAAGCAGGACCTCCAAGGGTCCAAGGAAGAGCTCGGCCTTGCCAAGAGGCAGCTCGAGGAGAACAAAGGTAAGTAGTACCTAGTCTATGGATATATATAAAAAGAATGCGATTGCAAAATAACAGAATCATCGTAAATTTGCCAGGGGCCACGACCGAGGTGGCGACCCTGAAGCAAGCGCTATCCGAGGCCGAAAACAAAGCAGCCAAGGAGCGCACCGAGCGGGAAAGGCAGGAGGCTCGGGTGGGCGAGGTGCAGCAAGAGCTCCACGCTCTTGTGAAGAAGCACGAGGCGTTGGAGCTTGACTTGAAGACGCGAGAGTCCGAGCAGTCCGCGGCCCTTGAGAGCGCAAAGAATGCCAAGGCCGAAGCCTAAAAGGCCCTCCAGGAGATTGATGTGATGAAGAAGATAGCGGCGGGTAAGGCATTCTATATGCAAAGCAAGCATGTAAAAATAAATTACTTGTTACTTACCCGAATCCGGAGCTCTCCAGGAGCATTCACAGATTTGCCCCGCAGCGTGTCGGATGCCGTGAAATTTTACTGGGCCGAGGAGGGAAGCTCCACGGAGAAGCTGTTCTGGTCTCAGTATACTGGGACCGAACACCCGGTGCCTATGAGCGACCAACTAAAGCAGCTGGTCGAGCTACACAAGGCGGCCGAACAGGCCATGAAGGGCTTTATAGTCCGTATGTGGCCTGGCAACGCCCTTCCCAATAGCTACTTCGGCCTGGTGAGACGGCTGGAAGTCATCAAGCAGTCCGTCTGCATCGAAGGTGCACGCCGGGCTTTCGCCCGTGTGAAGGTGCAATGGGCCAAGCTGGACGCCGTGACGATGATAAGGAAGGGCTGCCAGAGGGCAAGGAGCATCGCCACCCCGAGATGTACTATGAGGGTGTCCTGAAGGGTGCCCGTCTCGTAGCGGACGAGTGTACGAAAGATGTAATATTTGAGTAAACTTGCTCGTGTAATCCTATATTATGAAAACTTGTTCATATGCGCTATGCAACGCTTGTTTGAATTTAAAATATTACCTTCTGTTTGGTTGTCTATCAAATCTGAGAGATGGCTAGTCGTCGGCTTCTGCCCCCATGCCACGAGTGCCGGGATGTTCGGGATAAAACTGAGCACTCTTGTTCCCATTTTTGGGTCCTTCGAGGGAGGTGCTCAGCACAGCGAACAAGGCAATCAGACTATAATGCGTTATCACTCTCACTTAGCAATAGAATTCTATAACTTTAAATTTTGGCGAAGCCCCGAGTATTCCGAAGGCCGAATTCGGGGTGCGATACACGTCTTAAGCCGGACAGGGCCGACTCCTTGCTCTAGGCGGCATAAGTCTTTAAGGACTCGAAAACCTCTCGAACAGCGACCAGTCTCTCGCCTAATCATGACAGTCAGTTTTAGCTTTCTCTACTGAGGTGCTTAGCCCAGCAGAACCGGGGCACAATCGCAGTAGTTCTCCCAGTGCTACCTTTGCCGATATAGCGGAACGTAAGGTACCAAAACATGGGAGCCGGGCAAACCCAACTATTGACCCAAATCATGATTCGGAGCTGATGCATATAATGCTATAAGTTCGGGGTGCCGCACTGCCGAAAGTGTTCGGACTTCTCACGCCGTATTAGTGGGGTATGCTTAAGCCCCTAGCGTATTGGCCGTACCAAAGTGTACGGGTGCTGGATGTCATGAATGAACATATATATATATATAAAGAATAGAGAATGCAACAATAGTCTTAATGATATGCATTGTTTATTCAAAAAGGTGCGTTAAAGCAGAATGATACAGGTAGTGCGATAAGCAAAAAGTAGGATTATGTCCCCTCCAAGGGCAAGCTGAAGAATAGTATTAAAGTAAATATGTCACTCGTTATCGTAATCCACCTAAGAATTCCGTGGTGTGACATAGCTTTCTGCCTCCTTGGTTGCTGCATCATGTGTTCGGCAGTCATGCTGCCGGATAGGGTTTCCAGAGATTAAAGTCTTGTAAGAGAAAAATAACAAAGCAGGAAGCCCCTAGTACGGTTTAAGCCGCGTCTTGGAGCGTGATGTAATCGTGCCCCCTCCCTACCTATGCCCATGGTATTTTTAATGCATAATTATGTACGCCTGGCACGAGTTTCGCCGTTTGGCTTGGGCCGGTGTGGGGGGCGCATTGCTATGCGAGCTCGGAATGTGCCAGGTGGTCCTGTTGCTGATTACTCCAGGCGCGCTTGAAGGTGTTCGGGTCCTTAAATGCCGAACTAGTGGATTGCCTTAAGAGGCTGCTTTGCGCTTCTGTTGCGAGGGCCGCAGTGTGCTCCTCCATTCAGAGAGAGTGATCTGTGTTTCCATTAACTGTAATGGCCCCCTGAGGTCCTAGCATCTTGAGCTTGAGGTATGCATAATGTGGTACCGCATTGAATCTCGCAAATGCGGTTTGCCCGAGCAGTGCATGATAACCACTGCGGAACGGGACTATATCGAAGATTAACTCTTCGCTTCGGAAGTTATCCGGGGATCCGAAGACCACTTCCAGTGTGACTGAGCCTGTGCGATGGGCCTCTACACCTGGTGTGACGCCTTTAAAGGTCATTTTTATGGGTTTGATCCTTGAGGGTCTATACCCATTTTGTGCACTGTGTCCTGGTAAAGCAGGTTTAGGCCGTTGCAGCCATCCATAAGGACTCGAGTGAGGTGAAATCCGTCAATGATTGGGTCTAGGACCAGTGCGGCAAATCCGCCATGACGGATACTAGTGGGGTGGTCCCTGTGATCGAAGGTGATCGGACAGGAGGACCATGGGTTGAACTTTGGCGCGACTGGCTCCAACGCATATACGTCCCTGAGTGCACGCTTCCGCTCCCTCTTGGGGATGTGGGTTGCATATATCATGTTCACCGTCCGCACTTGTGGGGGGAACCTCTTCTGTCCTCCAGTGTTCGGCTGCCGGGGCTCTTCCTTGTCATCGCTATGTGGCCCCTTATCTTTGTTTTCGGCACTTAACTTGTCGGCCTGCTTGAACACCCAACAATCCCTGTTGGTGTGGTTGGCTGGCTTGTCGGGGGTGCCGTGTATTTGACACGAGCGATTGAGTATACGGTCCAAACTGGACGGGCCCGGAGTGCTTCTTTTGAAAGGCTTTTTCCGCTGACCGGGTTTATAGCCTTTGAATCCGGCATTGACTGCCGTATCCTCGGTATTGTCATTGTTAATGCGGCGCTTATGTTTGTTGCAATGTGACCTGCTATTGCCGTCCTTGGTATCCAAAGTACCATGGTTCTTTGATATGTTATTACTGCGAGCCAGCCAGCTGTCTTCTCCTGCACAAAAGCGGGTCATGAGTGTCGTGAGGGCTGCCATAGATTTTGGCTTTTTCCTGACCAAGGTGCCGGCCTAGCCACTCGTCGCGGATGTTTTGCTTGAAAGCTGCTAGGGCCTCTGCATCCGGGCCTTTGCCTGGCTGATTCCTCTGGCTGCTGAATTATGTGGCTCAAGTCATCGGCATCTGGTGGTCGCACATAAGTGCCCTAAAAGTTGTCGAGGAATGCGGCTTCCAGATATTCCCAACAGCCAATGGACTCTGCTGGCAAGCTATTGAGCCAATGCCGAGCTGGTCCTTTGAGTTTGAGTGGGAGGTATTTAATGGCGTGTAGATCATCACCGTGTGCCATGTGGATATGCAGGAGGAAATCCTCGACCCATACCGCAGGATCTGTTGTGCCGTCGTATGATTCTATATTTACGGGTTTGAAACCCTCTGGGATTTGATGATCCATTACTTCGTATGTGAAGCCTAAGGGGTGTGCGGCGCCTCTGTACTGGGCTATATCACGACGCATCTCCAATGAGTCTTGCCCGCTGTGCTCGGCCCGGCCGGATTTACTTTTACTATATCTGGCGTGACGATTATCGTCTCGCATAGTGGCGCACCCTCGTGATCCGTAGATCCATCTTGCATGTTTTTCTTTGTCCTCCAATACGTCTCGCAGGTCTGGCGTATTTCCCCATGCCTTTTTATTTGAATGGCGTCGGGGTGCAGGCTGAGCTTTTCGCTGGAATGCCTCTCTATCGCGGCCACGAGGTGGCCGATCAGCCGCGTCATACGCTTCTTCCTCCAGTCGGGGTAACTGTTGGATTTCGGGTTCCGACAGACCCTTAAGGTTCGAACTCTGGAGTGCGCGCGAAGATTACGCCTTCTACCTCTCCGTCTCGCAAAGATGTAGACTACTGAAAGAACTGCACAAGAGACATAGGGGTTTATACTGGTTCGGGCCACCGTTGTGGTGTAATACCCTACTCCAGTGTGTGGTGGGTGGATTGTCTCTAGGGGATGATGATGATGAACCATACAAGGAAGAACAGCCTCGCGAGGGTCTGCTCTTGGCTGGGGCGATGTACTGTTAGGAGGAGTTCAGTCACCCTTCTCTCTCTCCCTGGTTTTGATCCGATCTTCTCTCCATCCCCTGTGGGTGGCCGGTCCTATTTATAGAGGCCCTGGTCCTCTTCCCAAATATCGAGCGAGAAGGGAGCCAACAATGGCGGGCTAATTTGAAGGGGGACATCAAGTATCAGCTATCCTAACAAAAGTAGTCTGTCGGCGTTCTGGGAATGGGGGTCCCCAGACTTGCCTGCCTGCGGCCTGCGGCGTGGCTCAAAGGAGGCCCAGCACGGCCCATCTTCATCAACACAAGACTCAAGACCCTCGCAAGGGGCCAAGCCTCGCGAGGTGGACGACACGGAGCTTCCTCAGGCACGGCCTCGTCAGGCTGGCTCGCGAGGAGGCGGAGAGATCAAGGCAGGGTACCTCGCGAGGTGCCCGTGACGCAAGCCATGACGACTCGGGGCGCCAGGCAGGCGCCAGCGCTCGCAGCGTCCTTCTTTCCTCTTTGGTGCAAAGGGGGCAAGCGCAGCCGCGGAGTACCAAGGCATCAGGCAAAGGTTGCCATTTCGGTGCGACGAGACCAAGACCAGGAGGACTACGAGACGGAGGTCACCATGGAGCCCAGGACGGCGTCAACACCAGAGCTTTGCGCAGGCGAAGACTGCTTTTGTCAGGATAGTTGATGCTTGCTGTCCCCTTCAAATTAGCCCGCCATTTTTGGCTCCCTTCCCGCTCGATATTTGGGAAGAGGACCAGGGCCTCTATAAATAGGACCAGCCACCCACACAGCAAGGGGGAAAGGTCATTCGTTCAGTTCGCAAGCAGAGAGAGTGAGTGAGAGAGAGAGAAGGGAGGCTGAACTCCTCTTAGCAGTTCATCGCGCCAGCCAAGAACAGACCCTCGCGAGGCTGTTCTTCCTTGTATTGTTCATCATCATCAGCCCCAGGAGGCAATCCACCAACCACACACTGGAGTAGGGTATTACACCACAACGGTGGCCCGAACCAGTATAAATCTTGCGTCCCTTGTGCAGTTCTTTTAGTAGTTCAGATCTTTGCGAGATGGGGAGGTAGAAGGCGTAATCTCCGTGCGCACCCCAGTGTTCGAACCTCAAGGGTCTGCCGGAACCCGGAATCCGACATTTGGCGCGCCAGGTAGGGGTGCGCCGGAATTCGTCGTCCACCGCCCCGTTCTCCTCCGACCGTCGCATCCATGTCCGACGCCCGTCGAGCCCGCGCAGAGCGCCTGGCCGCCATCGCTTCTCGCGTCGCCCAGACGGCGCCCGTCGGTGGCCGTCCTCGTCGTTCCCCGTCGCCCGCCGTCAACGCCGCCACCGGCCCGGCGGGGGGCGAGCAGAAAGCGCCGTCCCAGCATCCGTCCGCGTGGCAAGGCGGCCACACCGCTACTCCATCGCTCGCACCGGTTGGATCTTCGTCCCGCGCGCCCCGCGCACCCTTGGAGGCTCGAGCTGTGCTCCTCACGGCAAATGATCTCCTGCGCTACCGCCCCATCGACAATGTCTACGAAGAATGGCACGACCGCGTCGCCGAGCTCGTCCGCGTCGCAGGGGGCTCTCCTGTGCCGTCCCATCGCGCCACACCAAGACCCCCAGTCGTCGCGGTCCTCCTGGGCGGCTCGCAGGCGCCGCCCACAAGTCATCACGTCAAGCCGTTCATCCGCCGGGTCGGCGCCGCTTCCACGTGGCAGGGGGCTCCCCCGGATCGGACGGCGCCCGAGATCGGCCTGACCTTCAGTTCGGAGGACCACCCCTCCAACTCGGCCAGCTCGGGCGCACTCCCCATGTTGTGCACCCCCACCATCTGCCAGGTGGCCGTCACCAGGACCCTCGTTGATGGCGGCGCGGGCCTCAGCGTGCTCTCGGTCGAGGCGTTCAACCTCCTCCACATACCTCTGGAACGGCTGCAACCCAGCCGGCCCTTCTCAGGCGTTGGGGGCAGGCCGTCCAGTTCCTTGGGGCAGATCCGGCTCCCAGTGACCTTCGGCACCTACAACAACTTCCGCACGGAGCTGGTCAACTTCGACATCGCCCCCATCGGCCTCCCCTACAACGCCATCTTTGGCTACCCAGCGCTGGCCCAATTTATGGTCGCGTCGCACCCGGCGTACAACCTCATGAAGATGCCCGGGAGCAACGGTGTCCTTACTGTGCACGGGGACACCAGGGACACGCTGCGGGCGCTCAAACTCGCCTTCAAGACGGCGTCGTCGGCACAACATGCCGACTTGGAGACCCCCGAGGCCAAGGGGGCTGCACCCGCCAAGAAGAAGCAGTTGTTCACCCAAGACAAGGCGGAAACCAAGCAGATACCCGTCGATGAGGACGGGTCCACCAACGCCACTTTTACCATAGGCGCCCACCTCAAACCCGAGCAGGAGGAGGCCCTGGTCAGGTTCCTGCGCGTAAACAAGAAGGTGTTCGCTTGGGAGCCGGACCAGTTGGCAGGGATCCCCAGAAGTGTAATCGAGCACCACCTCAACGTGTGCCCCAATGTGCGCCCTGTGAAGCAGAAGGCCAGGCGGCAGTCCACAGAAAAGCAGGCCTTCATCGTCCAGGAGACCCGCAAATTAGAGGCCGCTGGGGTCATCCGCGAGGTCCGATACCCAGATTGGTTGGCCAACCCTGTCGTTGTGCCAAAGAAGGGAGGGAAGGAGCGTATGTGTGTCGACTTCACCAACCTCAACAAAGCATGCCCGCAAGATCCGTTCCTGCTCCCCCGCATCGACCAGATCGTTGATTCCACTGCGGAATGCGACCTGTTATGCTTCCTGGATGCCTTCTCTGGGTATCACCAGAGAAGGCATGGCGGTAGAAGACGTCGAGAAGACGGCCTTCCTGACCCCGTGTGGGGTATACTGCTACACGTGCATGCCATTCGGGCTGCGTAACGCAGGGGCGACCTTCCAGCGGCTGATGCACATCACCTTGGGCCCGCAGCTCGGGAAGAATGTTGAATCTTACGTCGATGACATCATGGTAAAGTCTCGGGAGGCCGGGACCTTGATACAGGATCTGGAGGAAACCTTCGCGAGCCTCAATGCAGTGAACCTACGGCTCAACCCAGAGAAGTGTGTGTTCGGAGTCCCCTCGGGCAAGCTCTTGGGTTTCCTCGTGTCCCACCGGGGCATCGAGGCTAAGCCAGAGAAGGTCAAGGCGGTGGAAGACATGAGCCCGCCAAAGACCCTCAGAGAAATGCCGAAAGTGCAACTATCCCTAGGTGGTTTTGGTAATTCATAACAACATATAGCTCATTGAGCTAATGCTATTCCAAGATGATTATTTCCAGAAAGCTCAATGATTGGCATGGCATGGATGGCAAAAGTGGAACCCTCAAAATGCTAAGGACAAAGGATTGGCTCAAGCTCAAAAGCTAAAGACTCTTCATTTTATATTTTAGTGATCCAAGATCACATTGAGTCTTTAGGAAAAGCCAATACTATCAAGGAGGGATGAGGTGTTGCTTAATGAGCCTCTTGCTTCATGTGCTTAGTGATATGCTCCAAAACCCTCAACTACTTTCCCATATCCACATTTGACCTAAACCCTAAGCCAAACTCGGCCCTACCGATTCTTTCAACCCTAAGCCAAACTTGTCATAGCCATTGCCAAACCCTAGCAAATCTGTTCTACCGATAGGGATCTCGGTCTCACCGAGATGGGATTGCAAACTCTCTGTTTCCCTTTTGTAACTTTTCGGTCTCACCGAAAGAGCAGATCGGTCCCACCGAGATTGCAATGTAAATTCAGTGTTTCCTTTTTGTAACTTTTCGGTCTCACCGAAAGAGCAAATCGGTCCCACCGAGTTTGCCTGACCAACTCTCTGGTTAGCTAATTACCAAAATCGGTCTCACCGAGTTTGTGTAATCGGTCTCACTGAGATTACGTTATGCCCCAACCCTAACAAAATCGGTCCTACCGAGTTGCATGTCAGTCCCACCGAAAATCTCTAACGGTCACTAGGTTTACTATTTCGGTCTAACCGAGTTTGTTGATTCGGTCCCACCGAGATTGGTAAATTGTGTGTAACGGTTGGATTTTGTGTGGAGTCTATATATACCCCTCCACCCCCTCTTCATTAAAAAGAAGAGCCATCAGAACACATCTACACTTCCAACTCATATGTTCTGAGAAAGAACCACCTACTCATGTGTTGAGACCAAGATATTCCATTCCTACCATATGAATCTTGATCTCTAGCCTTCCCCAAGTTGCTTTCCACTCAAATCTTCTTTCCACCATATCCAAATCCTGTGAGAGAGAGTTGAGTGTTGGGGAGACTATCATTTGAAGCACAAGAGCAAGGAGTTCATCATCAACACACCATTTGTTAATTCTTGGAGAGTGGTGTCTCCTAGATTGGCTAGGTGTCACTTGGGAGCCTCCGACAAGATTGTGGAGTTGAACCAAGGAGTTTGTAAGGGCAAGGAGATCGCCTACTTCGTGAAGATCTACCGCTAGTGAGGCAAGTCCTTCGTGGGCGATGGCCATGGTGGGATAGACAAGGTTGCTTCTTCGTGGACCCTTCGTGGGTGGAGCCCTCCGTGGACTCGCGCAACCGTTACCCTTCGTGGGTTGAAGTCTCCATCAACGTGGATGTAGGATAGCACCACATATCCGAACCACGGGAAAAACATCCGTGTCTCCAATTGCGTTTGAATTCTCCAAACCCTTCCCTTTACATTCTTGCAAGTTGCATGCTTTACTTTCCGCTGCCAATATACTCTTTGCATGCTTGCTTGAATTGTGTGATGATTGCTTGACTTGTTCTAAAATAGCTAAAATCTGCCAAGAACTAAAATTGGGAAAAGGTTAAGTTTTTATTTTTTCAAGTAGTCTAATCACCCCCCTCTAGACATACTTTCGATCCTACAAGTGGTATCAGAGCTTTGGTCTCCATTTGCTTTGATTTCCATAGCTTTTGGTGGTCATAGCCTTGGTTTCACAACCTAGGAGAGTATGGCATCTAGCGAGGGAAATTATCACCGTAGAAGTCCTTACTTTGATGGTACTAATTTTGCTAGTTGGAAGCATAAAATGAAAATGCATATTCTTGGACATAACCCCGCCGTTTGGGCTATTGTGTGTGTTGGTTTGCAAGGTGACTTCTTTGATGGGAGAGAACCAAACCGTGAAGCTACCGCGGATGAGTTGAAGATGTTGCAATACAATGCTCAAGCTTGTGATATTCTCTTCAACGGATTGTGCCCCGAAGAATTCAACAAAATCAGCCGTCTTGAGAATGCAAAGGAAATTTGGGACACTTTGATTGATATGCATGAAGGTACCGACTCCGTCAAGGAATCCAAGTTGGATGTGCTTCAAAGTCAACTTGACAAGTTCAAAATGAAGGATGGTGAAGGTGTCGCTGAAATGTACTCTAGGCTTGCTCTCATCACAAATGAGATTGCGGCTTAGGAAGTGAAGAGATGACTGATAGATTCATCATCAAGAAGATTCTAAGAGCCTTGGATGGAAAATATGATACCGTGTGCACATTGATCCAAATGATGCCCAATTACAAAGATCTCAAGCCAACGGAGGTGATTGGAAGAATTGTTGCTCATGAGATGTCACTTAAGGATAAAGAGGGACTTCACAACAAATCAAGTGGTGCCTACAAAGCCTCATGTGAAGCCCCTACATCATCAAGTGAGAAACAAAACTTCAATGAAGAATTGAGCTTAATGGTGAAGAACTTCAACAAGTTCTACAAGAGTAGAAGCAAATATAGAAGCTTCAAGTCAAGGTCCTACAATGACAAAAGATCTTCTAGTCGAGAGCGAAACTGCTACAGTTGTGGAAGACCCGGACACTATTCCAATGAGTGTACGGCTCCCTACAAGAGAAGAGAAGATTCTCCAAAAAGAAGAAGCAAAGAATCACCACCAAGAGAGAGAAGGAGTAGAGATGATCGTTATGAACGAAGATACTCACAGAGAAGCAAGGATTCGGAAAGGAAGGAAAAATCATCAAGGAGCTACACAAAATGAAGACATCAAGCTCATGTTGGTGAATGGGTATCCGGCTCCGACTCCGACAGCCACTCCGAGAGAAGTTATCACTCCGACTCCGAAGATACTCAAGATGAAGGTGTTGCCGGTCTAGCACTTGTGTCAACCAACTCCTACGACATATTTGACTCACCAAATGAAGGAATTGGAAGATGCTTCATGGCCAAAGGTCCTAAGGTAACACACCCCGAGTATGTTGATTTCAATAGTGATGAAGATGACTTGTTAGGTGATGATTTGCTTGTTGACAACTCTAGTGATGAATACTATGATGAAACGTCAATTAATCATGCTAATCAAGATAAAACGAATGACGATGATAAGGAGAAGATTGAGGCTCTAACTAAAGAACTAAACACTCTTAAGTTAGCTCCTGAAACTATCTTCGAAGATCATCAAGAACTTTTAAGAGCTCATGAGAAATTACGCTTTGAAAAGCTCAATCTTGAGCATGAGCATGAGTTCTTAAAAGCAATCAATGATGATCTCCGCAAGAAAGGTTCTTCTTACATTGCCAAGCGTTTACTCTTATCCACTTACATGCCTCAAGTCAAGTCTAGTAACAAGAACAAGAAAGATTCTTCCTCTAGCAGTAACAATGATCATGCTAAATCCAATATTGTTGCTTCTAGTAGTTCTCTTGATTCCACTAATGATTCTATTAGCCAAGTTACGCTTGAGCAAGAAAATAGCTTATTGAGGGGAATTATAAAGAAAGGAGTGTACAAAAGCCTTGCCGGGAGTAAGCAATTCGAGGAAATTATGTGCAAGCAAGGAATGCACCGGAAGAATCAAGGTGTTGGTTTTGAACGAAAGTTCAATGCCAATGGAGTTGAGTGGGAAGAAGGTCAATACCCCAAGACAAAGTTTGTTCCTCAACAAGAGAAGTATGATACTTCCTTCGAGGGGACACAAGCTCAAGATGATCTTCCACCACAAGACTACAAGCAAAAAGGCAAGGACAAGCTTCAAGAGGAAATTGATGCATTTGAAGAAGCTCCTTAGACCTTGGTCAAGTGGATTCCCAAGACCACTTTAAGTTCCACTTCATCAAGTACGACTACAACTCCAAGGATTCCCATCAAGATGATGTGGATCCAAAAGAAGAAGAACTAGAGAGTTCTTGAGGGTGACTCCGCCAACATACCTCACTGTTATCATTTTGGCAAGAACAAGTGCAATCAACTTCCACATCTTGCACTAGTTCAAGGAGTCACAAACCCTCTTGTTGGTAAGACAAGGGACAAGGTAACCTAAAGTTTTCATGGACATCATCTTGTGTGTGCATCACTCTATGTCTATGGATATCCTTGTTTGTTCCTTGTGGGACTAACCCATGTAGGTATTGGAAGTGCAATTCACTCAAATGGATAGCTCCAAGTGATCTACATCAACTTTAAGCATCCACATCTTCAACATCTACATGAAGTCATCATCGACAAAACCCAAGGTTAGTTCATCCCTCTAGGGGGGATATCACATCTGGGGGGAGCTTTACTCTAAGACTTGAGCTAAAGCAACTCTAAAGATGTGAACACAACAATGCTTTATGTAAAAGTGGTAACCCCACTTGAGCTTAAACGATGGGTATGACCTATGATCAAGTGTTCTCACTTGACTCCTAAGTCAATATACTCATATATAGATGACCTAGTCATCGCCAATTGCTTGATAGATGCTAGAATTGGTTGTGCATGCTTTGTCACATATTTCAATTGCCATTTTATTGTGTGAGCATGTTGGTCGCATATTTTACTCATTCGAGGACATCCACTTGGTGTTTTGATTGTTTGGTTTTATTTCCTTTTGCCAAGTGGATGGACAAGAATGCCTAAGAACCTCCTCTAGCTATCTATGCTTTTCTCGTCTCAAACTCTATTCATGCTACATCACAAAATTTGATCAAGTCAGATTCGAACCACTCTGTGTGAGGAGCACTTGGAGTCCCCGATTCGTCATAGACTTAAACTTCCAAAACCTCTTTATGATTCTCGGTCTGACCGATATCCTACTTTCGGTCCTACCGAGATCATTAAGTTGATCTGAATTTTCGATCTCGGTGCAACCGATTTGAACCATTCGGTCAAACCGAGTTGCAACAACTGTATGCAGTTTTGCATCTCGGTGCCACCGAGTTGTTCCACTCGGTCACACCGACAGGGTCGGGCTATATATAGTCACGGGCAAAAATTTGGAAATTTCTCCGAACCCCTTCGCCCGCGCGATAGCTTGCTCTGCCATCGTGGTCTCCGGATCGTCTCCTCGCCGCCAGCCGCCTCCAGTCGCTGGTCTCCATCGCTGTCAACAGAATTCAACCCCGCCGTTGCCGCCGTAGCGAGTCTCCGTCGAACTAGGGTATGGACTCGATCACAGTGCTATTCCCCGTCCGATTCCTAGCACATTGTGTTCTTAATGATTCTTGCCACGATTGAAACACTCCTATCCAGTCAATGCGTTCATAGATTAGTTTTGATTCAAAAATTTTAGGGTTAGGTTTCCGCCGAAACCATCTCGGACCCACCGAGTTGAACAACTCGGTCCCACCGATTTGGCTTATGCCATTGCACAAGTGAAACTCGGTTTGACCGAGAATTACTAATCGGTGTGACCGATTTTGGAACTTTGTGAAACCCTAACAGTCTCGGTGCCACCGAACTGTGACTCGGTCTGACCGAGTTCACTAGTTTAGGTTCCAAAACTGCTTCGGTATCACCAAGTTTAAAAATCGGTAGATCCGAGATGATTTTAGTGGGAAACTAAAACTAAGTTTTTGAATCATTCTTTTGCAAAAATCTCTGCATTTTGTGATGCTCATCCACTCTACCTCATCTATAAACTCTTCACAGGGTCAGCAGTCAGCTTTTACATCATGTCTGATCAGAGTGACAGCCAGAACAGGTCAGAAGAGCAGGTGCTCATGAGTGAGGGCACTAGTCCCTCCAGCTCTTCAGATGATGGCAGCAGGAGTACCCCAAGCAATTTGCCAAAAGCTACCACCAAACAAAGGAAGAAGAGAACTTCAGATTCTGAGGATGAAGATTATGTGGCAGAGGAAGAGGAAGCCACATCAAAGAGAGTTGTGCTCAAGAAGGAACATGGCTCAGCTCAAGGCACAAAGCCAGGCTTAAAAATCAAAAGGCCAGCAGGTAGGCAGCCTATGCCAAAGGCCAGAGCTTCAACTGAGATTCCTGAAAAGCCTGCAACCATAGAGCCAGTTGCTGTTGAAGGAAAGAAAAGGAAGGAAAGGGTCAAGAAGACCGTAGCCAGAGTGCTTGGAAAGGCTTCCATCATGGAAGAAGAGGAAGAAGAAGAGGTTGCTGCACCAGCACCTAAGGCACCTAAGCTTATGGGTGATGCTATCAGGACAGGGGCTGCTGCATCCAAGCCCAAAGAAGCACCCAAAGCTGCCTCCAAGCCCAAGTCTACCCCAAAGAGAAATACGAGGAGCATACCTGCAACTGAGAAGAACAAGGCCCCAGTGCCTGAAGCTGCTGAAGAAGATGATGAAGAGCACGTTCTGAGAAAGCTCAAGCCCAAGATCCCAGACCACAATGATGCTCATCCTGTGGCTGAGGACATGAAGCTCAGAAGAGACTCAGGGCTGAGGAAGTGAAGAGAAGCAGACCCGTATGCTTCAAGGAGAAGAACTGATGTTGATTACAGGTTTCACACCAAGGAACAGCAAGATTTCTATGAGACAGTGCTGCTTGACAAGAAGCCCATAGTTTGTGACATGAGATGGGTCAACTGGGAGTACATCAAGGACAATGAAGAACACTACCCTGGAGTGTATGACAGCTTCAATGCTTGTGGAGTAGCAGACTTTGTTGGGCAGAAGCTCACAAAGTGGAAGGAGGAACTCATTATGCAATTCTACTCCACAGCACATTTCTACCCAGATGGAAAGATCACATGGATGTCTGAAGGTATGAGGTACCAATCTACTGTTGCTGAGTGGGCACAGCTCATCAATGCCCCAGAGGAGCATGAGGATGACCTGGATATCTATGCCAAGAAGAAGATGGACCACAGCTCTATGTCCAATATGTACAAGGAAATTCCAAACGAGGCACTTGATACTTTCAAGTTTGGGTCTGTGCATTATCTTCTGTCAGGGCTGCCAACCATTAACTGGATCCTTAGGCACACTCTGTTGCCCAAGTCAGGTGATCACAAGATGATCAGAGGCCATGCAATCAATTTTCTTCATCTATTTGATGTGCCTCAGAAATTCAAGGTCATGAGCCTCATAATAGAGACTATCAAGAGGACTGCAGCAGATCAGAAGAGGAGCTGTGGTTATGCCCCTCAGATCCAGGAGCTAATTAACTCCAAGATGGGCACAGGCATATACTTGTTGGACAAGGAACACTTTCCTATTCATCCAGACTTTGAGGACAACCAAGTTGTGATGAATGAGAATGAACCATCATTAGTTCGAGCACAAGCCAAGAAGGAGCAGGCAAGGAAGGAGAAAGCTGCCAAGATACCAACTCAAGAGGAGGCATCTGAGTATTTCTTGAAAACCAAACAAGAGCAGCTTGGTTACTTGATTGCATTCACACTGAGGATTGAGCAAGGACTGGCCACCCTCACTCAGAATCAGGAGAGCTTAGAGAGGATCATGGAACAAAAGTTCTATGACTTGGATGTCAAAGTAACAGAGATTCAGTCTGCAGTGGAACAACTTCAGGATGACATGCAGGAGAGGAGAGGCAAGACTACAACTGATGCATTGGCCAGAGTGCCAAGAGCTCAGAGATCACATGTAGTGCCAGTTGCTGACACCAGAGCCACCACTTCTGCACCAGCTACAGCTTCAGTTCCACTAGCTCCAGCATCTACTTCAGCCTCAACTCCAACCACGTCTACAAAAGTCTTCGTCCTTGGAGTGCTCCGGACTCCACCACCACCAGAAGATCAAGCCTGAGAGTCGATCTAGCACTATGCATTTTCTAGGAACTTTTTGGTAACTTGTTGCCAAAGGGGGAGAAAAATGTATAGATCATAGGCTTCGAGAGAGAGAGTGTGTTGTTTTTTCTCTCTTGCTTTATTTGGTGGTTTTTCGAACTTTGTTTGCTTTTGAGTGCTTGAGATACTATGCCGTTATCTGTGAGACATTGATGGTCATGTGTTTGATCATAAGCTACACTTAATGCTTGGTGAATGCTATTATCTTATCTATCTTATGTGATCATTCACTTTTCTTGGTGATGAGTGCATGTGTTTCATTCTTATCATCTTAAGCGCTCCACCAAGATGTATGTGACATGGAAGAGTAACCCATGACTCTAACTCTTTGTGCATTTGCAGTCCAAAGAAAATCTTAAATATGCACAAATTTAGGGGGAGCTCTTACTTATCACATACTTCTCAAAGCAATGATATATTTCATGCTTATTATCATTTGTCGAAGCTTTGATCTATATGTTATCATCAATTACCAAAAAGGGGGAGATTGAAAGTGCAACTATCCCTAGGTGGTTTTGATCTATATGTTGTCATCAACTATCCCTACGGCTCAACCCAGAGAAGTGTGTGTTCGGAGTCCCCTCGGGCAAGCTCTTGGGTTTCCTCGTGTCCCACCGGGGCATCGAGGCTAAGCCAGAGAAGGTCAAGGCGGTGGAAGACATGAGCCCGCCAAAGACCCTCAGAGAAATGCCGAAAGTGCAACTATCCCTAGGTGGTTTTGGTAATTCATAACAACATATAGCTCATTGAGCTAATGCTATTCCAAGATGATTATTTCAGGAAAGCTCAATGATTGGCATGGCATGGATGGCGAAAGTGGAACCCTCAAAATGCTAAGGACAAAGGATTGGCTCAAGCTCAAAAGCTCAAGACTCTTCATTTTATATTTTAGTGATCCAAGATCACATTGAGTCTTTAGGAAAAGCCAATACTATCAAGGAGGGATGAGGTGTTGCTTAATGAGCCTCTTGCTTCATGTGCTTAGTGATATGCTCCAAAACCCTCAACTACTTTCCCATATCCACATTTGACCTAAACCCTAAGCCAAACTCGGCCCTACCGATTCTTTCAACCCGGCGTCACCGAGTTTCACTTGTCATAGCCATTGCCAAACCCTAGCAAATCTGTTCTACCGATAGCGATCTCGGTCTCACCGAGATGGGATTGCAAACTCTCTGTTTCCCTTTTGTAACTTTTCGGTCTCACCGAAAGAGCAGATCGGTCCCACCGAGATTGCAATGTAAATTCAGTGTTTCCTTTTTGTAACTTTTCGGTCTCACCGAAAGAGCAAATCGGTCCCACCGAGTTTGCCTGACCAACTCTCTGGTTAGCTAATTACCAAAATCGGTCTCACCGAGTTTGTGTAATCGGTCTCACTGAGATTACGTTATGCCCCAACCCTAACAAAATCGGTCCTACCGAGTTGCATGTCAGTCCCACCGAAAATCTCTAACGGTCACTAGGTTTACTATTTCGGTCTAACCGAGTTTGTTGATTCGGTCCCACCGAGATTGGAAATGTGTGTAACGGTTGGATTTTGTGTGGAGGCTATATATACCCCTCCACCTCCTCTTCATGGAGAGAGCCATCAGAACACATCTACACTTCCAACTCATATGTTCTGAGAGAGAACCACCTACTCATGTGTTGAGACCAAGATATTCCATTCTCCACATATGAATCTTGATCTCTAGCCTTCCCCAAGTTGCTTTCCACTCAAATCTTCTTTCCACCAAATCCAAATCTGTGAGAGAGAGTTGAGTGTTGGGGAGACTATCATTTGAAGCACAAGAGCAAGGAGTTCATCATCAACACACCATTTGTTACTTCTTGGAGAGTGGTGTCTCCTAGATTGGCTAGGTGTCACTTGGGAGCCTCCGACAAGATTGTGGAGTTGAACCAAGGAGTTTGTAAGGGCAAGGAGATCGCCTACTTCGTGAAGATCTACCGCTAGTGAGGCAAGTCCTTCGTGGGTGATGGCCATGATGGGATAGACAAGGTTGCTTCTTCATGGACCCTTCGTGGGTGGAGCCCTCCATGGACTCGCGCAACCGTTACCCTCCGTGGGTTGAAGTCTCCATCAACATGGATGTACGATAGCACCACCTATCGGAACCACGACAAAAACATCCGTGTGTCCAATTGCATTTGAATTCTCCAAACCCTTCCCTTTACATTCTTGCAAGTTGCATGCTTTACTTTCCGCTGCTCATATACTCTTTTGCATGCTTTGCTTGAATTGTGTGATGATTGCTTGACTTGTCCTAAATAGCTAAAATCTGCCAAGAACTAAAATTGGGAAAAGGTTAAGTTTTTATTTGGTCAAGTAGTCTAATCACCCCCCGCTCTAGACATACTTTCGATCCTACAAATGCAGAAGCTCACGGGGCGTGTGACCGCGCTAGGGCGCTTCATCTCCAAGTTAGGAGAGCGAGCCCTGCCCTTCTTCTAGCTAATGAAGAAAAAGGGGCCCTTCGAGTGGACTGAAGAGGCCGACAGGGCGTTCCAGGATCTCAAGAGATACCCGACCAGCCCATCGGTCATGGTGGCACCGCGCCCTCAGGAGCCCCTGGTGCTTTACCTCGCCGCCACTCCTTACTCCGCCAGCGCAGCCTTCGTGGCAGTCAGAGAGGAGCACCGAGCCAAAACCACGGTAGCAGCCCAGGACGAGGCAGAACAGGAACAAGGAAGGCCTACAGAAACCACCACCGCAGCTGAGGAGGATCAGCCACCGCAGAGGGACGCACCAGAGGCGAAAGAAGCCCCCTTCCAAACGGCCGGTCCCAGGAGGCCTCATTGCCTCAAGAGGCACCACGGTCTCCGGAAGGAGCCACCAGCACCGACGCACCCCGCCTCGTTGAGCACCCAGTGTACTTCGTCAGCACGGTGCTGCGGGATGCAAGGGCACGGTACCCTAAGCCTTAGAAACTCCTCCTCGCGCTACTGGTGGCTTCGCGCAAGCTGCGGCACTATTTTCAGGGTCACCCCATCAAGGTCGCCTCGTCGTACCCCCTGGAGAGAGTGCTCAGGAGCCCTAATTCAGCTGGAAGGGTCGCTGAGTGGAACATAGAGCTGCAAGCATTTCAGCTCGAATTCAGCACGACCAGAGTCATCAAGGGAGCAGCGTTGGCAGATTTTGTGGAAGAGTGGACGGAGGCGCCAGGACTCAAGGCCGATGAGGATCGGTCCCTATCCCCGGAAAGCGAGGCACCAGAGTGCTGGGTCATGTACTTCGACGGGGCGTTCTCCAGGCATGGCACTGGAGCTGGGGCGGTGCTTATATCACCCACACAGGACAAGCTCTACTACGCCGTGCAACTCTGCTTCCAGCAAGGCGAAAAGGTCTCCAACAACATAGCGGAGTACGAAGGTTTAATAGCCGGCTTGAAGGCCGCGGCCGCCCTGGGAGTGAAACGCCTCACCATCAAGGGCGATTTGCAGCTCCTTGTCAACTTCTCCAACAAGGTGTACGAGCCGAAGGATGAGCACATGGAAGCCTACCTTGCGGAAGTCCGCAGGATGAAGAAGCAGTTCTGGGGGTTGGAGTTGCAGCATGTGCCCCGTGGCACCAATCAGGAGGCCGACGATATCGCCAAACGAGTGTCCAGGCGGTTACCCCAGGAGCCTGGCGTTTTCGAGGAGCGGCTCTTCAAGCCCTCAGCTCTGCCGTCACTGTCAAACACGGCTCAGCCCTTGGAGGAGCTCCCCCAGCCACCTGCCTTGGGAGCTCCGACCTGTGGCCTGGCCTCAGGAGCGCGCCTGCTCCTGCCGATGGAACCTCAGGAGGGATGTTGGATCACGGAGCTCCGGAGCTACTTGACGCAAGGGACCTTGCCGGAGAAGGAGGAGGAGGCGGAGCGAGTGGCACGCTAGGCCACGGCATACTGCATCAGAGACGGAGAGCTCTATCGGAAGCGACCAAACAATGTATCGTTGTGCTGCATCTCCAGGGAGCAAGGGAAGGAGCTGCTGGAAGATATACACGGCGGAGACTGCGGACATCATTCGTCATCGCGGACCCTCGTCGGCAAGGCGTTCCGCAGTGGGTTTTATTGGCCCACCGCGCTCAATGACGTCGTGGAACTAGTGAAAGCTTGTGAAGCCTGCCAATTGCACGCCAAGCAGATCCATCAGCCAGCAGGAGGCTTGCAGACTATCCCCCTTTCGTGGCCATTCGCAGTCTGGGGGCTGGACATCTTGGGCCCGTTTCCTCGGGCGCCAGGGGGCTATCGCTACCTCTACGTTGCCATGGACAAATTCACCAAGTGTGCTGAAGTGGAGGCTGTCCGCGCCATCCCTGCGGGCTCCGCGGTCAAGTTCATCAAGGGCATTGTAAGCCGGTTCGGGGTGCCGAATCGCATCATCACAGACAACGGTTCGCAGTTCACCAGTAACCTCTTCAAAACATACTGTGCTAACCTTGGAACGCAGATATGCTACGCCTCAGTGGCGCACCCCCGAAGCAACGGCCAGGATGAGCGAGCCAACGCTGAGGTACTGAGGGGCCTCAAGACCAGGACGTTCAAGAAGAAGCTGGCGGCCTGTGGCAGAGGCTGGTACGACGAGCTTTAGTCCATGCTGTGGTCCATCCACACCACCGCGACCAAACCGACTGTTGAGACCCCATTCTTCCTGGTCTACGGAGTGGAAGCGGTCCTCCCTCACGAGGTCAGACGTCGCTCCGCACGGGTCTTGGCGTTCAATGAGGCGCAGCAGGACGCCATGCGGGGGATGGACCTCGTGTTGGGGGAGGAATGTCGCCGGGAGGCCGCGCTGCGAGCAGCGAGGTATCAGCAACCGCTGTGGCGATATCACTGCCGCAACATCCGCCCCAGGACTCTTGAGGTAGGAGACCTCATGCTCAGGCGGGTCCTCTCCAGGGAGGGACTGCACAAGCTCTCTCCCATGTGGGAGGGCCCGTTCAAGGTTGTTCATGTTTCCAGGCCCGGCTCCGCGCGCTTGGAGACTCAGGAGGGAGTGCCGGTCCAGAATGCATGGAACATCCAGCACCTCCGGAGGTTCTACCCCTGAAAAGGCCCGGAGCCTGTGAAGCAAGGCGAGTGCCTATGAAGCTATCGCGTTTTGGAAAAGGCCCGGAGCCTGTGAAGCAAGGCGAGTGCCTGTGAAGCTAACGCGTTTTGGAAAAGGCCCGGAGCCTGTGAAGCAAGGCGAGTGCCTGTGAAGCTATTGCGTTTTGGAAAAGGCCCGGAGCCTGTGAAGCAAGGCGAGTGCCTGTGAAGCTATCGCGTTTTGGAAAAGGCCCGGAGCCTGTGAAGCAAGGCGAGTGCCTGTGAAGCTATCGCATTTTGGAAAAGGCCTGGATCCTGTGAAGCAAGGCGAGTGCCTGTGAAGCTATCGCGTTTTGGAAAAGGCCTAGAGCCTGTGAAGCAAGGCGAGTGCCTGTGAAGCTATCACGTTTTGGAAAAGGCCCGGAGCCTGTGAAGAAGGCCAATGCCTGTGAAGCTCGCCGCCCGTGACACTCTCACGTAATAATGAGTTGGGGATGTACACGCCCCGGAGTCTCAGGAGCGCCGGCCTCAGGCCCTGGGGCACCCTCCCACGCCCAGTGGCAGCACTTAGCTCCGCGCTGGTGAGAAGACGTCGAAGACTAGAATAGGTGCCGGACGCGGCTTTTCATTTTCTTTCCACAGTTGGCTTGTTCCTTCTCATTTGAAGTTTTATTGAAGTTGTTGCCGTCTTTGGCTTGCGGTTCTTCGGATTTTCGCTCTCCTGCCTTAATTTCTCTTGCGCAAGGCCTCGCGAGGGGGGCAGCTGAGCACCCTCACGAGCGTTCCTATCCTAGTCGTTCAAAGAGTTCACGACCCGGGCCCCTTACAGGAGCACCCCTCCAGTCCGTGCCCCACGGGCATCGCGACACAGACAAAAGGGCCTGGGTCGGTCGCCCCCCCACGGCCGGGGTCAGGAACTATCCACTCTCAGGCACATAGCCGGAGGGAACGGTAACGAAAGCAAACGATGATTAACAGCAATAACCCAAACACGCCCCCGCGGGGCTCCGCACTATTGTCTTTGTTACACAGGGAAAAGGGGAAAGGAAGAACGAATCCGGTGCGGCTCGCCTCACACCGGCCCGCGAGGAAGGCACGAGCTGCCTCCGGAGCTTGGGCGGACTCCCCCTCGCGCCTCACCAGGGCGCGGCGGCGTGGGGGCTAATCGTGGCCGCCGCTGGAGGAGTCGCCGTTTGAAGAAGAACCAGAGAAGCTTGAGGAACTCCGAGTGCCGCCCGCCGCACGAGCGCTGCTCCCCCCATCATCACCAGAGCTGGGTTCCCAGCCGCGGTCGTCACCCTCGGGGCAGCACCCCGTGCGGCGACCATCTTCCCTAAACACCCTCACGTAGAGGGTGGCGTCGCCGTCGAACTTGAAGTGTAGGGTGCACCGGCGGCCCAGGCCACGCGCACGGGCAAACGTCTGCCAACCACGGGCCAGGGACAGACTCCCGGCCGCAGAGACCTCCAGGGAGAGCCATGAGGCCCGGCTGCAGCAGCCGTCGGCCTGGAGCCAGAGGCCGCCCGGGGCGCCGGCCGGGAGCTCGCCCAGGAGGAAGCGAGGAAGCGGGAGCCGGGTGCTGGCCGGCTCCGCCGACCACACGACGAACTCCGGCAGCGCTTCAACGGCACGAATGCGCGGCCTGGGGGGACGTGCAGCCGGGGCGCACCCCCTGGCTGCGGCAACCCGCCCGTCGCCGTGCTAAAGATCACCACCACGGCCGCGGGAAGCCACCACGGTGGCCACAGGATGCTTGCGACGGCGCCCTCTGCCACGCTTGGGTGGGGCAGAGGCGGGCTCAACCCGTCAAGCCTTCCCCTTCTCGGCGGCCGAGAATCTCTTCGACGGGGCCATGAAGAAGAAGGAGAAGCAAGGAGGAATGGACTGGAAGGGTGCGCGTGGTCCCATACTTATAGCCTGCGAAGGCCAACCGCCGGCCTCCACGATCACAGGTAATCATGACACGATCTGCATGCAGGGACTTGTCCAACTCGCGCGATCACCGAGGCGTCATGGGGAAGTGGAGACGCCCACATCCCATCAACCGCCACGCGGCGCCCAAGGCCGCAGGCTGTTAGGGCCTGCGGCGCTTCGCCCTTGCCCTTTCGCCTCTCGGCACGGCCAAGTCCAGGCACGCCTTGGGCCCGGGGGCTACTGTCGGCGTTCTGGGAACGGGGATCCCAGACTTGCCTGCCTGCGGCCTGCGGTGTGGCTCAAAGGAGGCCCAGCACGGCCCATCTTCATCAACACAAGACTAAAGACGCTCGCGAGGGGCCAAGCCTCATGAGGCGGACGACACGGAGCTTCCTCAGGCACGGCCTCGTCAGGCTGGCTCGCGAGGAGGTGGAGAGATCAAGGCGGGGTACCTCGCGAGGTGCCCGTGACGCAAGCCATGACGACTCGGGGCACCAGGCGGACGCCAACGCGCGCAGCGTCCTTCTTTCCTCTTTGGTGCAAAGGGGGCAAGCGCAGCCGCAGAGTACCGAGGCATCAGGAAAAGGTTGCCATTTCATTGCAACGAGACCAAGACCAGGAGGACTACGAGAAGGAGGTCACCATGGAGCCCAGGACGGCGTCATCACCAGAGCTTTGCACAGGCGAAGACTGCTTTTGTCAGGATAGTTGATGCTTGTTGTCCCCCTTCAAATTAGCCCGCCATTGTTGGCTCCCTTCCCGCTCAATATTTGGGAAGAGGACCAGGGCCTCTATAAATAGGACCAGCCACCCACACAGCAAGGGGGAAAGGTCATTCGTTCGATTCGCAAGCAGAGAGAGTGAGTGAGAGAGAGAGAGAGAAGGGAGGCTGAACTCCTCTTAGCAGTTCATCGCGCCAGCCAAGAACAGACCCTCGCGAGGCTATTCTTCCTTGTATTGTTCATCATCATCAGCCCCAGGAGGCAATCCAACAACCACACACTGGAGTAGGGTATTACACCACAACGGTGGCCCGAACCAGTATAAATCTTGTGTCCCTTGTGCAGTTCTTTTAGTAGTTCAGATCTTTGCGAGATGGGGAGGTAGAAGGCGTAAGCTCCGCGCGCACCCCAGTGTTCGAACCTCAAGGGTCTGCCGGAACCCGGAATCCGACACAGTCTTCGCCTGCGCAAAGATCTGGTGATGACGCCGTCTTGGGCTCCACGGTGACCTCCGTCTCGTAGTCCTCCTGGTCTTGGTCTCGTTGCACCGAAACGGCAACCTTTGCCTTATGCCTCGGTACTCCGCGGCTGCGCTTGCTCCCTTTGAACCAAAGAGGAAAGGAGGACACTGCGCGGGCTGGCACCCGCCTGGCGCCGTCAGTCGTCATGGCTTGCATCACGGGCACCTCGCGAGGTACCCCGCCTTGATTTCTCCGCCTCCTCGTGAGCCAGCCTGACGAGGCCGCGCCTGAGGAAGCTCCACGTCATCCGCCCTGCGAGGCTTGGCCCCTCGCGAGGGTCTTGAGTCTTGTGTTGATGAAGATGGGCCGTGCTGGGCCCCCTTTGAGCCACGCCGCAGGCCGCAGGCAGGCAAGTCTGGGGACCCCCGTTCCCAGAACGCCGACAGTAGCCCCCGGGCCCAAGGCGCGCCCGGACTTGGCCGTGCTGAGAGGCGAAAGGGCAAGGGCGAAGCGCCGCGGGTCCCTAACAGCCTGCGGCCTTGGGCGCCGCGTGGCGGTTGATGTGACGTGGGCGTCTCCGCTTCCCCACGACGCCTCGGTGGTCGCACGGGTTGGACAAGTCCCTGCATGCAAATCGTGTCATGATTACCTACGATCGTGGAGGCCGGCGGTTGGCCTTCGCCGGCTATAAGTACGGAACTGCGCGTGCCCTTCCAGTCCATCCCTCCTTGCTTCTCCTTCTTCCCGATCCTTGCTCCGTCTTGCCGCGATGGCTCCGATTCACCGGTTCTCTGCAGCGGAGAAGGGAAAGGCCCCTCGAGAGGGACCAGACCCGCTCCCGCCGAAGAAACGGCTCGCCCCTTGCGGCCGGGACGAGGAGGACCGTCAGGTGGTGTTGAGGCCTCGGTGCGAGCAGGCTCCGCCGGGGTTCCCACTTCCCTTGTATGCCCACGTCGAGGGCCTCGAAGGGGTCGATGCCGACCCCTGCGGTTAGCACCGTCGTCGGCGCCGACGGGTCACGAAGGTGTGGGTTGTCCCTCCTGGGGTCCACGATGAGGGCTCCTCCCAAGAGTTCGTGCTCCACGTCGCCATTCCTCTCCAGTCTTGGATCCGCCTGCCTCCCTTCTTCGCCTCCATCATCCCGCCGGGGGAGCCCCTGGTGCTCTGGCTGCAGCACGCCGGCTGCAGAACCCTCGCGACTGAGGCAGAGGTCGCGGTCGTTGCCCCGGGCGAGGTCTACATGACTTGCGGCTAGAGAGAGATCGCCCGGGTTTGCAGGGTGAGGGGCGTCTTCGTGGTCCACTTGGAGTACGATGGCGCTTCGGTGATGTTCTTCAAGGTCTTCGACGCGAACGGGCTCCGGCTGGAGTGTTGCCCCGGGAGAGGTGGCCAGGACCTCGCCACGGTGAGGGCTAGGCCTGTCGACCACTCCCTTGGCGGCTCGGCAAGCGACGGGGGCGCCGGAGGATCCAGCGACTCCAGCGATATCTTCGCGACTCCGGAGACGAGTGACGACAGCTACGAGCCCCCGAGCCGGCGCCGCTCCTGGAGCAGAGCGGGCTCGTCTGGCCGTCGCCGACTCTGATCTGGATGGGGTTGGCGCCGGCGCTTGACGGCCCACTATTGATGATGGCATCTTTTGCAGGAGCGCGTGTAGTTAGCATCCCTTAGGGTCCGTTCCCTGCGAGGAATCAAAATGCGCCCCATGGGGGCTTGTAAGGTGCATGTAATCCTGTTTGTTAATACATAACCCTTGCTGTAGAGCTGTGCGAGTTGCTGATTCCGTCTTAGCTTAGTTCTCCCTTTCGAACCTCGCGAGGGCTTGGTGCTCTGCGCCGACAGGTCCCAGTCCCAAGGCGGCATCAGCCGTCGCTGGTATGCCAGGTCGCGATGCCGTGGTCAAGGCCAGGTGCTGAGCGACCCGGGGTCCAGTAAGAGCCCCTGAGTCGCGATGCTCAGGAGGTCCCCTTTGGCGCCCAAGCAGCCGTCGCTCGGCGAGAAAGGAGAGCGGCGTCGCTGACACGGAATTGCATTAGGTGCGGGGGTAGTGCTACGATAGCCTGTGCTTTCGGGCGGTGACTTATCTCGAGAGTCGGGGATTATTCCGGGTGTGTCATCGGGTCCGCGCGTCGGCAGGAGCGGAATCACTCGGCGAGGTCCTCGCGCGCCCCTTCTCCCCCGCCTTTGCTCCCCTTTCTGCTCTACGTCCTCGGGTCCCGGCCCTCGAGCTAGTCTCAGCCGTCGCTGGTATGCCAGGTCGCGATGCCGTGGTCAAGGCCAGAGGGTGAGGGCTGGAGAGCCAGTAGGAGCCCTGAGTCGCGATGCTCAGGCACCCCCCTTTAATGTGCAAGCAGTTCGCGCGGACGAGAGTGAAAGGAACGCTGCGAGGGCCTTGCCTGGCGCAACTCCCTTAGGGGATCCTGTAAACTCATCATAGAAGGAAGAAGAGGTTGCCATGACAATTATCAGTCTGCCGTTAGTTGCTTCCAAGGGGAGGTGAGGCACTGGAGGCTTGACGAGGTGGCGCCATGCGGGGCTGCCGTGGCCAGAGCTCAGCCATTCAGGTTTGTCGGCGTTGCAGGGACGGACCCATGCACAAGCGTCGTGCCGTTATGGGAGCAATTCCGTCAGTTGGCATCAGTTGAGCAGGCAACTAGATCAAAAACGTTAGCCGCGAAGGAGGGGATTGATTCAAATAGATGCTGGGAAGGTAGACATCGCTGGGTCGGGCCCGAGCGACTTGGGGATGATGCAGCCCGAGGGACGCCCCAACAAAGAAAGCTATTGACATGAAATAAAAGGGATACATACCGCAGGGACGGACCCACGCGGCCTGGGAACGATCCAGCCCTGGGAGGGCGCTCCCAGCTGGAAATGAAACTTGTAAGATGTCACCTGAGGGTGTCGAGGGTGAAGGGGTGTTGGTGCAGCAGACTCGGTGGGCTGCGGAAGCCGATCCTCACGAGCCCCCAGGCCCAGGGGCCTCGGGAGGCTCCGGAGGCACTGGTAGCTCTTCGCGAATCATCTCCATCTCCGCCAGAGCTGCGGAGCGCTTGTCTTCTTCAACCTCCATGATGCCCCTCATGAGGCGCTGGCACGTAGCAACCGCGCTTGGCAAGCCGTAAAGCATGCGAACGTAGCTGTGGGGCGGACCCCCGTAGCACCCCACCCGCGAGGGCCAGAGGCGCTCCATCGTAGCGACTTGGTTGAGCCATGGTACGTCGATGCAGACGCGCAGCCCACCATCCTCACATGGATGGGGAGCCACAGCCGGTAGACAGCGGCAACCTCTCATGATTCTTGATTCCTATAGTTCTTGAATGGCCTTGTCGACGAACTCCTGCGGGTCTGACCTTCCTTGCCTTGCTCCTTCTTGAGGGAAACGTGCTTCTTAACACGCCTCCATGTGGTGCCCAAGCGCCTCCCTCGTGACCCTGGCCAGGTCGGTGGCCCTCCAGGGGAGAGCCCCCGAGCCCTGCTTGAGGAGGGCGCCGGGCGCGCTTTCCTATGTGATGGAAGGAGGTTCCCCCTGGGCAGATACGGGCCTTGAGGGGCCCGCCTCCCGAGGGGCCGGTCCGGACGATGTCTTCTTCTTCTTGGGGGTGGTCTCGGGAAGCCTCCTGCTTCCGCGATCCAGGTCTTCCAGTGACGCGGCCTGAAAGGCTCGCTCCAGGGAACACACTGCATCCTTCTCTTCACAGGGCACCGTGATGACTCCGCCACTTCCTGGCATCTTGAGGACGTTGTAGCCATGGTGAGTTACGGCCATGAACTTGGCCAGCACTGGGTACCCGAGGATGGCGTTGTACGGCAGGCGGATGTGGGCGACGTCGAAGTCGATGAGCTCGGTGCGGTAGTTGTTGCGTGCCCCGAAGGTGACAGGGAGGCGGACCTGCCCAATCGGGACCGTGGAGCCGTCGGTGACTCCGGAGAAGGGCTTGGTTGACTGAAGCTGGTCGTAGGGCACTTGGAGATTGTTGAACGTTTCCACGAACAGGACGTTGAGCCCTGCCCCACCATCGATGAGGGTCCTGGTGACCATTACATTGCTGATGACTGGGGAGCAAAGCATCGGGAGGACCCCGGCTGTGGCCGCACACTTGAGTTGATCCGCTGAGTTGAATGTGATGGCGCATGCTGACCACCTGAGAGGGCGCGTTGCTTCAAGCCTGGGGAGGACTGCATTCACTTCGCGGGCAAACTGCTTGAAGATGCGTTGGGAGGCTAGGGCTTGAGCTCCGCCCAGGATGCAGGCGATTACGCGTGGCTCCTGGAAGCCCCTAGCCCCCTCGTCTTGATGGCGGTCCTCGTTCCTCCTTGGCTGAGGCGGCAGTGGAGGGAGGCCTGTGTGGCCCTGTGGGCGATCCTCACGAGGCTGATCCCTCCAGTCCCCCTCGCGAGGCAGGTCTCGCCAGCAATCCTCGCGAGGTTGGTCGCGCCACCCTGGGCGCGGGCCGCGGTCTTCCCAGCGTCCTGCGTTTCTTCCTCCTCCTCGGTCGTAGCCCCGATCGGCGCAGTCGGGACGGCGGCCGATCATTCCTTCTCGCACGGCGCGGAGTTCTTGGCATTCGTTGGTGTTGTGGGTGTGGAGGTCGTCGTACACATAGTACTGGCTGCCCCTGGAGGACTCAGGCAGATCTTTGCCCCGCTTGGTGTCTGGTTCTGCCGCGAGCACGGCAGCCCCCTTGCGCTTCACGTCCTTGGCCTTGGGCTTCTTCTCTTCTGGGTCTGCGGCAGGCAGCTCGAGGAGGGAGAGGCATCCCTCCTCAACCCTGGCGCACTTGGTCGACAAGTTGAACAGCTCCAGGGAGGTGCACAGGTCTTCATGCATCGCTAGCTCCTCCTTCATTTTGACGTCGCGCACACCATCGGAGAAGGCCGAGATGATGGCCTCCTCGGACACCTTGGGGATCTTGAGGAGCGCGTTGTTGAAGCGCTGGATGTACTTTTGCAGGGTCTCTCCGGGTTGTTGCTTGATGCAGCGCATGTCGCTCACGGCGCGTGGCCGGTCGCGAGTACCTTGGAAGTTGGCGATGAAGCGGGTGCGCATCTGGTCCCAGGAAGAGATCGTGCCTGGAGCCAGATTCAAGAGCCAGGTGCGAGCTCCTTCCTTGAGCGTCATGGGGAACCAGTTCGCCATGACCTTCTCGTCCCCACTGGCAGCTTCGATGCCCAGCTCATAGAGCTGGAGGAACTCTGCAGGGTCTGTCGTGCCATCGTAACGAGGAGGCAGGTCTGGCTTGAACTTGCCGGGCCACGCGACGCTACGCAGCTCGGTGGTGTAGGCACGACAGCCTGCGGTGCCCACGAAAGGCTTCGGCTGGTGGAGGGCTCGGTCTTGAGGGTCCCCACGCGCTGCAGCTAGGAGCAGCGCGGGGTCTTGGCGTGCCGGAGCTGGAGCAGGGTCGCGGCGTGCCGGAGCAGGGAGCAGGGTCGCGGCGTGCAGGAGCAGGGAGCGCCCGGGCAGCTCCTTGCGGGCAAGGGACTTCTTGGCAGCTCCGTTCTTGCTGCGCTGGCACCTGGCGGAGCGGGTTCCGCCCAGGGGCCACGCGGCTTGGAGCCATGGCGTCTTCTTGGAGAGGAGGCGGCTGGTATGCCCCCGGAGCTTCGTTGCCCGCGCGGGGCGGGGTGCGGTGCAGCGGAACGGAACGGACGGCGCGGGAGAGCCCCCTGCGGCGCGGACGAGCTCGGCGACGCGGTCGAGCCACTCTTCATAGACGTCGTCGACGGGACGGTAGCGCAGGAGCTCGTTTGCCGCGATGAGCGCAGCTCGAGCCTCCAAGGGTGCGTGGAGCGCGCGGGACGAAGAACCAGCTGGTGTGAGCGATGGAGTAGCGGTGCGGCCGTCTTGCCGCACGGATGGATGCTGAGACGACGCTTGCTGCTCGCCCCCCGCCGGGCCGGTGGCGGCGTTGATGGCGGGTGACGGGGAACGATGAGGACGTCCGCCGACGGGCGCCGTCTGGGCGACGCCGGAAGCGATGGCGGCCCGGCGCTTGGCGCGGGCCCGATGAGCGTCGGACATGGACGCGACGGCCGGAGGAGAATGGGGGGGTGGAAGACGAATTCCGGCGCACCCCTACCTGGCGCGCCAAATGTCGGATTTCGGGTTCCGGCAGACCCTTAAGGTTCGAACTCTGGGGTTCGCGCGAAGATTACGCCTTCTACCTCTCCGTCTCGCAAAGATCTAGACTACTGAAAGAACTGCACAAGAGACACAGGGTTTATACTGGTTCGGGCCACCGTTGTGGTGTAACACCCTACTCCAGTGTGTGGTGGGTGGATTGCCTCTAGAGGCTGATGATGATGAACAATACAAGGAAGAACAGCCTCGCGAGGGTCTGCTCTTGGCTGGGGCGATGTACTGTTAGGAGTTCAGTCACCCTTCTCTCTCTCTCTGGTTTCGATCCGATCTTCTCTCCATCCCCTGTGGGTGGCCGGTCCTATTTATAGAGGCCCTGGTCCTCTTCCCAAATATCGAGCGGAAGGTAGCCAACAATGGCGGGCTAATTTGAAGGGGGACAGCAAGTATCAGCTATCCTGAAAAAAGCAGTCTTCGCCTGCGCAAAGCTCTGGTGATGACGCCGTCTTGGGCTCCACGGTGACCTCCGTCTCGTAGTCCTCCTGGTCTTGGTCTCGTTGCACCAAAACGGCAACCTTTACCTGATGCCTCGGTACTCCGCGGCTGCGCTTGCTCCCTTTGCACCAAAGAGGAAAGGAGGACACTGCGCGGGCTGGCACCCGCCGGGCGCCCTGAGTCGTCATGGCTTGCGTCACGGGCACCTCGCGAGGTACCCCGCCTTGATTTCTCCGCCTCCTCGTGAGCCAGCCTGACGAGGCCGCGCCTGAGGAAGCTCCACGTCGTCCTCCCCGCGAGGCTTGGCCCCTCGCGAGGGTCTTGAGTCTTGTGTTGATGAAGATGGGCCGTGCTGGGCCCCCTTTGAGCCACGCCGGATGCCGCAGGCAGGCAAGTCTTGGGACCCCCGTTCCCAGAACGCCGACAGTAACAACCTGCATTTTGGGTAACTCCTGGAGGGGCGTTCGAGTTTATATTCCTCGGCCACAAGGACATCAGTCCATCTGTCTGCTAGCAGATATTGATCAGCTTGAAGCGCTCTTGTTCGACGGGATCCTCTGGCACGACGAATTCGTCATCGTCGAGGCTTGCTTGTCTTCGGAGGGAGGCATGTAATTATCATCCTCCACATCTCCGTCCGCCACTCCTTCTCGAGGGCTGGCTTCTCCCTCCTCCTGCCCTAAATCATGCTGGGGGGGATTGTTGCCATCTTCGGCACTATCTGGAGTGCTATTATCTCCTGTGCCGGTATCACCACTTTTGCTTTGGCGGGACTTAGAGCGATGCCGCTGACGTCGGCGCTTGGGTTGCTTCATGGAGGGGTCATCCTCCGCTGTCAGGACCCTGATTCTAAGTCACACCGATCTAGCCTGTAACACCTCATATCACTCTACGGCCTCATGCACGGTATTCCCATGGGTGTCGCCTTACCATGGCCCGGGACCGTTTGCGCCTTTTGGCTAACATATATGATAGTGTTGCTAGCATCCATATGACAAAGAACCCAGGCCAACATGACTAGTCGTGAACCCAAAGTGGCACTAACTTACGGGGACAGGCATACATGAATCAACATCGAGCATGTCGGTCAGCAGCGTGTGAATCCGGGCTGTAGCACTGGGCTAACAGGACTCCAGGAACCCGGGCTATAGTAGGCTAGGCAGGACTCCGGATGTCACCGCGTGACATTTCCCCGAAGGGACAGACACAGGAACAAAGTGAATCACATGCCGGCCAGTCAAGTGTTCCGGAGCAGTAGTGCTGGGCTAGCAGGACTCCGGTGAACCGGGCTGTAGCGGACTACTATGACTCATGGAAGCACACGACGACATTTCCCCATAAGAGAGGCTACCAAGGATGAACAACTAGGTTGTCGGATCCCACACATACCAAGCATTTCAATCATACACACAATATGCTCGATATGTGTAAATACAACATGGCATCACAACATAACTCTACAACTCAAGTATTTATTCATTAGGCTCCAGGGAGCCAGATATTACAAACATGGGTCTCATGACCCAACATACAGAGCATACAAGCAACAAGCACATGCGGAAGCTTAACTTGTCTGAGTACAGACAACTAAAAATGAAGAAGGCTGAGGAGCCTGACTATCTACCAGACCCTCCCAAGGGTACAAGATCGTAGCTGAGGTAACCAGCTAAACGTCGAAGTCCACGTGGAACTACTAGCGAGACTGAAGTCTCTCTGCAAAACATAAACTAAGCAAACGTGAGTACAAATGTACCCAGCAAGACTTACATCAGAACTAACTACATATGCATCGGTATCAACAAAGGGGGTGGTGGAGTTTAACTGCAGCAAGCCAGCTTTGACTCAGTGGCTAACCTGAACTACGACTGCAAGTAACTATTTTGAGGTGGTGCACACGAGTCCACAAATTCACCATACCAATACACCACTATGGATCCACTCCCGTCTCCCTGCGAGAACGCCATCCATAGCACTCACGCTTATCTTGCGAGTTTTAGAGTATCCACTTTCACTTGTCTATGAACTATGCAAGGGGTCCAAGTTTCCATATCCGAGGAATCCGGCTATTCGAATAGATAATGATAACCCTGCAGGGGTGTACTTCTTCACACACGCTCTCGCCACTTACCACCATGTACACATCGTGTATCTCGGCAACCTTCAAACAGAAGCCTGGCGAGGGAGTCGGCCACGACCTGACTAACCAACAAGTCTCTAGTCCAGGTTTATCGCCTATTTGGGTTCCATCCGCAAGGAGATCCGGCCGGGGTGTCGCTCACGGCCCCAAATGATGTGAGCAGGGTTCCCAAGCCCACCATCCGGGTGCCACTTGGTACACCGTGCCACTGTGCCTAGTCTGTCCCAAGCCCACCTGTACTGGGTGCCACTTAGTAGACTACTAGCACTACCTACAAACACCAGAAACTAGTTGCAACTCCTGGACAAAGATCAGGTTGATTAAGAAGTCGAGAGGGGCACTTAAGCATTCCAATGTGTGGTAGTAACTGTTCATGGATCACAAACACAGAACTCGGTTCCTGTGGACGGTTTCAATGAGGCAACCCACCATGTACTCCTACATGGCCTCTCACTGCTACCTTTACCAAATCGTGTTCACACACTTAGCTCACACACAGTAGGACATGTTCATCACCATTCCAATTCATTCCCGATGAATCAGACCTGACTCAACTCTAAGCAATAGCAGGCATGACAAACAAGCATGAATGAGTAGGCACACCAGGGCTCAAACGACTCCTACTCATGCTAGTGGGTTTCATCTATTTACTATGGCAATGACAGGTCATGCAAAGGAAAGGGGTTCAACTACCGCAGCATGTAACAGTTGAATCGTTGTTGTCCTAATGCAGTAAAAGAGAGCAGGAGCGAGAGAGTGGGATTGTATCGGAATGAACAAGGGGTTTTTGCTTGCCTGGCACTTCTGAAGATAGTATAGTTCTTCATCGGTGTCATCGATCTCATCGTCGGAATGTCGTCTACTGAGAGGGGACAATTACCAGCAAACAAGGAAGAACACAATCAATGCGATGCAACAATATGATGCATGATCATTACATGGCAATATGCTGTTGATTGAGCTAATGCAACTAGCAACAAGTTAAATGGAGTTGGTTTGAACACTAGGTTCAAATTCAAAATCCATATGTGCTTTCTTAAATGCCATTAATTCAAATTGTCATATACTATGGATGTAAGTTGTTCAAACATTCATGACAATGGTACAGATGGATAGATTGAATTTTTCTGATCATTTTTCATATATATAATATTTCATTTGGAGCTACGGTTGATTTTCTATGAATTTTTGAAGTTTTAAACATTTTCTAGAATTTTCTGAATTATTTTAAATCCAGAAAATGTTTAACTGCGCCAGCGTTGTGCAAGCATGACGTCAGCGAGTCAAGTGACGTTGACCAAGTCAAACCTGATGACCGGGTCCCACATGTCATTGGCTCACTGTTAACTGGGAGTTAATCCCGTGTTAACTGGGATTTGACCCGCTGCGGGGCCCACCTGTCAGTGTCTGTTAGAGAGGGATTAGTGGTGATTAGCGCCTAACTAAGCGACCACGTCAGCCAGCCGGGGTTTGGCTGGCGGCGACCAAAGCGGCGGCGGCGCGCTGGACTTGCGCTAAAGGCGATGGGGGCGGCGGTTGAGGGCACCGGGGCGGAGCCCGGGCTTGCCCGAATCCAGGGAGGTAAGTGGGAGGCCGCGGGGGTGCCGGAGCTCGCCGGAGCAGAGCTCGTGGTGGCGGCCGGAGTGCGGCCTCGAGTGGCGCGGGGCTGTGGGGCACGGGAAGTCCGGATGTGGTGTGCTACGGCCTCCTGGGTTCACCTAGAGCTCGTCTACGAGCTCGAACATGATGGCGCTAAGCAGAACGACGGCGGCAAAGAGGTGCGGCGGCAGCGAGCCTCGGCGATGGCGGGGGATGGGGCTAGAGCATACTAACGCGAGGGGGAGAAGAGGGGTTCGGGGCAGGGGCTCACAGCGAGTCCAATGAGCGCGAGAGCGAGGGCGGGGACGCGTTGTCTACGACGAGTCCACCGCAGTGATCGTCGGACAGATGCGGCGATGAAGGCGGCGGGGACGACGCTGCGGTGCACCCGGCATCACGTGGGTTGGTGGAGACAAAGACGAAGGTGCGGCGGTTCTTCTAGAAGCATCGGCGAGGCGAGGGGTGGACGATGGCCGCGGTGGTGCTCGTCAGCGCTCTCGGGTGCTCGTGGTCGATCGCGGGAGAGAGAGAGAGGAGAGGAGGAGGGGGCTCCAGAGCGAGAGGGGGTCAGGGGGGTGTCGTGGCACTCGAATCCGTCCCCAGCAACAGCGGCAACTAGGAGCTGGCCGAGCGCGTGCGCGCGTGCCACGGCCACACGCCCTCCTGCCTACTGGCAGGAGGTTAGGGGTGACTGGCGCCTGGGCCTCGTGGGCTGGCTGTCCACTGGGCCGACCAAGTAAGTCCAGGTAAGCCTTTCCTTTTTTTCTATTTTTGCTATTCTGTTTAGATTTAGTTCAGAGACCAAACCATTTTTTTAGATTCTGGAAATTATCATTTGGCTAGATATAATATATTCAGAGCCACTCACCATTTTCCAGAATTATTGGATCATATTAAATATATAGCAAATATAAATCCAATGCAAATAATTATTGGATTAACTCAAATGGCCAAAAATAAATATTTCTATCTCCTAAAAATATTGGTTTGAATTTTACATCTTACCAATATTTTCAGAGAGTAACAGAAACATTTCCTTGGACTCATTTGATGAGAATTAAATGTTGATTATTTTTAGAGGTCTTCTGAGGCTTTTGAAAATTCCTCGATTCAAATTTCATTTGAATTTAAACATGATGCTCGCATGAAAGGCTAGCCTAGTGCATACCAGAACTAGGGATGTGACAGCTCACCCCTACTAAACAAGAATCTCGTCCCGAGATTCAAGAAGTAGAGTAAGAAGACACAGGGGTCACAAAACTATCACAATCTTCTCGATCCAACTACCCTTCTTGAAGATACCAATATATTGCATCACATTGCTTTTGACGTCTTTGTCTTCGAGATCTTCATCCAACACGATGACGACGGAAGGAAACTCTATAGGAAATGATCTTCACAAAGATCGAGCAACTCAAGATCAACTCATGGAGTGAGACGTTGAAACATCTCTTGGGCTGAGACACAATACACACATTGAGAGAGATGGGAGGTAATAGATGACCAGGGTTCAAATTGGTAGGCAACAATTCCACGCTGGAGTAGGAAGGTGCATGGTTTCAAAGTAGCGAGGAGGTAATTTCCATGATTCCATAACGGGACACCTTAGGGAAAGGTGACTGGTAGAGCATTTCCCTTAAGTGGCAAAAAGAATTACTTTTGATACAAAGATCATTGAAACTCTTTATACCAGCCTGAGGTAATCACAATCGATCGTTGGAAGGGTTCGAAAGAATGGCATACTCCGACTAGGATGGATGATGTGTACTACCTTGTTGAAGACAACGCAATGCATGATTTTTGGCTTATCATCGGAAATGGATGGTACCCATGGTAAGTCCACTTTTGCAGATGATCCTGAACAACAACTACTGAGGTGCAAGCTGGGAACAAAATGCAAATGTTGGGAATGATTCTGGTAACTGGGGAAGAACTCAACAGTCGAGAGTGTTTCCAATGTTCCAATGGTTATAGAATCATCGAAGAAACTGAGAGCACAAGGATCCCTAAGGAACAAATTCAAGAATAGGTCACACTAAATCCTCATGGAGATGATGGTCAAATAGCTCAATCAAGATACTACAATGATAGATCTTCTGGCTAGGTGTGTCGGCCAGAACATCAACCTTGTTGGGGACCTACATCATAGATCTTGGAAAAGTTCCAACCATCATATCTACCTGAGATTCAGATCTGGTTGGTAACAGGATATTCCAGACCCATCGAGTCTAGAAGAAAATGAAAGTTTGCAACATAAATCGACGAGATGGCATTGCGAGATTCTCGGGAAATGGGCTATGGTAGTAAGCTCCAAAACATGAGCTGGTTCTGCTAACACATGTGAACATGTTGTCCCAGACAAGCATGACCACGTAGTAGTCTTATAATAAAAACACTACCGAGTTCAGGTGGGGAACCATCATCGAGGATAACAAAGTCCTTGCATAAGGCATGCTCTTAAGAAGGAACTTCTTCTCCTTGAACAAATCAATCAGTGGCTTGTTGTGCTAGGGAATACATATGGAGTGGAGGTAATTAATCTAGCAAACCATATAATACATTCGCACATGCATAACTAACTTGGGATGGTACCAGAGGAAACAAAACAATCTTTCTCGAACTCATGGCGGCAACTTGCTCCAAATGCACATGAATTTGAGGAAGTCACTTCTTCCATCCAAGAATAAGCTTCATGAACGGAACACGAAGGCATTGCTTACAATGTTTCCAATACTAGGTTGATGTTCAACATGAATCATGGGGGAGACAAAATGCTACTGATGGGCTCAACAGCAACTCATCGGAATTTCCATATCATTGGACTTCCACCATCACGTGAACACGGTGATAGCATGGGTCAGACCAAAAGATGTAATGGTGTATGCTCGAGGGGTCAACCATGAGTAAGGCAACATTACAAACATCGTTGGTTCTGATTTGACTTGACAATAGCCCATACTCAAGTCAAAGTTTTGACAAGATGATAGATCCAGTAACTGATCACGAGGACCAATTGATGAAGATATCATCTTGCTTCAACAACTATCAAAACACAAGGATATCACTTTGGGATGAACTAAGTCGGACAAGCTATCATATTCCAACTCTCCAAGTTGTCATTTAGCTTAACCAACTATTTCAGGGTATCCAACACAAATTCTTGGAGAAATAGCGGTTTATAGAAAAATCAACTTGATCATGAAGTCAACATAGCGGTCAGGTGATAACCAGGTAATACTTCCAAGAAGATATTCGGAAAATCACGAACCACCGATATGTTACTAAGCTCAAGATCAATCTTGCTTTTCAGGGCAAGACGATATGATCAAGGGAGCGAGGGATTGACACAATCCTAACTCATTGATCGAAGAGTGCACCAGGAAATATGGACTAGGTAGCAAGATCAATCTTAGAATGGTAGTTCAGTAACCAACATGCTAAGAATGAGAATATTGTCCATTTACTACCAAGCAACCAGTTGCTCAGAGTATTGATTTCACACATCACAATTCACTTGTCGGCATTCCGGTTACAACAACACGAGGATCGAGGAATGAATGATGATGGTGAGAAGTATCACTGCATCAAGAATTCGTAAGAGGTGGTGTAATTCTCAAGACATTCTTGACATAAACATGGTAACACTCCAAGGTAGAACAGAGCAAAAGCTGGATTGGCATTTTGATCCATGGCATACAACTACTTTGACCCAATCCTAGAAATGGATAAGGTATTGGAGTTTGTTTCTCCTAGTCATTCCAGAATAGAATGGCTTGACACACCACAAGAATATGAGGTATCGATGAGCATGAATGCACACATACTCTTAACTATCAATTGACAAACGAGGGCCAGAAAATAACTAACGAGGGACAACTCAAAGGAACATATAACTTTCAGAGTTGTGGATGCATAGATTAGTATGTCGAACGAGTTCAACATATTTCTTCCAGATAACCCATGCAGAAAGGTAGAACTGGCAGAATCACAATTATGAATGGAGAACTCCTCAGGAGTACTCTAATGGTGATCTTTTGGTTCAAAGAACTTCTACCTTAATGGTTCGTGGTATTTGGAAGAAGGAAATACCACGGACCTCAAGGACTATCGCAAAGGTTACTAATATCCTAAAGGAACTAGCAACAATATCAACAGGAAGTGAACAGAGTGATTCTTGGGTCAAGAACACAGGAGTACAATACCTACTACTAAATGGCATCACGGGATGCTTTCAAGAATGATGGCCAGAATCATCACACTAGGGATACGAAAGCATTGCTAAATTCTCGAGGACACTTAGGGTCATAATACTAACTCCAACATACACGTCAAGGCAACGGAGTACCTCAACACACCGATTAGTGTGCTTAATCTGGCCCAAAAATACAACGGGAACATGGAGGAAAGATTTGCAAGTGCATCAGACTATTTAGAAACCTAGGATGACTCGGACAGCATAACGGCTGTAGATGCTCAAAATGATTTGAGACATCCTGTAAAATGGTGGCATAACCACTCAACATCACAATATCAAAGTTCCGGGATCAACGGTCAACATACGGAAGTAGTAGGAATTGGACTGAGGCTTAATCCAACAATCCTAGGCAACTACGGTTTAGTAACATGTCATCCTGAGAGATAGAAGAGAAGCCTAGTTCTTAACCCCGTAGAAAAGATAAGATGACTCAGATTAGAAGGTCATGAGGATAAGGAGTAAAAAGAGCCTTACGTTCCCTTCCACAATCAATTCCCTAACATAACTAAAGCATTTCTAGAGTCAACTTCGACCGGTTGGCTTGGTAATCCTACAGGCAGTCAGGCTCTGATACCAAAGCTGTCAGGACCCCGATTCTAAGTCACACCGATCTAGCATGTAACACCTCATATCACTTTGCGGCCTCACACACGGTATTCCCACGGGTGTCACCTTACCATGGCCCGGGACCATTTGCGCCTTCTGGCTCATGTATATGATAGTGTCGCTAGCATCCATATGACAGAGAACCCGGGCCGACATGACTAGTCGTGAACCCAAAGTGGCACTAACTTACGGGGACAGGCATACATGAATCAACATCGAGCATGTCGGTCAGCAGCGTGTGAATCCGGGCTGTAGCACTGGGCTAATAGGACTCCGGGAACCCGGGCTGTAGCAGGCTAGGCAGGACTCCGGATGTCACCGCGTGACATTTCCCCGAAGGGACAGACACAGGAACAAAGTGAATCACATGCCGGCCAGTCAAGTGTTCCGGAGCAGTAGTGCTGGGCTAGCAGGACTCCGGTGAACCGGGCTGTAGCGGACTACTATGGCTCATGGAAGCACAAGACTACATTTCCCCATAAGAGAGGCTACCAAGGATGAACAACTAGGTTGTCGGATCCCACACATACCAAGCATTTCAATCATACACACAATATGCTCGATATGTGTAAATACAACATGGCATCACAACATAACTCTACGACTCAAGTATTTATTCATTAGGCTCCGGAGAGCCAGATATTACAAACATGGGTCTCATGACCCAACATACAGAGCATACAAGCAACAAGCACATGCGGAAGCTTAACTTGTCTGAGTACAGACAACTAAAAATGAAGAAGGCTAAGGAGCCTAACTATCTACCAGACCCTCCCAAGGGTACAAGATCATAGCTAAGGTAACAAGCTAAACGTCGAAGTCCACGTGGAATTACTAGCGAGACTGAAGTCTCTCTACAAAACATAAATTAATCAAACGTGAGTACAAATGTACCTAGCAAGACGTACATCAGAACTAACTACATATGCATCAGTATCAACCAAGGGGGTGGTGGAGTTTAACTGCAGCAAGCCAGCTTTGACTCAGTGGCTAACCTGAACTACGACTGCAAGTAACTCTTTTGAGGTGGCGCACACGAGTCCACAAATTCACCATACCAATACACCACTATGGATCCATTCCTGTCTCCCTGCGTGAACGCCATCCATAGCACTCAAGCTTGCATGCCTGCAGGTCGACTCTAGAGGATCCCCGGGTACCGAGCTCGAATTCGCCCTATAGTGAGTCGTATTACAATTCACTGGCCGTCGTTTTACAACGTCGATAATGATAACCCTACAGGGGTGTACTTCTTCACACACGCTCTCGCCACTTACCACCATGCACACATCGTGTATCTCAGCAACCTTCAAGCGAAAGCCTGGCGAGGGAGTCGGCCACGACCTGACTAACCAACAAGTCTCTAGTCCAGGTTTATCGCCTATTCGGGTTCCATCCGCAAGGAGATCCGGCCGGGGTGTCGCTCACGACCCCAAATGACGTGAGCAGGGTTCCCAAGCCCACCATCCGGGTGCCACTTGGTACACCATGCCACTGTGCTTAGTCTATCCCAAGCCCACCTATACTGGGTGCCACTTAGTAGACTACTAGCACTACCTACAAACACCAGAAACTAGTTGCAACTCCTAGACAGAGATCAAGTTGATTAATAAGTCGAGAGGGGCACTTAAGCATTCCAATGTGTGGTAGTAACTGTTCATGGATCACAAACACAGAACTCAGTTCCTGTGGACGGTTTCAATGAGACAACCCACCATGTACTCCTACATGGCCTCTCACTGCTACCTTTACCAAATCGTGTTCACACACTTAGCTCACACACAGTAGGACATGTTCATCACAATTCCAATTCATTCCTGATGAATCAAACCTGACTCAACTCTAAGCAATAGCAGGCATGACAAACAAGCATGAATGAGTAGGCACACCAGGGCTCAAACAACTCCTACTCATGCTAGTGGGTTTCATCTATTTACTGTGGCAATGACAGGTCATGCAAAGGAAAGGGGTTCAACTACCGCAGCATGTAATAGTTGAATCGTTGTTGTCCTAATGCAGTAAAAGAGAGCAGGAGCGAGAGAGTGGGATTGTATCGGAATGAACAAGGGGTTTTTGCTTGCCTGGCACTTCTGAAGATAGTATAGTTCTTCATCGGTGTCATCGATCTCATCGTCGGAACATCATCTACTGAGAGGGGACAATTACCGGCAAACAAGGAAGAACACAATCAATGCGATGCAACAATATGATGCATGATCATGACATGGAAATATGCTGTTGATTGAGCTAATGCAACTAGCAACAAGTTAAATGGAGTTGGTTTGAACACTAGGTTCAAATTCAAACTCCATATGTGCTTTCTTAAATGCCATTAATTCAAATTGTCATATACAGTGGCTGTAAGTTGTTCAAAAATGCATGACAATGGTACAGATGGATATATTGAATTTTTCTGATCATTTTTCATATATAAAATATTTCATTTGGAGCTACGGTTGATTTTCTATGAATTTTTGAAGCTTTAAACATTTTCTGGAATTTTCTCAATTATTTTAAATCTAGAAAATGTTTAACTGCATCAGCGTTGTGCGAGCATGACGTCAGCGAGTCAACTGATGCTGACCAGGTCAAACCTGACGACCGGGTCCCACATGTCATTGGCTCACTGTTAACTGGGAGTTAATCCTGTGTTGACTGGGATTTGACCCGCTGCGGGGCCCACCTATCAGTGTCTGTTACAGAGGGATTAGTGGTGATTAGCTCCTAACTAAGCGACCACGTCATCCTGCCGGGGTTTGGCCGGCAGCGACCATAGCGGCGGCGGCGGCGCGCCAGACTTGCGCTAAAGGCGACGGGGGCAGCGGCTGAGGGCACCGGGGCGTAGCCCGGGCTCGCCCAAATCCAGGGAGGTAAGTGGGAGGCCGCGGGGGCGCCAGAGCTCGCCGGAGCAGAGCTCGTGGCGGCGGCCGGAGTGCGGCCTCAAGTGGCGCGGGGCTGTGAGGCACGGGAAGTCCGGATGTGGTGTGCTACGGCCTCCTGGGTTCACCTAAAGCTCGTCTACAAGCTCGAACATGATGGTGCTAAGCAGAACGACGGCGGCGAAGAGGTGCGGCGGCGGCGAGCCTCGGCCATGGCGGGGGATGGGGCTAGAGCATGCGAACACAAACGCGAGGGGGAGAAGAGGGGTTCGGGGCAGGGGCTCACAGCGAGTCCAATGAGCGAGAGAGCGAGGGCAGGGACGCGTTGTCGATGACGAATCGACCACGGTGATCACCGGACAAATGTGGCGATGAAGGCGGCGGGGACGATGCTGCAGTGCACCCGACGTCACGTGGGTTGGTGGAGATGAAGAGGAAGGTGCGGCGGTTCTTCTAGAAGCATCGGTGAGGCGAGGGGTGGACGATGGCCGCGGTGGTGCTCGTCGGCGCTCTCGGGTGCTCGTGGTCGATCGCGGGAGAGAGAGAGAGTAGAGGAGGAGGAGGGGGTCCAGAGCGAGAGGGGGGGTCAGGGGGTGTCGTGGCACTCGAAGCCGTCCCCAGCAACAGCGACAATCAGGAGCTGGCCGAGCGCGTGCGCACGCGCCGCGGCCACACGCCCTCCTGCCTACTGGCAGGAGGTTAGGGGTGACTGGGGCCTGGGCCTCGTGGGCTGGCTGTCCACTGGGCCGGCCAGGTAAGTCCAGGTAAGCATTTCCTTTTTTGTTTTTCTATTTTTGCTATTCTGTTTAGATTTAGTTCAGAGACCAAACCATTTTTTTAGATTTTGGAAATTATCATTTGGCTAGATATAATATATTCAGAGCCACTCACCATTTTCCAGAATTATTGGATCGTATTAAATATATAGCAAATATAAATCCAATGCAAATAATTATTGGATTAACTCAAATAGCCAAAAATAAATATTTCTGTCTCCTAAAAATATTGGTTTGAATTTTACCTCTTACCAATATTTTCACAGAGTAACAGGAACATTTCCTTGGACTCATTTGATGAGAATTAAATGTTGATTATTTTTAGAGGTCTTCTGAGGCTTTTGAAAATTCCTCAATTCAAATTTCATTTGAATTTAAACATGATGCTCACATGAAAGGCTAGCCTAGTGCAGACCAGAACTAGGGATGTGACATCCGCTGTCTCGTCGCCATTGCCTTCTTTGGTTGTGTCCACCATGTATATGTCGTATGATGAGGTGGTTGTCCAGTGCCCTGTGGGCAGTGGTTCCTCTTTGTCTCCCGCATCGTCATCCATACCGTTGATGTCTTCGGAGTCGAAGTCGAGCATGTCCGTTAAGTCGTCGACCATGGCTACTTAGTGGGTGGTGGGTGGGCAGCGAATTTCTTCGTCATCCGCATCCCAATCCTGCCGGACATAGTTCGGCCAGGATCCTTCTGACAAGGAGAGAGGCCTTAATGAGTTCAGTATGTCGCCAAAGGGTGAGTGCTAAAAATATCCGCGGAGGTAAACTCCATGATCTGCGCCCAATCGGATTCGCTAGGAACGGGCGCAGGCGGTTCGGAGTCCGTCGCCGGAGAAGGATCCGGCAGTTTGACAACACGGCTCTCGTGCAGGGTAAGGTCGATGTTCGGCTCGATCGCCGCTGAGGATAAGGCCTCCGTGGTAGGGTCCATCCACCCATCAATGGACGGCGCAACTGGCTCCGAATTGAGGGTCGGAGCGGCTGCTGGTGCGATCTCCTGAACACTGTCCGATGGTAGAGCTAAATCGTACTCATCGTGACCGTGTGACGCACAAGGCAGAGGCTCGAATCCGTCGAAGATCAAGTCTGCGGATATGGGTCGTGTAGTTTAAGCTTCCAAACCTGACCTGGTGGCCAGGGGCATAACTTTCGATCTGCTCCAGATGGCCAAGCGAGTTGGACCGCAGTGCGAAGCCGCCGAACACAAAGATTTGTCCGGGGAGAAAAGTCTCACCCTGGACTGCATCACTATTGATGATCGTAGGAGCCATCAGGACTAATGACGATGACACAGAGGAACTCTCAATGAAAGCATCAATGTCGGTGTCAAAACCGGCGGATCTCAGGTAGGGGGTCTCGAACTGTGCATCTAAGGCGGATGGTAACAGGAGGCAGGGGACACAATGTTTTACCCAGGTTCAGGCCCTCTTGATGGAGGTAAAACCCTACGTAGTGCTTGATTTATTCTTGATGATATGGGTATTACAAGAGTTGATCTACCACGAGATCGGAGAGGCTAAACCCTAAAAGCTAGCCTATGGTATGATTGTATGTTGTCCTACGGACTAAAATCCTCCGGTTTATATAGACACCGGAGGGGGCTAGGGTTACACAAGGTCGGTTACAAAGGAGGAGATATCCATATCCGTACTGCCTAGCTTTCCTTCCACGCCAAGTAGAGTCCCATCCGGACATGAGACGAAGTCTTCAATCTTGTATCTTCATAGTCCAACGGTCCGGCCAAAGGATAGAGTCCGGCTGTCCGGAGACCCCCTAATCCCGGACTCCCTCACTCACCGTTGAAGGAATCTATCCCCGCTCGAACAGGAACTAGATATGCGGGGGGAAGAAATCCCTGCGTCCGCAGCTTCGTCAATTGACTATAGGACACTGAACACCTCTCCCACTGGCCTTTCTCTGGACCGGAATGGGTGGAGGAGTTGGGGGCGCTAGCCATGCTGGAATGGTTTCTCCTAAGCAGTTTCCGTGGATTTCCTCTGCGCGGTGCCAAATGGATCTAGGATCCAATCTCTTTAATAGGTGCTATTCCTTGCGTGGATAGGGTGTTAACTGCAAAAATACCTTGACCTTCCGCCTTCTCTTGACACGTGGAAGGCGATGTTATTTAACGCGAAGAGGTCGAGGAGAGAAACATTGAATCGATGGCCGAATACATCACTTGGAGGAACCCGCCTTGCAATGTCGAAGAAAATTTCTGTGTCGAACACCTCGCTATTGAAGACTGGTTCGGGGCTACTGAGGGAGTCCTGGACTAAGGGGTCCTCGGGCGTCCGGCCTGTTATCTACTGGGCCAGACTGATGGGTTGTGAAGACATGAAGACCGAAGACTGTACCTGTGTCCAGATTGGACTCTCCTTGGCATGGAAGGCAAGCTTGGAGACCGACTATGAAGATTCCTTTTCATGTAACCGACTCTATGTAAACCCTAGATCCCCCCCCCGGTGTCTGTATAAACCGAAGGGGTTAGTCCAGAAATGGGATATACTCATTACCATAGTCATATAGGCTAGGCTTTTAGGGTTTAGACATTACGACCTCGTGGTAGATCAACTCTTGTAACACTCATATTCATCAAGATCAATCAAGCAGGACGTAGGGTATTACCTCCATAGAGAGGGCCCGAACCTGGGTAAACATCGTGTCCCCCGTCTCCTGTTACCATCGATCCTAGACGCACAGTTCGGGGCCCCTACCCGAGATCCGCCGGTTTTGACACCGACAGTTGGGGGGACAACGCAAATGAGAACGAGCGGGTCTAGATTTCCTATGCTCACATAGGAAAATGTCACCGAGGAGACAAAAATGGGACAAATGCAGACATGCTGCCTAAATGTGGTTGCCTCTCTCAGCAACCACATCTGCATCACCACTTTATGCCCCTGTTGTCCCTACGCCCATATTGCTACCGTTAATGTAAAAGCACATGAAGCAATGCCACCTAATGTCACTATTAAGTAATGCTACTATTAGTCTAGCATCGTCGATAAATTGAAGCAATGACACCACCATTTTATGAAGCGCTTCCGTCTTGCTTTATTTCCCATGAATTGTGTTTTTGCAGTTACACTTAAATCTCACACCGCTAACATGGCTTCATCCTAGTGGAACTGCACAAATTTGATTGCACATTTACTGACCATGTGCTACTCTCATGACAGTAATACTAATGCTATTGTTCTGCATGTTAATCTTGTGGCAGTGTTGATGTGATGCGATGCTACTTCTTACTTAATGTGTCACAACCCTATCTTAGTCCTTGTCTGTCATTGCATAAGCATCCATGCATCATGTTTAAATTTAAAGGAATATGAAATGGGGATGATAAAACACTAGCACCAAAATAACTCAACTAGGTCCAACTTAAAAATATTCTCAATGAACCCAAAATGCCCTTAAGAAAAGTTCATGATTTTTGGTTAAGGTGGAACGCGTCTTTTGGCTCATGTATATGTAACATCCCAAATTTTCAATTTGGAATGTTATACATTAGATCAGCATTGCATATCATATTTTATTGTATTTTGGTTAATCCTAGAAATTTCACGCAACTCAAGGACCCTCGGAGAGAGTTGGGGGATTTCGTTATTTTCATATTTGAGTTTCTCAAATTTTGAAAATAGGATCATTTGGTTTTATTTATTTTATCTTCAATTATTTCTATTATCAAAATATGAGAGAGGGAATAAAATGACTATCCCAAAGTAAAGAAATATTGAGCATTTAATAATAAAATCAAACAAGATTTTATTTTGGTTTTATTTGCTATTTTATTTGAATTTAGGAAAAATGCGCGTTTTTCAAAATTGCATTTAGGCCCCAAATAAATGTTCATCATGTGCGGCTCTATTTTAGAAGCCGGGGAAAATTTATTTCGGGATTTTTGGAGTCCGTTTAGTATTCCTTTTTTTTTCTGAGCATAACTATTTAAAAAAAGCGTAACCGACTTACCGGGCCGTGTCCGACCTGGACACTTGGCCCGATCGGCTTTAAATAGCCGGGGAAGGCCCAGCCGGACCCCAACCCTAGCCGCCAGCCCCGCCACCCTAGCCCGCCGCCGCTGACGCCGGAGCCGCCACCCGCCGGATCCGCCGCCGCTAGAGGTTGACCTCGCCGCCACCGTTTTTTTTTCGAAAAACCGATCGGTTTTCCGTCGGTTTCGTTCGGGTTTTTTAATAGATCAGTTTTTCCGGTTTATTTAATTAGCGAGTGTTCGCTCGTTCGTTCGTTTTAACGAACGCGTTCTTCATTTTGATCTAGTTAACGAACATCCGTTCGTTAATCTGTTTGTCGTTTTCTTTTTCTTGGATTAAATCCGCGATTTTTTCTCATCGCGATTCCTGATCCGTTTTTCGTTCTAGTATAACTTTTCGCTCGTTTATCAAAATCAGGCGATTCTAGCGCCTGGAGTTTCGTCTCGAAACCCTCTTTCCGTTTAACCAACTCAAACAAGTTTTTGCCACTGTAAAAATTGCCCTAGATCCATAATAGTAAACGAAGCTTGTTTCTTTTGTCGTTTGTCTTTCGTTGCTTCATTCAATTTGATTCTTTTTGCCAACCGGAGTTCTTCAGTTGAACTTTCTGGTTAGATCTCTTATTTGAGTTTTACATGTGCATTAGTTGAGTACTTATTGTATGCTTGTTTGTTTGCGATAGAGTACCCAGAATGCGTCACTTGCTACTTCGAATCGCTAGGTTTCGTGGATCATCAGCAAGGCAAGTAACACTTTGATCATACCTCCTACTACCCAGTTTTTATTGCATTAGATCAATCCTCACACATTGCATGATTAGGATCTGATTAAATTGTGGGTTTGGGAAGTAGTTGAGGTAGTACCTATTACCTGTTATTATCAAACCTTTGGGAGTTACTTCTACGTTTGCTTAGTATGCCATGCTATGCTAGTAGACATGGATTGGGTGAGTGAAATCCATGACAGATGTGAGATTGTTAAAGTAAAGGTTTATCTAAGGTGGCAACTTAAATACACATCTGGGTGGATTGAGGCACTTGGGTATTCCAGCGATTGCCTATTTTCTTTTGGACCGCCACCCTGGCTCAAAGGGATCATGAGATTATTCATGATAGAAACTTCTGTGTGCAGCCACAAGCTACTATGGGCTCTAGCATAGTTGATTAAGTCGTGCGAACTCTTACAGTGGTAGACTAGCAGATGTAGGCGAAAGTAGGTGTAACGGTCTACCCGATCGTAAGGTGCTAGCGCTTCTGAAAGACTATGTCTCGGTCATCCATTTCTCAAACACCCTGTAGTGCGAGAATCCCAACGGAGGAGATCGAGTCTTGTGGGGAAAAGTGCGCAAACCTCTACAGAGTGTATAAACTAATCATGGTTAGCCGTGTCCCCGGTTATGGACATCTTGAGTATCTAGTACCTGGATTATCATGTGAATCTCATCATGTTACTCTAAAATTAATTTTGTTGGATTTTGTTTAATGATGATGTTTAATTGGGATTGAGAATGCTGTCAACCATTCTCAATGTTTAACAACCACCGTGATAGTTAAATAAAATTTATTCCTTTGAAGTAGGGAAAATTGGCTTTATGCAAAACTGTAACCATAGAGCTTTCCACCAGCCAAATATGCATGTAGTATAGCCTTATTCTTCCATTACTCTCTATGTGTTACATTGCCAGCATATTCCATGTGCTGACCCGTTTCGGGCTGCAACGTTAATGTTGCAGACTTTTTAGACGATGATTAAGGTGCTTTTAGGTCATGGTTCTATACTCAGTGATGCCGTTGGAGTTGATGGACTCAGTTATCTTCCAAGCCTTCCGCTGTTATCGTTATTAGATGGCCTTAAGCCATATTTATTGTAATAAGTTCTCTTTTGAGACACTCGATGTAATAAGTGTTGGGGAACGTTGCAGAAAACAAAAAAATTCCTACGGTTTCACCAAGATCCATCTATGAGTTCATCTAGCAACGAGTGATTGGATTCATCTACGTACCTTGTAGATCGCGAGCGGAAGCGTTCAAAGAACGGGGATGAGGGAGGCGTACTCGACGTGATCCAAATCACCGGAGATCCTAGCGCCGAACGGACGGCACCTCCGCGTTCAACACACGTACGGTCAGCGTAACGTCTCCTCCTTCTTGATCCAGCAAGGAGGAAGGAAAAGTTGAGGAAGATGGCTCTAGCAGCAGCACGACGGCGTGGTGGTGATGGAGCTGCAGTACTCCGGCAGGGCTTCGCCAAGCTCTATGGAGGAGGAGGATGTGTTGGAGAGGGAGAGGGAGGCACCAAAGATCAAGGTAAGAAGTCCTCCATCTCCCCACTATATATAGGAGGGCCAAGGGGGGGGGCGCCGGCCCTAGGAGATCTAATCTCCTAGGAGGGTGCGGCCAAGGGGAGGAATCCCTCCTCCCCAAGGCACCTAGGAGGTGCCTTCCCCTCCTAGGACTCTTCCTTTAGGGTTTCCCCCACCCTAGGCGCATGGGCCCTAGGGGGAAGTGGCGCCCCAGCCCACTTTGGGCTGGATCCCTTCCCACTTCAGCCCATGGGGCCCTCCGGGATAGGTGGCCCCACCCGGTGGACCCCCGGGACCCTTCCGGTGGTCCCGGTACAATACCGGTGACCCCGAAACTTGTCCCGATGGCCGAAATAGCACTTCCTATATATAATTCTTTACCTACGGACCATTCCGGAACTCCTCGTGACGTCCAGGATCTCATCCGGGACTCCGAGCAACATTCGGGTTACTGCATATACATATCCCTACAACCCTAGCGTCACCGAACCTTAAGTGTGTAGACCCTACGGGTTCGGGAGACATGTAGACATGACCGAGATCGCTCTCCGGCCAATAACCAGCAGCGGGATCTGGATACCCATGTTGGCTCCCACATGCTCCTCGATGATCTCATCGGATGAACCACGATGTCGAGGATTCAATCAATCCCGTATACAATTCCCTTTGTCAATCGGTATGTTACTTGCCCGAGATCCGATCGTCGGTTTCCCAATACCTCGTTCAATCTCGTTACCGGCAAGTCACTTTACTCGTACCGTAATGCATGATCCCGTGACCAGACACTTGGTCACTTTGAGCTCATTATGATGATGCATTACCGAGTGGGCCCAGTGATACCTCTCCGTCATACGGAGTGACAAATCCCAGTCTTGATCCGTGTCAACCCAACAGACACTTTCGGAGATACCCGTAGTATACCTTTAACATCACCCAGTTATGTTGTGACGTTTGGTACACCCAAAGCACTCCTATGGTATCCGGGAGTTACACGATCTCATGGTCTAAGGAAAATATACTTGACATTGGAAAACTCTAGCAAACGAACTATACGATCTTGTGCTATGTTTAGGATTGGGTCTTGTCCATCACATCATTCTCCTAATGATGTGATCTCATTATCAATGACATCCAATGTCCATAGTCAGGAAACCATGACTATCTGTTGATCAACGAGCTAGTCAACTAGAGGCTTACTAGGGACATGTTGGTGTCTATTATTCACACATGTATTACGATTTCTGGATAACACAATTATAGCATGAATAAAGAAAATTATCATGAACAAGGAAATATAATAATAATGCTTTTATTATTGCCTCTAGGGCATATTTCCAACAGTCTCCCACTTGCACTAGAGTCAATAATCTAGTTACATTGTGATGAATCGAACACCCATGGAATTCTGGTGTTGATCATGTTTTGCTCTAGGGAGAGGTTTAGTCAACAGATCTGCTACATTCAGGTCCGTATCTACTTTACAAATATCTATGTCTCCATCTTGAACATTTTCACGAATGGAGTTGAAGCGACGCTTGATGTGCCTTGTCTTCTTGTGAAACCTGGGCTCCTTGGCAAGAGCAATAGCTCCAGTGTTGTCACAGAAGATCTTGATCGGCCCCGACGCATTGGGTATGACTCCTAGGTCGGTGATGAACTCCTTCACCCAAATTGCTTCATGCGCTGCCTCCGAGGCTGCCATGTACTCCGCTTCACATGTAGATCCCGCCACGACGCTCTGCTTGCAACTGCACCAGCTTACTGCCCCACCATTCAAAATATACACGTATCCCGTTTGTGACTTAGAGTCATCCAGATCTGTGTCGAAGCTAGCGTCGACGTAACCCTTTACGACGAGCTCTTCGTCACCTCCATAAACGAGAAACATTTCCTTAGTCCTTTTCAGGTACTTTAGGATATTCTTGACCGCTGTCCAGTGTTCCTTGCCGAGATTACTTTGTACCTTCCTACCAAACTTACGGCAAGGTTTACATCAGGTCTGGTACACAGCATGGCATACATAATAGAACCTATGGCTGAGGCATAGGGGATGACACTCATCTCTTCTATATCTTCTGCTGTGGTCGGACATTGAGTCGAGCTCAATTTCACACCTTGTAACACAGGCAAGAACCCCTTCTTAGACTGATCCATATTGAATTTCTTCAATATCTTATCAAGGTATGTGCTTTGTGAAAGACCTATGAGGCGTCTTGATCTATCTCTATAGATCTTGATGCCTAATATATATGCAGCTTCTCCAAGGTCCTTCATTGAAAAACTCTTATTCAAGTAGGCCTTAATGCTGTCCAAGAGTTCTATATCATTTCCCATCAAAAGTATGTCATCTACATATAATATGAGAAATGCTACAGAGCTCCCACTCACTTTCTTGTAAACACAGGCTTCTCCATAAGTCTGTGTAAACCCAAACGCTTTGATCATCTCATCAAAGCGAATGTTCCAACTCCGAGATGCTTGCACCAGCCCATAAATCGAGCGTTGGAGCTTGCACACCTTGTCAGCATTCTTAGGATCGACAAAACCTTCCGGTTGCATCATATACAATTCTTCCTTAAGGAAACCATTAAGGAATGCCGTTTTGACGTCCATCTGCCATATTTCATAATCATAAAAAGCGGCAATTGCTAACATGATTCGGACGGACTTCAGCTTCGCTACCGGTGAGAAAGTCTCATCGTAGTCAACCCCTTGAACTTGTCGATAACCCTTAGCGACAAGGCGAGCTTTATAGATGGTCACATTACCATCCGCGTCTGTCTTCTTCTTAAAGATCCATTTATTTTCTATGGCTCGCCGCTCAACGGGCAAGTCAGTCAAAGTCCATACTTCGTTTTCATACATGGATCCTATCTCGGATTTCATGGCTTCTAGCCATTTGTCGGAATCCGGGCCTGCCATCGCTTCTTCATAGTTCAAAGGTTCGCCGTTGTCTAACAACATGATTTCCAAGATATGGTTGCCTTACCACTCTGGTGCGGAACGTGTCCTTGTGGACCTTCGAATTTCAGTAGGAGCTTGATCAGAAGTATCTTGATCATCATCATTAACTTCCTCTCTAGTCGGTGCAGGCACCTCAGGAACATTTTCTTGAGCTGCGCCAATTTCCGGTTCAAGAGGTAATACTTCATCAAGTTCTACTTTCCTCCCACTTACTTCTTTCGAGAGAAACTCTTTCTCTAGAAAGGACCCATTCTTGGCAACAAAGATCTTGCCTTCGGATCTGAGGTAGAAGGTATACCCAATAGTTTCTTTAGGGTATCCTATGAAGATGCATTTTTCCGACTTGGGTTCGAGCTTTTCAGGTTGAAGTTTCTTGACATAAGCATCGCATCCCCAAACTTTTAGAAACGACAACTTAGGTTTCTTCCCAAACCATAATTCAAACGGTGTCGTCTCAACAGATTTCGATGGAGCCCTATTTAAAGTGAATGCGGCAGTCTCTAAAGCATAGCCCCAAAAAGATAGCGGTAAATCGGCAAGAGACATCATAGATCGCACCATATCTAATAGAGTGCAATTACGACGTTTGGACACACCATTACGCTGAGGTGTTCCAGGCGGCGTGAGTTGTGAAACTATTCCACATTTTCTAAGTGTGTGCCAAACTCATGACTCAAGTATTCTCCTCCACGATCTGATCGCAGGAACTTGATTTTCCTGTCACGTTGATTCTCAACCTCACTCTAAAATTCCTTGAACTTTTCAAAGGTTTCAGACTTGTGTTTCATTAAGTAGATATACCCATATCTACTCAAGTCATCAGTGAGGGTGAGAACATAACGATAGCCACCGCGAGCCTCAATACTCATTGGACCGCACACATCAGTATGTATGATTTCCTATAAGTTGTTTGCTCGCTCCATTGTTCCTGAGAACGGAGTCTTGGTCATTTTACCCATGAGGCATGGTTCGCACGTGTCAAATGATTCGTGATCAAGAGACTCTAAAAGTCCATCTGCATGGAGCTTCTTCATGCGTTTGACACCTATGTGACCAAGGCGGCAGTGCCACAAGTATGTGGGACTATCATTATCAACCTTACATCTTTTGGTACTCACACTATGAATATGTGTAGCATTACACTCGAGATTCATTAAGAATAAACCATTCACCATCGGAGCATGACCATAAAACATATCTCTCATATAAATAGAACAACCATTATTCTCAGATTTAAATGAGTAGCCATCTCGAATTAAACGAGATCCTGATACAATGTTCATGCTCAAACTTGGCACTAAATAACAATTATTGAGGTTCAAAACTAATCCCGTAGGTAAATGTAGAGGTAGCGTGCCGACGGCGATCACATCGACCTTGGAACCATTCCCGACGCGCATCGTCACCTCGTCCTTCGCCAGTCTCCGCTTATTCCGCAGCTCCTGCTTTGAGTTACAAATGTGAGAACTGCACCGGTATCAAATACCCAGGAGCTACTACGAGTACTGGTAAGCTACACATCAATTACATGTATATCACATATACCTTTCGTTTTGCCGGCCTTCTTATCCGCTAAGTATTTGGGGCAGTTCCGCTTCCAGTGACCACTTTCCTTGCAATAAAAGCACTGAGTCTCGGGCTTGGGTCCATTCTTTGGCTTCTTCCCGGCAGCTTGCTTGCCGGGTGCGGCAATTCCCTTGCCGTCTTTCTTGAAGGTTTTCTTACCCTTGCCTTTCTTGAACTTAGTGGTTTTATTCACCATCAACACTTGATGTTCCTTTTTGACTTCTACCTCTACTGATTTCAGCATTGCAAATACTTCAGGAATGGTCTTTTCCATCCCCTGCATATTGAAGTTCATCACAAAGCTCTTGTAGCTCGGTGGAAGCGACTGGAGGATTCTGTCAATGACCGCGTCATCCGGGAGATTAACTCCCAGCTAAGTCAAGCGGTTATGTAACCCAGACATTGTGAGTATGTGCTCACTGACAAAACTATTTTCCTCCATCTTACAGTTGAAGAATTTGTCGGAGACTTCATATCTCTCGACCCAGGCATGAGCTTGGAAAACCATTTTCAGCTCTTCGAACATCTCATATGCTCCGTGTCTCTCAAAATGTTTTTGGAGCCCTGGCTCTAAGCTGTAAAGCATGCCGCACTGAACGAGGGAGTAGTCATCGGTACGTGCCTGCCAAGCGTTCATAACGTCTTGTTCTGCAGGGAGAACAGGTGCATCACCTAGCGGTGCTTGTAGGACATAATCTTTCTTGGCAGCTATGAGGATGATCCTCAGGTTCCGGACCCAGTCCGTGTAGTTGCTGCCATCGTCTTTCAGCTTGGTTTTCTCTAGGAACGCGTTGAAGTTGAGGACTACGTTGGCCATTTGATCTACAAGACATATTGTAAAGATTTTAGACTAAGTTCATGATAATTAAGTTCATCTAATCAAATTATTCAATGAACTCCCACTTAGAAAAACATCCCTCCTGTAATCTAAGTATAACATGATCCGAGTTAACTAGGCCGTGTCCGATCATCACGTGAGATGGACTAGCTAACGTCGGTGAACATCTTCATGTTGATCGTATCTTCTATACGACTCATGCTCGACCTTTCGGTCTTCTGTGTTCCGAGGCCATGTCTGTACATGCTAGGCTCGTCAAGTCAACCTAAGTGTTTTGCATGTGTAAATCTGTCTTACACCCGTTGTATGTGAACATTAGAATCTATCACACCCGATCATCACGTGGTGCTTCGAAACAACGAACTGTCGCAACGGTGCACAGTTAGGGGGAACACTTTCTTGAAATTATTATGAGGGATCATCTTATTTACTACCGTCGTTCTAAGCAAACAAGATGCAAAAACATGATAAACATCACATGCAATCAAATAATAATAGTGACATGATATGGCCAATATCACATAGCTCCTTTGATCTCCATCTTGGGGCTACATGATCATCTTGTCACCGGCATGACACCATTATCTCCATCATCATGATCTCCATCATTGTGTCTCCATGAAGTTGCTCGCCAACTATTACTTCTACTACTATGGCTAACGCGTTTAGCAATAAAGTAAAGTAATTTACATGGCGTTTCTCAATGACACGCAGGTCATACAAAAAATAAAGACAACTCCTATGGCTCCTGCCGGTTGTCATACTCATCGACATGCAAGTCGTGATTCCTATTACAATAGCATGAACATCTCATACATCACATATAGATCATTCATCATTCATCACAACTTTGGCCATATCATATCACAAAGCACTTGCTGCAAAAACAAGTTAGACGTCCTCTAATTGTTGTTGCAAGTTTTACGTGGCTGAAGTAGGGTTCTAGCAAGAACGTTTTCTTACCTATGTGAAAGCCACAACGTGATTTGTCAACTTCTATTTACCCTTCATAAGGACCCTTTTCATCGAATCCGCTCCAACTAAAGTGGGAGAGACAGACACCCGCCAGCCACCTTATGCAACTAGTGCATGTTAGTCGGTGGAACCGGTCTCACATAAGCGTACGTGTAAGGTTGGTCTGGGCCACTTCATCCCACAATACCGTTGAAGCAAGATAAGACTAGTAGCGGCAAGAAAGTTGACAACATCAACGCCCACAACAAATTGTGTTCTACTCGTGCAAGAGAACTACGCATAGACCTAGCTCATGATGCCACTGTTGGGGAACGTTGCAGAAAACAAAAAATTTCCTACGGTTTCACCAAGATCCATCTATGAGTTCATCTAGCAACGAGTGATTGGATGCATCTACGTACCTTGTAGATCGCGAGCGGAAGCGTTCAAAGAACGGGGATGAGGGAGGCGTACTCAACGTGATCCAAATCACCGGAGATCCTAGCGCCGAACGGACGGCACCTCCGCGTTCAACACACGTACGGTCAGCGTAACGTCTCCTCCTTCTTGATCCAACAAGGAGGAAGGAGAGGTTGAGGAAGATGGCTCCAGCAGCAGCACGACGGCGTGGTGGTGATGGAGCTGCAGTACTCCGGCAGGACTTCGCCAAGCTCTATGGAGGAGGAGGATGTGTTGGAGAGGGAGAGGGAGGCACCAAAGATCAAGGTAAGAAGTCCTCCATCTCCCCACTATATATAGGAGGGCCAAGGGGGGGGGCGCCGGCCCTAGGAGATCTAATCTCCTAGGAGGGTGCGGCCAAGGGGAGGAATCCCTCCTCCCCAAGGCACCTAGGAGGTGCCTTCCCCTCCTAGGACTCTTCCTTTAGGGTTTCCCCCACCCTAGGCGCATGGGCCCTAGGGGGAAGTGGCGCCCCAGCCCACTTTGGGCTGGATCCCTTCCCACTTCAGCCCATGGGGCCCTCCGGGATAGGTGGCCCCACCCGGTGGACCCCCGGGACCCTTCCGGTGGTCCCGGTACAATACCGGTGACCCCGAAACTTGTCCCGATGGCCGAAATAGCACTTCCTATATATAATTCTTTACCTACGGACCATTCCGGAACTCCTCGTGACGTCCAGGATCTCATCCGGGACTCCGAGCAACATTCGGGTTACTGCATATACATATCCCTACAACCCTAGCGTCACCGAACCTTAAGTGTGTAGACCCTACGGGTTCGGGAGACATGTAGACATGACCGAGATCGCTCTCCGGCCAATAACCAGCAGCGGGATCTGGATACCCATGTTGGCTCCCACATGCTCCTCGATGATCTCATCGGATGAACCACGATGTCGAGGATTCAATCAATCCCGTATACAATTCCCTTTGTCAATCGGTATGTTACTTACCCGAGATCCGATCATCGGTATCCCAATACCTCATTCAATCTCATTACCGGCAAGTCACTTTACTCGTACCGTAATGCATGATCCCGTGACCAGACACTTGGTCACTTTGAGCTCATTATGATGATGCATTACCGAGTGGGCCCAGTGATACCTCTCCGTCATATGGAGTGACAAATCCCAGTCTTGATCCGTGTCAACCCAACAGACACTTTCGGAGATACCCGTAGTATACATTTATAGTCACCCAGTTACGTTCTGACGTTTGGTACACCCAAAGCACTCCTACGGTATCCGGGAGTTACACGATCTCATGGTCTAAGGAAAAGATACTTGACATTGGAAAACTCTAGCAAACAAACTATACGATCTTGTGCTATGTTTAGGATTGGGTCTTGTCCATCACATCATTCTCCTAATGATGTGATCTCGTTATCAATGACATCCAATGTCCATAGTCAGGAAACCATGACTATCTGTTGATCAACGAGCTAGTCAACTAGAGGCTTACTAGGGACAAGTTGGTGTCTATTATTCACACATGTATTACGATTTCCGGATAACACAATTATAGCATGAATAAAGACAATTATCATGAACAAGGAAATACAATAATAATGCTTTTATTATTGCCTCTAGGGCATATTTCCAACAATAAGTGTGTGATTGCTACTCTGTTATAAATCCTTCAAGTATTGTGTGGTGTTAGCATTACTGATCCAGGGATGACACCTGAGCACAGAGATTGGACCGTTTGAGGTCTGGTCACTACAAGATGGTATCAGAGCACACGCTGACTGTAGGACACGATCACTAAGCTAAAAGACCTAGATCACTACTCACTCTCTTCTCTTTCTGACTTCTCATCTTTTCTACTATTTTAGGATGGCGGATGCAAGGAACAAGTTCACGCAACCGGATGAAGATACCCCCTTTGGACGTCACTTGAAGAAAGTCACTAGATACCTGAACATAGGAGCACCAAGCTTCATCGGGACTTACAACACCACTTTACCGGAAGAAGAGCGCTGGATGATTCAAGTTCAAGTTCCAGGAAGGACGTTCATGCCAGTCACTGAGCCCATAGAGTTTTCTTTTGATGCACCAACCTGGAGTCTAGGAAAGAGCATGGCAGCTCACATCGCCATGGGACGCATTGGAGAGATTTACCGCAATGATCTCAAGGATACTATCTACCAGATTTGTGGGCACCGAGATGAGCACTGGGAGATGATCAGCACCGGGAAGGATAGATCAATTGTAGCTTTTATCCAGGAGTTAAACCAGCACATTCGACGACAGGAGAATCAGATGTGCGCCGACATGATAGATCTGAAGAAGGCAAGGACAAGAATCAAGGAACTGGAGGAAGAACTCAAGGCTACGCGTGAAGATTATGAAGAGGAAATCGAAGTATTAGTGGAGAAGAATGACGATCTGATCAAGAAGATTGGAATATTTATGGGAGGCCCTACCCCAGTAGAAGAAGACAAAGAACCCAAGGAGATTCGCCCGGAAGACTACATCATCATCGACGACACCGACTCGGATCCAGATGATAGCGATGATGACTATGTTGATGAAGCTGGAGCAGATATCATGGAGTCTGCAACCGAAGAATATTTCTAGTAGACCACCCCATCAGTAGTAGTAGTCCACCATGTAAATATAGTAGTCCGAGCACTTTTGCGATAGTTAGATCGATTGTATGCCCTTGTTTGATTGAATGAAGTGAATTGTTTGCTTTTGCCTCATGTGCATATGGGTAGTGTTTTCTCTCTAGACCCCTCTCTATTCTTAAATCTCATCTTTTCTAAACCCTCAGATGCCTCCGAGACGTGACCCCGGATTTATCTTCCCACTGGAGCTCACCGAGTTGATCCAGCAGCAGAACACATTGATGCAGTTGCTAGTCCAGAATCAGAATCAGGGGAACAACAACAACAACAACAACAACCCACCACCACCACCATCTGTTGATCACTTAGCCCGTTTTCTTAGGCTAAATCCGCCGGTATTCTCCAGTAGCACCGAGCCGATAGTAGCAGATGATTGGCTCCATAAGACAGCAAGGGAGTTGACCACCGCAGGATGCACAGATGCAAAAAAGGTGAAGTTTTCCGCACATCAGCTTGAAGTACCCGCAGCATCATGGTGGGAGAATTTCACAGCCACTTTCCCTGTCGACACTGTCACGTGGGACCAGTTTCAGCAAGCTTTTCGTACTGTCCATGTTTCAGCAGGAGCTATGGCCATGAAGAAGAGAGAGTTTCGCAACTTGCGCCAAGGAGGAAGGACAGTTGGTCAGTATGTGGAGGACTTTAGTAAGTTAGCACGTTATGCCCCAGATGACGTAGCTACAGATGCAGCTAAGCAGGAGAAGTTTCTAGAAGGACTGAATGATGAGTTGAGCATGCAGTTGATGGTAGCAACCTTCAACAACTACCAGGAGTTGGTAGACCGTGCTCTTATGATTGAAGGGAAGCAGGAGAAGATTGACACCCGCAAGAGGAAGTATGGACAAGGGAAGTACAATTCAGGAGCTCAGCAGAAGCCATGTTTTAGCCCTAGACCGGGAGGACATTTTCAGCATACCCATGGAGGAGGTAGCTCTCACAATCACACTGGCACCAAGAATGGTAATGGGAATGGAGGAAGCAACGGCCTGAATCGTACCAACCCATCAACCCCAGCCAAGAGAGACCTGAGTCAAGTCACTTGTTTCAAGTGCCAGAAGACCAGACATTATGCCAATGAATGTCCTGAATCCCAGAATGGAAATGGTAATGGAAGCTCTGGGAAGAAGCCGAACCCTTTCAACAGGGGACAGGTGAACCACGTTAACGTGGAGGAGGTTGAAGAGCAGCCGGATGCTGTAATCGTTAAGTTTTTGGTTAAGTCGTTTACTGCACTCGTTCTTTTTTATACTGGTGCATCGCATTCATACATATCAAGGGGATTTGTGGATAAGTATAATTTTCCCACCAAAGTTCTTAGAACACCTATGTTAGTAAGCTCACCAGGAGCGGAGTATATGGCTAGCCAAGGATGTTTTCAAGTGCCATTGAGTATAGGTAGGCATGTGTTTCCCTCGGATTTAATCATTTTGGAATCACAAGGATTGGATGTAATTCTAGGTATGGATTGGTTGTCGATGTATGGAGGAAACATCGATTGCGCCAGTAAGTCGATCTTGCTTCCCACCCCAGATGGGAGAAGGATCAAGTATGTATCCCGACATGTGCCAAGAAGGACTCAAGTAAATTGTTTAACAGGAGTTGTGCAGGAGGAAGTACCAGTGGTGAAGGATTTCCCTGATGTATTTCCAGTGGAGTTGCCAGGCATGCCACCGGATAGAGATATTGAGTTTTTTATTAAGCTTTTGCCAGGCATAGGGCCAATATCAAAGAGACCATATAGGATGCCCGCAAAGGATTTGGTGGAGATTAAGAAGCAGATTAAGGAGTTACTGGATAAAGGATATATTCGCCCAAGTTCTTCGCCTTGGGGATCGCCAGTACTTCTAGTGGAGAAGAAGGATGGATCGTTAAGGATGGTTGTTGATTATCGAGGATTGAATGAAGTAACCATCAAGAACAAGTACCCACTACCAATGATCAATGATCTGTTTGATCGATTGCAAGGAGCTAAGGTATTTTCCAAGATCGATCTGTGATCAGGATACCATCAGTTGAAGATTCGAGAACAGGATATACCTAAGACGGATTTTACCACCAGGTATGGGTTGTACGAGTATACCATTATGTCATTTGGTCTGACTAACGTACCTGCATATTTTATGAACATGATGAACAAAGTATTCATGGAGTTTTTGGATAAGTTCGTCGTGGTGTTCATTGATGATATACTGGTATACTCGAAGAATGAAGAGGAGCATAAGGAGCATTTGTGTTTGGTACTTGGTAAGCTCAGAGAACATCAATTATATGCCAAGTTTAGCAAATGAGAGTTTTGGTTGAAGGAAGTTGGATTTCTCAGACACATTATATCTGGAGAAGGTATAGCAGTAGATCCCACTAAGGTTGATACCGTGACAAATTGGGAAGCCCCAACAACAGTTGGAGAGATTCGGAGTTTTCTTGGACTCACAGGATACTACCAGAGGTTTATTGAGAATTTCTCAAAGATTGCGAAGCCTATGACGGAGTTGTTGAAAAAGAATACCAAGTTCATATGGACAGAGGAATGTGAGGCTAGTTTCTAGGAGTTGAAGAAACGTTTGGTTACATCACCTGTGTTGATTTTGCCAGATCAGACAAAGGATTATGAGGTGTATTGCGACGCTTCACGTCGAGGACTTGGAGCAGTGCTTATGCAGGAAGGAAGAGTTGTTTCATATGCCTCACAACAGCTTAAGCCTCATGAGTTGAATTATGCTACGCATGATTTGGAGTTAGCAGCCGTAGTGCATGCATTGAAGACCTGGAGAATTTTCTCATTGGAAACCATTGTGAGGTGTACACGGATCACAAGAGTTTGAAGTACATTTTCACGCAGAAGGAGTTGAATCTCAGGCAAAGGAGATGGTTGGAGCTCATAAAGGATTATGATATGAGATTGCATTATCATCTTGGAAAGGCTAACGTAGTAGCTGACTGAGTCGTAAAAGCCATGTCATCACACTAATGACGGGAGATTTACCAAGGGAGTTAGCAGAAAACCTTCGAGAGCTATGTTTGGAAATAGTACCAAGAGGTTATGTAGCAGCATTGGAGATGCAGTCTACTTTGATGGATAAGATCAGAGACGCCCAGAAGACTGACAAGGAGATTGCCTCTATAAAGGAGAAAATGAGCAAAGGAAAAGCTAAGGGATTTCGTGAAGATGAGCATGATACCTTATGGTTTGAACACCTTGTTTATGTGCCTAATGATTCGGAGATCAGGAAGTTAATTCTGCAAGAGGCCCATGATTCACCATATTCGATTCACCCAGGAAATACCAAGATGTATTTGGATTTGAAGGATACTTTCTTGTGGACCGGAATGAAGAAGGATATTGCGGAGTATGTAGCAGTTTGTGATGTATGTCAGAGAGTAAAAGCTGAGCATTAGAAGCCAGCAGGATTGCTACAGCCATTGCCGATACCCGAATGGAAGTGGGATAAGCTAGGCATGGATTTTATTACAGGTTTACCCAGAACTCATTCAGGCTATGACTCAATATGGGTTGTAGTCGATCGTTTGGCAAAGGTATCTCATTTCATTCCAGTGAAGACTACCTATACCAGTGCAAAGTTGGCAAAGATATACATGACCAGAATCGTATGTCTGCATGGAGTTCCAAGGAGCATTGTATCAGATAGAGGAACCCAATTTACCTCAAAGTTCTGGAATCAGTTGCATGAAACTTTGCGTACCAGCTAGAATTCAGTACAGCTTTCCATCCGCAGACAGATGGACAGACCGAGAGAGTCAATCAGATTTTGGAGGATATGCTAAGAGCTTGTGCGCTAGATTACGGATCTAGTTGGGACGAGAGTTTTCCATATGCAGAGTTCTCTTACAACAATAGCTATCAATCCAGTTTGAAGATGACCCCTTTCGAAGCCTTGTACGGAAGGAGGTGCAGGACCCCATTGTCGTGGGATGAAGTTGGAGACCGCCAGTTGTTTGGACCGGATCTGATTAAGGAGTCTGAATAGAAAGTGAAATTGATTCGTGATAGGCTCAAGGTAGCTCAATCCAGGCAGAAGAGCTACGCAAATTCTAAACGCAAGGAGACAATTTACGAAGTCGGAGACCGAGTTTATCTTCGAGTATCTCCACTTCGAGGAGTTAAGCACTTTGGAGTTAAGGGAAAGTTAGCGCCACGTTTTGTAGGCCCATACAAAGTTTTGGAGCGTGTGGGAGAAGTAGCCTATAAGTTGGAATTGCCTGAAGGATTGTCAGGAGTTCACGATGTGTTCCACGTTTCCCAGTTGAAGAAGTGCCACGCAGAGATGGCTGATATACCACTGAGAGATACAGTGCCACTGGAAGCGATTCAGTTGGACAGTGATTTGACCTATGAAGAGAAACCAGTCAAGATTCTAGAATATTCCAGTCGAGTCACCCGCAGCAAGGTTATAAAGTTTTGCAAAGTTCAGTGGAGCCACCACACGGAGGATGAAGCCACCTGGGAGCGACAGGAAGAATTACTAAAGGACCACCCTCACCTATTTTCTAGCCAACCCGAATCTCGAGGGCGAGATTCATCTTAAGGGGGGGTAGGTTTGTAACATCCCAAATTTTCAATTTGGAATGTTATACATTAGATCAGCATTGCATATCATATTTTATTGCATTTTGGTTGATCCTAGAAACTTCACGCAACTCAAGGACCCTCAGAGAGAGTTGGGGGATTTCGTAATTTTCATATTTGAGTTTCTCAAATTTTGAAAATAGGATCATTTGGTTTTATTTATTTTATCTTCAATTATTTCTATTATCAAAATATGAGAGAGGGAATAAAATGACTTTCCCAAAGTAAAGAAATATTGAGGATTTAATAATAAAATCAAATAAGATTTTATTTTGGTTTTATTTGCTATTTTATTTGAATTTAGGAAAAATGCGCGTTTTTCAAAATTGCATTTAGGCCCCAAATAAATGTTCATCATGTGCGGCTCGATTTTAGAAGCCGGCTAAAATTTATTTCAGGATTTTTGGAGTCCGTTTAGTATTCCTTTTGTTTTTTTCCTGAGCGTAACTATTAAAAAAAGCACAACCGACTTACCGGGCCGTGTCCGACCTGGACATTTGGCCCGGCCGGCTATAAATAGCTGGGGAAGGCCCAGCCGGAGCCCAACCCTAGTCGCCAGCCCCGCCGCCCTAGCCCGCCGCCGCCGCCGCCGCAATCCACGCCGCTGACGCTGGAGCCGCCGCCCGCCGGATCCGCCACCGTCGGAGGTTGACCTCGCCGCCACCGGTTTTTTTCAAAAACCCGATCGGTTTTCCTCGGTTTCGTTCGGTTTTTTTTAGTTCGTTTTTTTAATAGATCGGTTTTTTCGGTTTATTTAATTAGCGAGCGTTCGCTCGTTCGTTTGTTTTAACAAACGCCTTCTTCGTTTAGATCCAGTTAACAAACGTCCGTTCGTTAATCTGTTCGTCGTTTTCTTTTTCTCGGATTAAATCCGCGATTTTTTCTCATCGCGATTCCTGATCCGTTTTTCGTTCTAGTATAACTTTTCTCTCGTTTATCGGAATCAGGTGATTCTAGCACCTGGAGTTTCGTCTTGAAACCCTCTTTCCGTTTAACCAACTCAAACAAGTTTTTGCCACTATAAAAGTTGCCCTAGATCCAGAATAGTAAACGAAGCTTGTTTCTTTTGCCGTTTGTCTTTCGTTGCTTCGTTCGATTTGATTCTTTTTGCCAACCGGAGTTCTTCAGTTGAACTTTCTGGTTAGATCTCTTATTTGAGTTTTACATGTGCATTAGTTGAGTACTTATTGTATGCTTGTTTGTTTGCGATAGAGTACCCGGAGTGCGTCGCTTGCTACTTCGAATCGCTAGGTTTTGCGGATCATCAGCAAGGCAAGTAACACTTTGATCATACCTCCTACTACCCAGTTTTTATTGCATTAGATCAATCCTCACATATTGCATGATTAGGATCTAATTAAATTGTGGGTTTGGGAAGTAGTTGAGGTAGTACCTATTACCTGTTATTATCAAACCTTTGGGAGTTACTTCTATGTTTTCTTATTATGCCATGCTATGCTAGTAGACTTGGATTGGGTGAGTGAAATCCATGACAGATGTGAGATTGTTAAAGTAAAGGTTTATCTAAGGTGGCAACTTAAATACACATCTGGGTGGATTGAGGCACCTGGGTATTCCAACGATTGCCTGTTTTCTTTTGGACCGCCACCCAGGCTCAAAGGGATCATGAGATTATTCATGCTAGAAACTTCTGTGTGCAGCCACAAGCTACTATGGGCTCTAGCATAGTTGATTAAGTCGTGCGAACTCTTACAGTGGTAGACTAGCAGATGTAGGGGAAAGTAGGTGTAACGGTCTACCCGATCGTAAGGTGCTAGCGCTTCTGAAAGACTATGTCTCGGTCATCCGTTTCTCAAACACCCTGTAGTGCGAGAATCCCAACGGAGGAGATTGAGTCTTGTGGGAAAAGTGCACAAACCTCTGCAGAGTGTATAAACTAATCATGGTTAGCCGTGTCCCCGGTTATGGACATATTGAGTATCTAGTACCTGGATTATCATGTGAATCTCACCATGTTACTCTAAAATTAATTTTGTTGGATTTTGTTTAATGATGATGTTTAATTGGGATTGAGAATGCTGTCAACCATTCTCAATGTTTAACAACCACCATGATAGTTAAATAAAATTTATTCCTTTGAAGTAGGGAAAAATTGGCTTTATGCAAAACTGTAACCATAGAGCTTTCCACCAGCCAAATATGCATGTAGTATAGCCTTATTCTTCCATTACTCTCTATGTGTTACATTGCCAGCATATTCCATGTGCTGACCCGTTTCGGGCTGCAACGTTAATGTTACAGACTTTTCAGACGATGATTAAGGTGCTTTTAGGTCGTGGTTGTATACTCAGTGATGCCGTTGGAGTTGATGGACTCACTTATCTTCCAAGCCTTCCGCTGTTATCGTTATTAGATGGCCTTAAGCCATATTTATTGTAATAAGTTCTCTTTTGAGACACTCGATGTAATAAGTGTGTGATTGCTACTCTGTTGTAAATCCTTCAAGTATTGTGTGGTGTCAGCATTACTGATCCAGGGATGACACCTGAGCATAGAGATTGGACCGTTTGAGGTCTGGTCGCTACAGTATATGATAGTGTCGCTAGCATCCATATGAAAGAGAACCTGGGCCATGTAAGGTGCCACCCGTGGGGATACCGTGCGTGAGGCCGGAAAGTGATATGAGGTGTTACATGCTAGATCGACGTGACTTAGGATCTGGGTCCTGACAGTAATATTGAACAAAAACAAGACTGTGCATATATGGAGCGTGCATTTGATAGGAATACCTATCGCATACAGTTATGAATGGACACGTTAATGATAGTAGAGGCATTGTACACATTTTACAGTTTTTAATCGTGTGTGATAACGTACCTATCGCAAACACGTTTGTAGATTAAATGTTTGTGATATCCAATTTTTTCACAAGAGTATATCTACGTAATCCTTTCGGATGTCTCTCGGATCATAAACGTAACGTCGAGGCCTAACGTGTGGGACATGGAAAATTCTAGAAAACGCATCACGATTACTCTGCTGCAGCATGATAAATTCCTCTGCTGGCATGATATTTGTTCTTTACAATATGAAAAATCTTTATAAAGTAACACAACGATATATCAGTTTTAGCATGTCAATTCTAGAGTGTTTGTTATGAATGTTTTTTAGATGTCGAATGGTTTTTAATGATTCACTCGGGTGACCTCCATATTCGGGTCCTAATCCAAACATACCCATACCCATAGCTCCCTATGACTAGGCAAGGGCTACGCCACATAGTGGCACCCTAATATATTTGTTGCCGATATTTTTGTGAAATTTTTGCAAAACATCATTGAACTATACTTTGCCTCACATGGAGATATCTTGTAATCCTACCAGATTACAAATCAGACTGATTTACATATCAATATCTGCACCCAGGACGAAATATAATTCTTTTACTATATCGCATCCTTGGTCTTTGTCCATAAGTCGGAATTAAGATGTGGCTCAACCTATTCTTTTGTGAACTAGCACATATGCCCATGTGTTGCAACAAAAAACATATACGTACAAAGCCAGACATTTTTGTGGAGTCTAATTTTCTTTTGCTTCAGCTAAGGCTAGGGTTGAGATCCAATCTCCAACTACCATCTACTCATTTCTTTCTGAGCTCCAACTGGAGTAATTCACTCCGACAATGAAAGAGCAATGATGAATTATTTTCACAAATTAGAGAGTCATGCAATGTATATGTCGTGACATAGATATAGAAAATAGGTAGCTCGATGATTCCTAAAAGTTAACAAGAAAATTATTAATAAATACATGAGAGTTTGTTTTTACTTACGGAAGTTAACCATACATGTCCTTGTTCCTTAAAGCAGAGGTTGATGTGAGCGCAGCCAACCTTGCCATTCAATTTTTTTGAGTGGGTAGAGAAATCATCAAAAGAATAATTATCCACCCAAATATTGGAAATATACCCTAGAGGCAATAATAAATTGGTTATTATCATATTTCCCTGTTCATGATAATCGTTTTATCCATGCTATAATTGTATTGATTGGAAACTCAAATACATGTGTGGATACATAGACAACAACATGTCCCTAGTGAGTCTCTACAGGACTAGCTTGTGATCAAAGATGGCTAAGGTTTCCTAGCCATAGACATGAGTTGTCATTTGATAACGGGATCACATCCTTAGGAGAATGATGTGATGGACAAGACCCAAACTATAAACGTAGCATATGACCGTATCAATTTTATTGCTATCGTTTCTTGCATGTCAAGTATTTGTTACTATGACCATGAGATCATGAAATTCACTGACACCGGAGGAGTACCTTATGTGTATCAAACATCGTGATGTAACTGGGTGAATATAAAGATACTCTACAGGTATCTCTGAGGGTGTCTATTGAGTTGGCATGGATCAAGACTTGGATTTGTCACTTCGTATGACGGAGAGGTATCTCAGGACCCACTCGGTAATACAATACAGCATCACAATGAGTTTGCAAGCAATGTGACTAAAGAGTTAGCCATGGGATCTTGTATTACGGAATGAGTAAAGAGACTTTCCCGTAACGAGATTGAACTAGGTATGGAGATACCGATAATTGAATCTCGGGCAAGTAACTTACCGATAGACAAAGAGAACTGCATACGGGATTAGCTGAATCCTTGGCATCGAGGTTCGACTGATAAAGATCTTTATAGAATATGTGGGAACCAATATTGACATCCATGTCCCGCTATTGGTTATTGACCGTAGAGGTATCTCGGTCATGTCTACATTATTCTCGAACCCGTAGGGTCCGCACGCTTAACGTTTGGTGACGCTAGAGTAGTATTGGGATATTCATGTTGGTGGCCGAATGTTGTTCAGAATCCCGGATGAGATCCCGGACATCACGAGGAGCTCCAGAATGGTCTGGAGGTAAATATTTATATATGGGAAGTCATATTTTGGCTACCGGGAAGGTTTTGGGTTTTACCGGTATTGTATCGGGAAGGTTCTGAAAGGTTCTGGAAGGTTCTAGAGGAGTCTGGAAGGGTCCCTCTAGCACCTAGGGCATGCATGGGCTGTAGGGGGCTTTCTAGCCGTATTGGGCCCAGGGCCCCAGCCCCAAAGAGGCCCATGCGCCTAGGGGAAGGGAAACCCTAAGGAGGAGGAGGGGCTAGGGTTGCGCCCCCAGGCCTCCCACACCCATATATATAGTGGGGAGAGGCATGGGGGGCTGGGCACACCAATTCCCATGCCCTGGAGGCAGCCCTAACTCTCCCATTACTCTGTTTTCTCCTCAGATCTCATCTACGGTAGCGCTTAGCGAAGCCTGATGCGGCTTGAACTACGTCGGTATTTCCCTAAAGAGGAAGAGATGATGCATGATACGTCTATTTTAAATCATGCTTTTATATTCATATTTATTGTATTATGGGCTATTGTTACACATTATAGCATAATATTTATGCCTTTCTCTCTTATTTCACAAGGTTTACATGAAGAGGGAGAATGCCGGCAGCTGGAATTCTGGACTGGAAAAGGAGCAAATCGGAGAGACCTATTCTGCACAACTCCAAGAGTCCTGAAACTTCACGGAGAATTATTTGGGAATATATAAAAAATATTGGCGAAGAAAGCACCTGAGGGGACCCACCAGCCAGCCACAAGGGTGGGGGCGCACCCTACCCCCTGGGCGTGCCCCTGCCTTACCGCCTACCTGGTAGGCCCCGATGCCCATCTTTTGCTATATGAAGGGTTTTTACCTGAAAAAATAAAGAGGAAGTTTTCGGGATGAAGCGCCGCAGTCTCGAGGCAGAACTTGGGCAGAACCAATCTACGGCTCCGGGAAGCTGTTCGGCCGGGGAAACTTCCCTCCCGGAGGGGAAAATCGAAGCCATTGTCATCACCAACGATCCTCTCATCGAGAGGTGGTAAATCTCCATCAACATCTTCACCAACACCATATCCTCTCAAACCCTAGTTCATCTCTTGTATCCGACCTTTGTCTCAAAACCTCAGATTGGTACCCGTGGGTTGCTAGTAGTCTTGATTACTCCTTGTAGTTGATGCTAGTTGGTTTATTCGGTGGAAGATCATATGTTCATATCCTTAATGATAATTAATACTCCTCTGATTTTGAACATGAATATGCTTTGTGAGTAGTTACCTTTGTTCCTGAGGACATGGGACAAGTCTTGTTATAAGTAATCATGTGAATTTGGTATTCGTTCAATATTTTGATGAGATGTATGTTGTCTCTCCTCTAGTGGTGTTATGTGAACGTCGACTACATGACACTTCACCATGATTTGGGCCTAGGGGAAGGCATTGGGAAGTAATAAGTAGATTATGGGTTGCTAGAGTGACAGAAGCTTAAACCCTAGTTTATGGGTTGCTTCGTAAGGGGCAGATTTGGATCCATATGTTTCATGTTATGGTTAGATTTATCTTAATTCTTCTTTCGTAGTTGTGGATGCTTGCGAGAGGGGTTAATCATAAGTGGGAGCCTTGTCCAAGGAAGGACAGCACCCAAGCACCGGTCCACCCACACATCAAATTATCAAAGTAACGAACGCGAATCATATGAGCATGATGAAAACTAGCTTGACAGTAATTCCCATGTGTCCTAGGGAGCACTTTGCTTTATATAAGAGTTCGTCCAGGCTTGTCCTTTGCTACAAAAAGGATTGGGCCACCTTGCTGCACCATAGTTACTTTTGTTACTTGTTACCCATTACAAATTATCTTATCACAACTATCTGTTACCGATAATTTCATTGCTTAGAGAGAATACCTTGCTGAAAACTGCTTGTCATTTCCTTCTGCTCATCGTTGGGTTCGACACTCATACTTATCGAAAGGACTACGGTAGATCCCCTATACTTGTGGGTCATCAATGCAGCACAGCTACGGTAGGTATTTCCCTCAGTGATGAGACCAAGGTTATTAAACTAGTAGGAGAACCATGCAACCCTACGTGAATGGCACCTACACACAAAGAATAAATACTTGCAACCCGACGTAAAAGAGGGGTTGTCAATCCCTCCCCGGGTAAAAGATAGCTAAAATTTGTAGTAGATTGGATAAATAGATCTCGCGGGAATGCGAGATAAAATAAATAAATAAATAAAATTGCAGCAGGGTATTTTTGGGTGGATTAATAGATATGAAAATAAAACCAAATAAAAATAGATCTCGAAGGCAAATATAATAAAGAAGAGACCCAGGGGCCGTAGATTTCACTAGTGGCTTCTCTCGAGAAAAATAGCATACTGTGGGTAAAAAAATTACTGTTGGGCAATTGATAGAACTTCAAATAATTATGATGATATACAGGCAATGATCATTATATAGGCCTCACGTCCAAGACTAGTAGACTGACTCCTGCCTGCATCTACTACTATTACTCCACACATCGACCGCTATCCAGCATGCATCTAGTGTATTAAGTTCATGGAGAAACGGAGTGATGCAGTAAGAACAATGACATGATGTAGACAAGATCTACTCATATAGGAATAGACCCCATCTTGTTATCCTTAATAGCAACGATACATACGTGTCGTTTCCCCTTCTGTCACTCGGATCGAGCACCATAAGATCGAACCCATTACAAAGCACCTCTTCCCATGGCAAGAAAAATCAATCTAGTCGGCCTAACTAAACCAAAAATCCAAAGAAGAAATACGAGGCTATAAGTAATCATGCAGATAAGAGATCAAAAGGCTCAAATAACTTTCATGGATAAAAACATAGATCTAATCATAAACTCAAAGTTCATCGGATCCCAACAGACACACCGCAGAAAGAGTTACATCAAATAGATCTCCAAGAGCCCATTGTATTGAGAATCAAAAGAGAGAGAGGAAGCCATCTAACTACTAACTACGGACCCGTAGGTCTACAGTGAACTACTCACGCATCATCGGGGAGGCACCAATGAGGATGATTAACCCCTCCGTGATGGTGTCTAGATTGGATATGTGGTTTCTGGAACTTGCGGCGGCTGGAATTGTTTTTCATTGACTCCCCTAGGGTTTCTGGAATATTGGGGTATTTATAGAGCAAAGAGGTGGTGTGGGAGGCCACCGAGGTGGGCACAACCCACCAGGGCGTGCCTGGGCCCCAGGCGTGCCCAGGTGGGTTGTTCCCCCCTCGGGGCACCCCTCTGGTACTTATTTGGCCCATCGTGTGTCTTCTGGCCCAGAAAAAATCCCCAAAAAGTTTCACTGTGTTTGGACTCTGTTTGGTATTGATTTTCTGCATAGTAAAAAACAAGCAAAAACAGCAACTGGCACTGGGCACTATGTCAATAGGTTAGTCCCAAAAAATTATATAAAGTTGCTATAAAATGATTATAAAACATCCAAGAATGATAATATAACAGCATGGAACAATAAAAAATTATAGATACGTTGGATACGTATCAAAGCCCTGCTGGGATTGCTCCACCATCATCTCCACCACGTCGTCGTGCTGGTTGAGATCCCATCTACTTATCCTCCCCGAATCCCTGCTGGGATTGCTCCACCATCATCTCCATCACGTCGTCGTGCTGGTTGAGATCACATCTACTTCTCCTCCCCGAAGCCCTGGTGGGATTGCTCCACCATCATCTCCACCACGTCGTCGTGCTGGTTGAGATCCCATCTACTTCTCCTCCCTCTCTTGCTAGATCAAGAAGGAGGAGACATCATCGAGCTGCACGTGTGCTGAATGCGGAGGTGTCGTCCGTTCGGCACTTGATCAGGAGTTCGTGGGACGAATCGTGATTGGATCACGAAGACGTTTGACTACATCAACCGCGTTTCTTAACGCTTCCGCTTAGTGATCTACAAGGGTATGTATATCTAATCTCTCCTCTCGTAGATGTTCATCTCCTAGATTTATCTTGGTGAATGTAGGAAATTTTTTGTTTCCCATGCAATGTTCCCAACAGTGGCATCATGAGCTAGGTCTATGCGTAGATGACATCACGAGTAGAACACAAAGGAGTTTGTGGGCGCTGATATTCATATTTCTTCCTTCATTGGTCTTTTCTTGATTCGGCGGTATTGTGGGATGAAGCGGCCTGGAACAACTTTACATATTCACGTACATGAGACCGGTTCCATCGACTGACATGTGACTTTGTTGCATAAGATGGCTGGCGGGTGTCTGTCCCGCCCACCTTAGTTGAATCAGATTCGACAATGGTGGTCCTTGTAGAAGGTTAAATGGCAACTTGCATATCACCGTTGTGGCTTTGCGTAGGTAAGAATCATTCTTGCTAGATACCCATAGGAGCCACGTAAAACATGCAACAACAATTAGAGGGCATCTAACTTGTTTTTTGCAGGGTATGTTGTGATATGATATGGCCAAATACATTATGAAATGTATTTTATGTATGACATGATCATGTTTGTAATAGTTTATATCGACTTGCATGTCGATGCATACGGCAACTGGCAGGAGCCATAGGGTTCTCTTCAATTATTGTATGACCTATGTGTCAATCATTAAGTGCTATGTAATGCTTTACTTTATCGCTAAGCGGTAGCAATAGTAGTAGAAGCATGGTTTGCATGACAACCCCGATGGTGGCATGATGTTGGAGATCATGGTGTCATGCCAGTGATGATGGGGATCATGTTGGTGCTTTGGAGATGGAGATCAAAAGCACAAGTTGATGGCCCTATCATGTCACTTATGATTTGCATGTGATGTTAATCCTTTTATGTATCTTATTTTGCTTAGGACGACGGTAGCATTATAAGGTGACCCCTCACTAAAAATTTCAAGGTAAAATTGTTTTCTCCCCAAGTGTGCACCATTACGAAAGTTTGTCATTTTGAAGCACCGCGTGATGACCAGGTGTGATAGACTCTACGTTCGCAACAACGGGTGCAAGCCAATTTTGCACATGCGGAACACTTGGGTTAAACTTGACAAGCCTAGCATGTACAAACATGGCCTTAGAACACAAGAGACCGAAAGGTCAAACACGAGTCATATAGTAGATATGATCAACATAGAGATGTTCACCATTGAAACCACCTCATCTCACATGATGATCGGACTTGGGTTGGTGAATTTGGATCGTGTTACATTCGGACAACTGGAGGGATGTTGATTTGAGTGGGAGTTCTTAGGTAATATGATTAATTGAACTCATTTATCATGAACAATAGTCTAAGTTGTCTTTGCAAATTATGTTGTAGATCAATAGCTCACGTTGTAGCTCCCTATTTTAATACGTTCCTAGAGAAAGACTAAGTTGAAAGATATTGTAAGCAATTATGTGGGCTAGGGCCGTAGTCTAAGGATTGTCCTTACTTCTACACAGAAGGCTTATGTCCTTGATGCACCGCCTAGTGTGCCAACCCCTCTAGCATCGTATGTGGATGTTGTGAACATCTGGTAGACACGTTCTGATGACTACTTGATATTTTAGTGCACCGTGTTTTATGGCTTAGAATCGGGGCTCCAAAGGCGTTTTGAACGCCATGGAACATATAAGATGTTCCAAGAGCTGAAATTGGTATTTCAGGCTCATGCCTGTGTTGATAGGTATGAGTGAAGGAAATATGCCCTAGAGGCAATAATAAAGTTATTATTTATTTCCTTATTTCATTATAAATTTTTATTATTCATGCTAGAATTGTATTAACCGGAAACTTAATACATGTGTGAATACATAGACAAACATAGTGTCACTAGTATGCCTCTACTTGACTAGCTCGTTAATCAAAGATGGTTAAGTTTCCTAACCATATACATGAGCTGTCATTTGATTAACGGGATCACATCATTAGGAGAATGATGTGATTGACTTGACCCATTCCGTTAGCTTAGCACTTGATCGTTTTAGTTTACTGCTATTGCTTTCTTCATGACTTATACATGTTCCTATGACTATGAGATTATGCAACTCCCGAATACCGGAGGAACACTTTGTGTGCTACCAAACATCACATCGTAACTGGGTGATTATAAAGGTGCTCTACAGGTGTCTCGGATGGTACTTGTTGAGTTGGCATAGATCAAGATTAGGATTTGTCACTCCGATTGTCAGAGAGGTATCTCTGGGCCCTCTCGGTAATGCACATCACTATAAGCCTTGCAAGCAATGTAACTAATGAGTTAGTTGTGGGATGATGTATTACAGAGTGAGTAAAGAGACTTGCCAGTAACTAGGTCTTGAGATACCAACGATCGAATCTCGGGCAAGTAACATACCGATGACAAAGGGAACAACATATGTTGTTATGCGGTTTGACCGATAAAGATCTTCATAGAATATGTGGGAGCCAATATGAGCATCCAGGTTCTGCTATTGGTTATTGACCAAAGACGTGTCTCGGCCATGTCTACATAGTTCTCGAACCCGTAGGGTCCGCACGCTTAACGTTCAGTGCCCATCGGTATTATGAGTTTATGTGTTTTCATGTACCGAAGGTAGTTCGGAGTCCCGGATGAGATCGGGGACATGACGAGGAGTCTCGAAATGGTCAAGACGTAAATATCGATATATTGGACGACTATATTCAGATATCGGAAAGGTTCCGAGTGATTCAGGTATTTTTCGGAGTACCGGAGAGTTACGAGAATTCGCCGGAGAGATCAATGGGCCTTCATGGGCCTTAGTGGAAAGAGAGGGAAGCAAGGAAGTGTGGAGTGCGCCCCCCCTAGGCCAAAACAGAATTGGTTTAGGGCTTTGGGGGCCGGCCCCCTCTTTCCTTCTCCCCTACTCCTCTTTCCTTCCCCTCCTAGTTGGACTAGGAAAGGAGGAACCTACTCCTAGTAGGAGTAGGATTCCCCCCTTGGGGCGCATCCTATGAGGCCGTCGGCCCCCTCCCCTTGCTCCTTTATATACGGGGGTAGGGGGCACCCTAGGCAACAACAATTGATCATTGATCTCTTAGCAGTGTGCGGTGCCCCCCTCCACCATAATCCACCTCGATCATATCGTAGCGGTGCTTAGGCGAAGCCCTACATTGGTAGCATCATCATCACCGTCACCACGCCGTCGTGCTGACAAAACTCTCCTGTGAAGCTTTGCTGGATCGGAGCTCGCGGGACGTCATCGAGTTGAACGTGTGCAGAACTCGGAGGTGCCATGTGTTCGGTACTTGGATCGGTCGGATCATGAAGACGCACGACTACATCAATTGTGTTGTGCTAACGCTTCTGCATTCAGTCTATGAGGGTATGTAGACACACTCTCCCCTCTCGTTGCTATGCATCACCATGATCCTGTGTGTGTAGGAATTTTTTTGAAATTACTACATTCCCCAACATTGGCATCTGAGCCAGGTTTATGCGTAGATGTTATATGCACGAGTAGAACACAAGTGAGTTGTGGGCGATACAAGTCATACTGCTTACCAGCATGTCATACTTTGGTTCATCGGTATTGTTGGATGAAGCGGCCCGGACCGACATTACGCGTACGCTTACGCGAGACTGGTTCTACCGATGTTCTTTGCACACAGGTGGATGGCTAGTGTTAGTTTCGCCAACTTTAGTTGAATCGAGTATGGCTACGCCCGGTCCTTGTCAAGGTTAAAACAACACTAACTTGACGAACTATCGTTGTGGTTTTAATGCGTAGGTAAGAACGGTTCTTGCTCAGCCCGTAGCAGCCATGTAAAACTTGCAACAACAAAGTAGAGGACGTCTAACTTGTTTTTGCAGGGCATGTTCTGATGTGATATGGTCAAAACGTGATGAAATATAAATTGTTGTATGAGATGATCATGTTTTGTTAAAGTTATTGGCTACTGGCAGGAGCCTTATGGTTGTCTCTTTATTTGCATAAGATGCAAGTGCTGTGTAATTGCTTTACTTTATCGCTATGCGATAGCAATAGTTGCAAAAGCAATAGCTGGCGAGACGACCATGTGATGACACATTGATAGAGATCAAGATGATGGAGATTATGGTGTCATGCCGGTGACGATAGAGATCATGATGGTACTTTGGAGATGGAGATCAAAGGCGCAAGATGATCATGGCCATATCATGTCACATTTTTTGATTGCATGTGATGTTTATCCTTTATGCATCTTATTTTTCTTAGATTAACGGTAGCATTATAAGATGATCTCTCACTAAATTTCAAGATAAAAGTGTTCTCCCTGAGTATGCACTGTTGCCAAAGTTCGTCGTGCCGAGACACCACGTGATGATCTGGTGTGATGAGCTCTACGTTCATCTACAACGGGTGCAAGCCAATTTTTGCACACGCAGAATACTCGGGTTAAACTTGATGAGCCTAGCATATGCAGATATGGCCTCGGAACACTGAGACCGAAAGGTCGAGAGTGAATCATATAGAAGATATGATCAACATAGTGATGTTCACCATTCAAAACTACTCCATCTCACGTGATGATCGGACATGGTTTAGTTGATTTGGATCACGTGATCACTTAGATGATTAGAGGGATGTCTATCTAAGTGGGAGTTATTAAGTAATATGATTAATTGAACTTTCATTTTATCATGAACTTAGTCCTGGTAGTATTAGCATATCTATGTTGTAGATCAATAGCTCGCGTTTAGCTCCCCTGTTTATTTCGATATGTTCCTAGAGAAAACTAAGTCGGAAGATGTTTGTAGCAATGATGCGGATTGGATCCGTGATCTGAGGATTATCCTCATTGTTGCACAGAAGAATTATGTCCTTGATGCACCGCTAGGTGACAGACCTATTGCAAGAGCAGATGCACATGTTATGAATGTTTGACAAAGCTCGGTATGATGACTACTTAATAGTTTAGTGCACCATGCTTTACGGCTTAGAACCGGCACTTCAAAAACATTTTGAACGCCACGGAATATATAAGATGTTCTAAGAGTTGAAATTGGTATTTCATACTCATGCTCATGTCAAGAGGTATGAGACCTCTGACAGTACTTTGCCTACAAGATGGAGGAGAATAGCTCAGCTAGTGAGCATGTGCTCAGAATGTCTGAGTACTCCAATCACTTGAATCAAGTGGGAGTTAATCTTCCAGATAAGATAGTGATTAACAGAGTTCTCTACTCACTATCACCAAGTTACTAGACCTTCGTGATGAACTATAATATGCAAGGGATAAGGGAAACAATTCCCAAGCTCTTCGTAATGCTGAAATCGACGAAGGTAGAAATCAAGAAAAACATCAGGTGTTGATGGTTGACAAGACCACGAGTTTCAAAAAAAAGGCAAAGGTAAGAAAGGGGAACTTCAAGAAAAATGGCAAGCAAGTTACTGCTCAAGTGAAGAAGCCCAAGTCTAGACCTAAGCCTGAGACTAAGTACTTCTACTGCAAAGGGACTGGTCACTGGAAGCAGAACTACCCCTAGATACTTGGCGGATAAGAAGGATGGCAAAATGAACAAAGGTATATTTGATATACATGTTATTGATGTGTACTTTACTAGTGTTTGTAGAAACCCCACGGTATTTGATACTAGTTCAGTTGCTAAGAGTAGTAACTTGAAACGAGAGTTGCATAATGAACAGAGACTAGTTAAAGGGTGAAGTGATGATGTGTGTTGGAAGTGGTTCCAAGAATGATATGATCATCATCGCACACTCCCTATACTTTCGGGATTAGTGTTGAACCTAAATAAATGTTATTTGGTGTTTGCGTTGAGCATGAATATGATTTGATCATGTTTATTGCAATATTATTATTCATTTAAGTTAGAGAATAATTGTTGTTCTGTTTACATGAATAAAACCTTCTATGGTTATACACCCAATGAAATTGGTTTGTTGGATCTCGATCGTAGTGATACACATATTCATAATATTGAAGCCAAAAGATGCAAAGTTAATAATGATAGTGGAACTTATTTGTGGCACTGCCGTTTGGGTCATATTGGTGTAAAGCGCATGAAGAAACTCCATGTTGATGGGCTTTTGGAATCACTTGATTATGAATCAGTTGATGCTTGAGAACCATGGGCAAGATAACTAAAACTCCTTTCTCCGGAACAATGGAGTGAGCAACAAACTTGTTGGAAATAATACATACTGATGTATGCAGTCCGATGAGTGTTGAGGCTCGTGGCGGGTATCATTATTTTATAACCTTCACAGATGAATTGAGCAGATATGGGTATATCTACTTGATGAAACATAAGTCTGAAACATTTGAAAAGTTCATATAATTTCAGAGTGAAGTAGAAAATCATCGTAACAAGAAAATAAAATTTCTATGATCTGATCGTGGAGGAGAATATTTGAGTTACGAGTTTGGTCTTCATTTGAAACAATGCGGAATAGTTTCGCAAGTCACGCCACCTGGAACACCACAGCGTAATGGTGTGTCCGAACATTGTAACTGTACTTTATTAGATATGGTGCAATCTATGATGTTTCTTACCGATTTACCACTATCATTTTGGGGTTATGCATTAGAGACAACTGCATTCACGTTAAAAAGGGCACCATCTAAATCCGTTGAGACGACACCATATGAATTGTGGTGTGGCAAGAAACCAAAGTTGTCGTTTCTTAAAGTTTGGGGTTGAGATGCTTATGTGAAAAAGTTTCATCCTAATAAGCTCAAACCCAAATCGGAGAAATGTGTCTTCGTAGGATACCCAAAGGAGACAGTTGGGTACACCGTCTATCACAGATCTGAAGGCAATATATTCGTTGCTAAGAATGGATCCTTTCTAGAGGAGGAATTTCTCTCGAAAGAAGTGAGTGGGAGGAAAGTAGAACTTGATGAGGTAACTGTACCTGCTCACTTATTGGAAAGTAGTTCATCACAGAAATCTGTTCCTATGACTCCTACACCAATTAGTGAGGAAGCTAATGATGATGATCATGTAACTTCAGATCGAGTTACTACCGAACCTCGTAGGTCAACCAGAGTAAGATCTGCACCAGAGTGGTACAGTAATCCTGTTCTGGAGGTCATGTTACTTGACCATGACGAACCTACGAACTATGAGGAAGCGATGATGAGCCCAGATTCCGCGAAATGGTTTGAGGCCATGAAATCTGAGATGGGATCCATGTATGAGAACAAAGTGTGGACTTTGGTTGACTTGCCCGATGATCGGCACGCCATAGAAAATAAATGGATCTTCAAGAGGAAGACGGACGCTGATAGTAGTGTTACTATCTACAAAGCTAGACTTTTCGCAAAAAGGTTTTGACAAAGTTCAAGGTGTTTACTACGATGAGATTTTCTCACTCGTATCGATGCTTAATGTCTGTCCGAATCATGTTAGCAATTGTCGCATTTTATGAAATCTGGCAAATGGATAACAAAACTGCAATCCTTAATGGATTTATTAAAAAGAGTTGTATACGATGCAACCAGAAGGTTTTGTCAATCCTAAAGGTGCTAACAAAATGTGCAAACTCCAGCGATCCATCTATGGACTGGTGCAAGCATCTCAGAGTTGGAATATACGCTTTGATGAGTTGATCAAAGCATATAGTTTTATACAAACTTGTGGTGAAGCCTGTATTTACAAGAAAGTGAGTGGGAGCACTACAGCATTTCTGATAAATATATGTGAATGACATATTGTTGATCAGAAATAATGTAGAATTTTCTGGAAAGCATAAAGGAGTATTTGAAAGGTGTTTTTCAAACAAAAACCTCGGTGAAGCTACTTACATATTGAGCATCAAGATCTATAGAGATAGATCAAGACGCTTGATAAGTTTTTCCAATGAGTACATACCTTGACAAGATTTTGAAGCGGTTCAAAATGGAATAGTCAAAGAAAGAGTTCTTACCTGTGTTACAAGGTGTGAAATTGATTAAGACTCAAAGCCCGACCATGGCAGAAGATAGAAAGAGGATGAAAGTCAGTCCCTATGCCTCAGTCATAGTTTCTACAAAGTATGCCATGCTGTGTACCAGATCTGTTGTATACCCTACACTGAGTTTAGCAAGGGAGTACAATAGTGATCTAGGAGTAGATCACTGGACAGTGGTCAAAATTATCCTTAGTGGAATAAGGATATGTTTCTCGATTATGGAGGTGACAAAAGGTTCGTCGTAAAGGGTTACGTCGATGCAAATTTTGACACTGATCCTGATGACTCTAAGTCTCAATCTGGATACATTTTGAAAGTGGGAACAATTAGCTAGAGTAGCTCCGCGCAGAGCATTGTTGACATAGAAATTTGCAAAATACAAATGGATCTGAATGTGGCAGACCCGTAGACTAAACTTCTCTCACAAGAAAAACATGATCACACCTTAGTACTCTTTGGGTGTTAATCACATAGTGATGTGAACTAGATTATTGACTCCGGTAAACCCTTTGGGTGTTGGTCACATGACGATGTGAACTATGGGTGTTAATCACATGGGGATGTGAACTATTGGTGTTAAATCACATGGCGATGTGAACTAGATTATTGACTCTAGTGCAAGTGGGAGACTAAAGGAAATATGGCCTAGAGGCAATAATAAAGTTATTATTTATTTCCTTATTTCATGATAAATGTTTATTATTCATGCTAGAATTGTATTAACCGGAAACATAATACATGTGTGAATACATAGACAAACATAGTGTCACTAGTATGCCTCTACTTGACTAGCTCGTTAGTCAAAGATGGTTAAGTTTCGTAACCATAGACATGAGTTGCCATTTGATTAACGGGATCACATCATTAGGAGAATGATGTGATTGACTTGACCCATTCCGTTAGCTTAGCACTTGATCGTTTTAGTTTACTGCTATTGCTTTCTTCATGACTTATACATGTTCCTATGACTATGAGATTATGCAACTCCCGAATACTGGAGGAACACTTTATGTGCTACCAAACGTCACAATGTAACTAGGTGATTATAAAGGTGCTCTACAGGTGTCTCTGATGGTACTTGTTGAGTTGGCATAGCTCAAGATTAGGATTTCTCACTCCGATTGTCGGAGAGGTATCTCTGGGCCCTCTCGGTAATGCACATCACTATAAGCCTTGCAAGCAATGTAACTAATGAGTTAGTTGCAGGATGATGTATTACAGAAGGAGTAAAGAGACTTGCCGGTAACAAGATTGAACTAGGTATTGAGATACCGACGATTGAATCTCGGGCAAGTAACATACGAATGACAAAGGGAACAACGTATGTTGTTATGCGGTTTGACCGATAAAGATCTTCGTAGAATATGTGGGAGCCAATATGAGCATCCAGGTTCCGCTATTGGTTATTGATCGGAGACGTGTCTCGGTCATGTCTACATAGTTCTCGAACTCGTAGGGTCCGCACGCTTAACATTCGGTGACGATCGGTATTATGAGTTTATGTGTTTTGATGTTCTGAAGGTAGTTCAGAGTCCCGGATGAGATCGAGGACATGACGAGGAGTCTCGAAATGGTTGAGATATAAAGATCAATATATTGGATGACTATATTCGGATATCGGAAAGGTTCCGAGTGATTCGGGTATTTTTCGGAGTACCGGAGAGTTACGGGAATTCGCCGGAGAGGTCAATGGACCTTCATGGGCCTTAGTGGAAAGAGAGGGCAGCAAGGAAGTGTGGGGTGCACCACCCCCCTAGGACCAAACCGAATTGGTTTAGGGCTTTGGGGGCCGGCCCCCTCTTTCCTTCTCCCCTACTCCTCTTTCCTTTCCCTCCTAGTTGGACTAGGAAAGGGGGGAACCTACTCCTAGTAGGAGTAGGATTCCCCCCTTGGGGCGCATCCTATCAGGCCGCCGGCCCCCTCCCCTTGCTCCTTTATATACGGGGGCAGGGGGCACCCTTGGCAACAACAATTAATCATTGATCTCTTAGACGTGTGCGGTGCCCCCCTCCACCATAATCCACCTCGATCATATCGTAGCGGTGCTTAGGCGAAGCCTTGTGTCAGTAGCATCATCATCACCATCACCACACCGTCGTGCTGACGAAACTCTCCTGTGAAGCTTTGCTAGATCGGAGCTCATGGGACATCATCGAGTTGAACGTGTGCAGAAGTCGGAGGTGCCGTGTGTTTGGTACTTGGATCGGTCGGATCGTGAAGACGTACGACTACATCAACCGCGTTGTGCTAACGCTTCCGCATTCAGTCTACGAGGGTACGTAGACACACTTTCCCCTCTCGTTGCTATGCATCACCATGATTCTGTGTGTGCATAGGAATTTTTTTGAAATTACTACGTTCCCCAACAATGCGACCTCTGACAAGTTCTTTGCCTACCAGATGGAGGAGAATAGCTCAGCCCGTGAGCATGTTCTCAGAATGTCTGGGTGCTACAATCGCTTGAATCAAGTGGGAGTTAATCTTCCAGATAAGATAGTGATTGACATAGTTCTCCACTCACTATCACCAGGCTACTAGAGCTTCATGATGAAATATAACATGCAAGGGATGGAGATGATCCCGGAGCTGTTCGCGATGCTTAAGGCCGCGAAGGTAGAAATCAAGAAGGAGCATCAAGTGTTGATGGTTAACAAGACCACTGGTTTCAAGAAGGTCAAGGGCAAGAAGGTGAACTTCATGAATGGCAAGCCAGCTGCCGCTCCAGTGAAGAAACCCAAGGTTGAACCAAAACCCAAGACTAAGTGCTTCTATTGTAAGGGGAACGGTCACTGGTAGTGGAACTACCCCAATAGATAAGAAGCCTAGCAACTTCAACAAAAGTATATTTGATATATGTGTTATTGATGTGTACCTTACTAGTACTCCTAGTAGCACCTGGGTATTAGATATCGGTTCAGTTGCTAATATTGGTAACTCAAAACAAAAGTTGCAGAATAAACGGAGACTAGCTAAGGGGGAGGTGATGATGTGTGTTGGAAGTGTTTCCAAGGTTGATGTGTTGCGCGCTCCCTCTACCTTCGAGATTAGTGTTTATTGCAATACTATTATTCATTTAAGTCAAAGAATAATGGTTATTCTATTTACATGAATAATACCTTCTATGGTCATGTACCCAATGTGAATGGTTCATTGAACATGGATCATAGTGATACACATGTTCATAACATTGAAGCCAAAAGATGTATAGTTGATAAGGATAGTACCACTTTCTTGTGGCACTGCCGCTTAGGTCATATTGGTGTAAAGCGCATGAAGAAACTCCATGCTAATGGACTTTTGGAGTTGCTTGATTTTGAATCACTTGACACATGTGAACCATGCCTCATGGGCAAGATGAATAATACCCCGTTTTCGGAAAAAATGGAACGGGCAAATGACTTGTTGGAGATCATACATGCTGATGTGTGCGGTCCGATGAGCGTTGGCGTGCGCAGTGGATATCGTTACTTTCTCACCTTCACTGATGATTTGAGTAGATATGGGTATGTTTACTTAATGAAACATAAGTCTGAAATGTTTGAAAAGTTCAAGCAATTCATAATGAAGTTGAGAATCATCGTAACAAGAAGATTAAATTCCTACGATCCGATTGGGGGGAGAATATCTGAATTATGAGTTTGGAAATCACTTAAGACAATGTGGAATTTTTTCATGGTTGACGCCACCCGGAAGATCACAGCATAATGGTGTGTCCGAAAGGTCAAACATGAATCATATAATAGATATGATCAACATAGAGATGTTCACCATTGCAACCACCTCATCTCACGTGATGATCGGACTTGGGTTGGTGAATTTGGATCATGTTACATTCGGACAACCGGAGGGATGTTGATTTGAGTGGGAGTTCTTAGGTAATATGATTAATTGAACTCATTTATCATGAACAATAGTCTAAGTTTTCTTTGCAAATTATGTTGTAGATCAATAGATCACGTTGTAGTTCCCTATTTTAATATGTTCCTAGAGAAAGACTAAGTTGAAAGATATTGTAAGCAATTATGTGGGGTAGGGCCGTAGTCTAAGGATTGTCCTCACTGCTACACAGAAGGCTTTTGTCCTTGATGCACCACTCGGTGTGCCAACCCCTCTAGCATCGTATGTGGATGTTGTGAACATCTGGCAGACACGTTCTGATGACTACTTGATATTTTAGTGCGCCATGCTTTATGGCTTAGAATCGGGGCTCCAAAGGCGTTTTTAACACCATGGAACATATGAGATGTTCCAAGAGCTGAAATTGGTATTTCAGGCTCATGCCCGTGTTGAGAGGTATGAGACCTCTGACAAGTTATTTGCCTACAAGATGGAGGAGAATAGCTCATCCAGTGAGCATGTTCTCCGAATGTCTGGGTGCTGCAATCGCTTGAATCAAGTGGGAGTTAATCTTCCAGATAAGATAGTGATTGACATAGTTCTCCACTCACTATCACCAGGCTACTAGAGCTTCATGATGAACTATAACATGCAAGGGATGGAGATGATCTTGGAGCTATTCGCGGTGCTTAAGGCCGCGAAGGTAGAAATAAAGAAGGAGCATCAAGTGTTGATGGTTAACAAGACCACTGGTTTCAAGAAAGGCAAGGGCAAGAAGGGAAACTTCATGAATGGCAAGCCAGCTGCCGCTCCAGTGAAGAAACCCAAGGTTGAACCAAAACCCAAGACTAAGTGCTTCTATTGTAAGGGGAATGGTCACTGGTAGCGGAACTACCCCAATAGATAAGAAGGCTAGCAACTTCAACAAAACTATATTTGATATACATGTTATTGATGTGTACCTTACTAGTACTCCTGGTAGCACCTGGGTATTATATACCGGTTCAGTTGATAATATTGGTAACTCAAAACAAAAGTTGCGGAATAAACGGAGACTAGCTAAGGGCGAGGTGATGATGTGTGTTGGAAGTGTTTCCAAGGTTTATGTGTTGCACGCTCCCTCTACCTTCGAGATTAGTGTTTATTGCAATACTATTATTCATTTAAGTCAAAGAATAATGGTTATTTGATTTACATGAATAATCCCTTCTATGGTCATGTACGCAATGTGAATGGTTCATTGAATATGGATCATAGTGATACACATGTTCATAACATTGATGCCAAAAGATGTAGAGTTGATAATGATAGTACCACTTTCTTGTGGCACTGCCGCTTAGGTCATATTAGTGTAAAGCGCATGAAGAAACTCCATGCTAATGGACTTTTGGAGTTGCTTTATTTTGAATCACTTGACACATGCGAACCATGCCTCATGGGCAAGATGACTAATACCCCGTTTTTTTGAAAAACTGGAACGGGCAAATGACTTGTTGGAAATCATACATGCTGATGTGTGCAGTCCGATGAGCGTTGGCGCGCACGGTGGATATCGTTACTTTCTCACCTTCACCGATGATTTGAGTAGATATGGGTATGTTTACTTAATGAAACATAAGTCTGAAATGTTTGAAAAGTTCAAGCAATTTCATAATGAAGTTGAGAATCATCATAACAAGAAGATTAAATTCCTACGATCCGATTGGGGGGGATATCTGAGTTATGAGTTTGGCAATCACTTAAGATAATGTGGAATTTTTTTCATGGTTGACGCCACCCGGAACACCACAGCATAATGGTGTGTCTGAACATCGTAATCGTACCTTATTGGATATGGTGGGTTCTATGATGTCTCTTGCAAATATACCACTATCATTTTGGGGTTATGCATTAGATACAAATACATTCACTTTAAATAGGGCACCATCTAAATCTGTTGAGACGACACCGTATGAATTATGCTTTGGCAAGAAACCTAAGTTGTCGTTTCTTAAGGTTTGGGGTTGCGACGCTTATGTGAAAAGGCTTCAACCTGATAAGCTCGAACTCAAAAGTGTGTCTTCATAGGATACCCTAAGGAAATAGTTGGGTGCACCTTCCATCTCAGATCCAAAGGCAAGGTCTTTGCTGCCAAGAATGGATCCTTTCTAGAGAAGGAGTTTCTTGAAGGAAATATGCCCTAGAGGCAATAATAAAGTTGTTATTTTATATTTCCTTATATCATGATAAATGTTTAGTATTCATGCTAGAATTGTATAAACCAGAAACTTGATACATGTGTGGATACATAGACAAAATACCATGTCCCTAGTAAGCCTCTACTAGATTAGCTCATTAATCAAAGATGGTTAAGTTTCCTAATCATGGACATGTGTTGTCATTTGATGAACGGGGTCACATCATTAGGAGAATGATGTGATGGACAAGACCCATCCGTTAGCTTAGCATATTGATCGTTCAGTTTTATTGCTATTGCTTTCTTCATGTCATATACATATTTCTTTGACTATGAGATTATGCAACTCCCGGATACCGGACACCTTGTGTGCTATCAAAATTCACAACATAACTGGGTGATTGTAAAGATGCTCTACAGGTATCTCCGAAGGTATTTGTTGGGTTGGCATAGATCGAGATTAGGATTTGTCACTCCGAGTATCGGAGAGGTATCTCTGGGCCCTCTCGGTAATGCACATCATAAGAAGCCTTGCAAGCAATGCGACTAATGAGTTAGTTATAGGATGATGTATTACGGAATGAGTAAAGAGACTTGCCGGTAACAAGATTGAACTAGGTATGAAGATACCGACGATCGAATCTCAGGCAAGTAACATACCGATGGACAAAGGGAATTACGTATGTTGTCATAACGGTTCGACCGATAAAGATCTTTGTAGAATATGTAGGAGCCAATATGGGCATCTAGGTTCCGCTATTGGTTATTGACCGGAGAAGTGTCTAGGTCATGTCTACATAGTTCTCGAACCCGTAGGGTTCGCACACTCAACATTCAATGACGATATAGTACTATATGAGTTATGTGATTTGGTAACCGAATGTTGTTCAGAGTCCCGGATGAGATCACGGACATGATGAGGAGTCTCAAAATGGTCGAGATGTCAATAATGATATATAGGACGATGGTATTCAGACACCGGAAGTGTTCCGGAGGGTATCGGGTACTTATCGGGTCACTGGAAAGGAGTTTCGGGCACCCCCCGCAAAGATATGGGCCTTATGGGCAAGGTGAGGGAACACACCAGTCCTGGTGCACCCCTATAGAGGCCAGCCCTATGAGGAGGAGAAGGAAAGAGGGGAGGGCAAGGAAAGTGTGGATTATGATTCCTACTTCCTTCCCTCCCCCCTTCTTTCCTTCCACCTCGGTTATATATGGCACAGGGGCGCGCGGCTTGGGAGGGACTCCAAGTAGGATTCCTCCTACTTGGGTGCCTCCTATGGCTGCTCCTCCCTCCCTCCCACCTACATATTTGGAGGGGGGCGCCTATCACACAACAGACAATTGCCTAGCTGTGTGTGGCACCCCCCCCCCTCCACAGTTTACACCCTCGGTCATATCTTCGTAGTGCTTAGGCGAAGGCCTGCGAGGATTACTTCACCATCACTGTCACCATGTTGTCGTGCTGATGGAACTCATCTACTACCTCGACGTCTTGCTTGATCAAGAAGGCAAGGGACGTCACCAAGCTGAACGTGTGCAGAACTCTGAGGTGTCGTGCGTTCGGTACTTGATCGGTCGGAGCTAGAAGAAGTTCGACTACATCAACCGCGTTGTCAAATGCTTCCGCTTACGGTCTACAAGGGTACATAGACACACACTCTCCCCCTCGTTGCTATGAATCTCCATGGATAGGTCATTGCGTGTACGTAGAATTTTTTTGTTTTCCATGCTACGTTTCCCAACATTTCTCTTGAAAGAATTGAGTGGGAGGAAGGTACAACTTGATGAGGTTGTTGAACCGTCACTTCAGTAGGAAAGTAGCACGACGCAGAAAGATGTTTTTGTGGTGCCTGCGCCAACTGAAGAGGAAGCTAATGATGATGATCATGAAGCTTTAGATCAACTTACTACCGAGCCGCGTAGGTCAGCAAGGACTCGTACCGCCCCTGAGTGGTACAACAATCCTATATTAGAGGTCATGTTGTTGGACAACGGTGAACCTACGAGCTATGGAGAAGTGATGGCGGGCCTGGATTCCAACAAATGGCTAGGAGCCATGAAATCCGAGATATGATCCATGTATGAGAACAAAGTGTGGACTTTTGTGGACTTGCCCGATGATCAGCAAGCCATTGAGAATAAATGGATCTTTAAGAAGAAGACAGGCGTTGATGGTAATGTCACCATTTATGAAGCTCGACTTGTCACAAAGAAGTTTCCGACAAGTTCAAGGAGTTGACTATGATGAGACTTTCTTTTTTTTGAACCAAGACTATGATGATACTTTCTCACTTATAGCGATGCTAAAGTCTGTTGGAATTATGTTAGCAGTTGGTGCATTTTCAATTTTGAAATCTGGTAGATGGATGTCAAAAACAAAGTTTCCTTGACGGTTTCCGTGAGGAAAGGTTGTATGTGATACAACCAGAAGGTTTTGTCGATCCTAAGGATGCTAAAAGGTATGCAAGCTCCAGCGATCCTTCTATGGACTGGAGCAAGCATCTCGGAGTTGGAACATATGCTTTGATGAGGTGATCAAAGCTTTTGGGTTTATACAAAGTTTGCAAGAAACTTGTATTTACAAGAAACTGAGTGGGAGCACTACAACATTTTTGATAAGTATATGTGGATGACATATTGTTGATCGGAAATGATGTAGAATTTCTGGAAAGCATAAAGGGTTGTTTGAAAGGAGTTTTTCAAAGGAAGATTTGGGTAAAGCTGCTTACATATTCGGCAACAAGATCTATAGAGATAGATCAAGACGCCTGATGAGACTTTCACAGAGCACATACCTTGACATGATTTTGAAGGAGTTCAAAATGGATCAGTCAAAGAAGGAGTTCTTGCCTGAGTTGTAAGGTGTGAAGTTGAGTAAGACTCAAAGCTTGACCACAATAGAAGAAAGAAAAAGGACGAAGGTTGTCCCCTATGCCTTAGCCATAAGCTCTATACGGTATGCCATGTTGTGTACCGCACCTAATGTGTGCCTTGCCACATGTCTGGCAAGGGGGTACAAGAGTGATCCAGGAGTGGATCACTGGACAACAGTCAAAATTATCCTTAGAGGAATAAGGAAATGTTTCTCGGTGATGGAGGTGATAAAGAGTTCGGCGTGAACGGTTACGTCGATGCAAGCTTTAACACCAATTCAAATGACTCTGAGTAGCAAACCGCATACGTATAGTGGAGTAGCCATTTGGAATAGCTCCAAGTGGAGCATGATAGCAACATCTACAATACGACATAGAGATTTGTGAAGTACACGCGGATCTGAATATTGCAGACCCGTTGACTAAAACGGGATCACATCATTAGGAGAATGATGTGATGGACAAGACCCAAACTATAAATGTAGCATATGATCATATAAAGTTTATTGCTATCTTATTTGCATGTCAAGTATCTGTTCCTATGACCATGAAATCATGCAACTCACTGACATTGGAAGAGTACCTTGTGCGTATCAAACGTCACAACATAACTGGGTGACTATAAAGATGCTCTATAGTTATCTCCGAGGGTGTTTGTTGAGTTGGCATGGATCAAGACTGGGATTTGTCACTCCGTATGACAGAGAGGTATCTCAGGGCCCAGTTGGTAATACAACATCACAATGATCTTGCAAGCAATGTGACTAAAGAGTTAGCCACAGGATCTTGTATTACAGAATGAGTAAAGAGACTTGCCGATAATGAGATTGAACTAGGTATGGAGATACCGAAGATCGAATCTCAGGCAAGTAACATATCGATAGACAAAGGGAACTACATATGGGGTTAGCTAAATCCTTGGCATCGAGGTTCGACCAATAAAGATCTTCGTATAATACGTGCGAACCAATATGGACATCTAGGTCCCGCTATTGGTTATTGGTTGTAGAGGTGTCTTAGTCATGTCTACATTATTCTCGAACCCGTAGGGTCCGCATGCTTAACGTTCGGTGACGCTAGAGTAGTATTGTGATATTCACGTTGGTGACCGAATATTGTTCGGAGTCCCGGATGAGATCCCGGACGTCACGAGGAGCTCCAGAATGGTCTGAAGGTAAAGATTTATATATGGGAAGTCACATTTTGGCTACCGGAAAGGTTTCAGGTTTTACCAATATTGTATCGGGAAGCTTTCGGAAGGTTCTAGAAGGTTTCGGAGGAGTCCGGAAGGGTCCATCTAGCACCTAGGGCATGCATGGGCTGTAGGGGGGGCGTCCTAGCCTTATTGGGCCAAGGGCACCGGCCCTAAAGAGACTCGTGCTCCTAGGGGAGTGGAAACCCCAAGGGGGAGGGCCCTCCACTTGACTTGGAGGGCACTCCTCCCCCTTGGACACCTCCCCTCCTTGGAGGAGGGGCTAGGGCTACACCCCCAGGCCTCCCACATCCATATATATAGTGGGGAGGGGCGTGGGGGCTGGTCACACCAATTCCCACGCCCTGGAGGCAGCCCTACCTCTCCCATTACTCCGTTTTCTCCTCAGATCGCATCTACCGTAGCGCTTGGTGAAGCCCTGCTGGGATTGCTCCACCATCATCTCCATCACGTCGTCGTGCTGATTGAGATCCCATCTACTTCTCCTCCCCGAAGCCCTACTAGGATTGCTCCACCATCATCTCCACCACGTCTTCATGCTAGTTGAGATCCCATCTACTTCTCCTCCCTCTCTTACTGGATCAAGATGGAGGAGACGTCATCGAGCCACACGTGTGCTGAACACGGAGGTGCCGTCCATTCAGCACTTGATCAGGAGTTCATGGGACGGATCGTGATTGGATCGTGAAGACGTTCGACTACATCAACCGCGTTTCTTAACGCTTCCGCTTAGTGATCTAATCTCTCCTCTCGTAGATGTTCATCTCCTAGATTGATCTTGGTGAGCATAGGAAATTTTTTGTTTCCCATGCAACGTTCCCAACACCAAATTACATCAAGAACAAATAAAAAAACTAAAAACTCCATTACAAAATTATTTGCTTTTCCCCAGATAGTAACAATATGCGTAGAGGATATTGTGCTCACATTTAGGGAGAAGAAGAGGTCTGAGTGAGGAAAGTTGCGGCAGGGAGAAGAAGAGGTCTGACATAGCCATGACCATCACCATGTATTTGCCTGTTTGTTAATTACTATGTATTTACCGATCTGTTGGCTCTATTATTCTGAAGCATGGTGTTGAGGAGTGAGGTCATGTGTCAGTGTCCATGCTGTGCACTTCCCGATGAGGGGGGTCGGAAGGGGTAGTCTGAAAGGAAATATTAACGTCCTCGTCCTTGCATGGTTGTGGAGCATAAAATGACAACATGAGCTGCGTTGGTTCATTTGCATTGTCTGTTCATTTGGGTAGCATGACAACACTTCCATGCAGCTCGAGATGACCTCGGCCAGAGAACACCATGTCAACACCGGCATCAGCATGGCATCATTTTGCTCAACCTAAAGAAGAAGGCATACACATCGGATGGCGTCTCCCACCTCCCACCCACCACCCTAACCCTCAGCCGCCACCCCACCGGCGATCTCCACGTCTAGCCGTGGTTTTGGCCATCCGATCCACTCATCCTCTCCGGCGTCCTCTCCCGAAGCTCTTGGTTGTCATCTCAATGGATGTTCATGTGTCCATCTCTCTAGGGTTTGATTTCAACTCAGGGATGGGCTTGGCTCAAGAGATCTGGTGCTCTTTTTGTTGATCTGTTCATCCATCGGAAGATTTTGGCCACTCCATGATGGTGGTCTCGTTCGCTAGGCATTCTTTTAGATTGAATGAGGAGAATGTGGCCATGGCCTTGGAATCAGCAATTGGTGGATATTGTTCTCAGATCAAGGTATCGTGCTTACGTGATCGGGTTTTCTCTTTTCATGTTTCTCCCAAAGAAGTGGGGTTCTTTATTCTACATCAACGTAGCTTTGTTTGCCCTCAGTTTAAGTGCTTCTTCCATCTCTGCGACCATGGTGGCCCGGATTGGGTGAAGAAATTTTGTTTATGGCAGATTGAATGTAATGAGGAGTGGACCATGGTCAGTCCATCTAAGCGTCGTGCAAACCTAGGTCTACGGGCCATGAAAAAACCACTTGTCAAATCCTCTTTGCGCTCTACGCCCTCATCTGCCCCTTCTAAGAGGTTTAGATTTGCTACGTTCATGAAGTATCACTACAAAAAATACACTTCCGTGATGATACGTGTTTGTCACAGTAGGTCACGTTTTCTATCATACATGTACATCCATGATGATTTTATGACAGAATCAAGATAGTTATACCCGTGTTGTCGTAGAAGTGTTCCATAACATTACCAAAATTATCATCACGGAAGTGTCCACTTCCATGATTATAAATGGCACGTCATGGAAGTGTTTTCGTCAAGGGTAACCGACACGTGGCATCCACCATAACAGGTCGCCGTTAAGCTATCGGGTCCGGTTTTGGATCTGATAACCCGTTAACAGCCCGGACCAATGGGGATTTTCCACGTGTAAAATTCTCATTGGCCAGAGGAAACACGTGTTGGCTCACCGTTGGGACAGATGCCATCCACTCATTGGACAGGATGCGCCTATGATACGTCGACACGTGGCACGGCCCAACAGAGGCCCATTTCGGTTAAGAGGCCGGCCCATTTGACTTGGTCAAAAGGTAACGGGCCAGCCCACGGAAAGCCTATTAACAGCTTGTTCGTATATAGCCCATTTACGGCCCGCCTATTGGAATTAAGCCCAGTAGCTTCACCTGGGCCGTCCAATATGGTTCCAGCCATTGTAACTTCCGGCCCATGTATGGCCCATGACGTCTTTTGGCCCATATGAGGCCCTTTGTAACTCTGGGCCCATTAAAGGCCCGAGATGAAACTGGCCCATAATGAACAGTGTATCGCTTTATACCCATTAACAGCCCATTATTCCGTTGGCCGTTTCGAGCCCGTGTTAACTTTCGTCCTTCTAAGGGCCCATTTATTCTTGGGCTCATTTCTAGAATTTGGTTAGTTACGGTCCGTTACTGGCCTGTTCCGTTTGTGGGCCAAATTCAGCCCGTGGTTACATTGGGCCTGTTTGTGGCCCGTTAACCCATTGGGCTGTTTTCATAGCGTTATCAAATACGGCCTACTAACGGCCCGTTATGGTCCACAAATAGTACGGACCATGTTTGGCGAAATGATTATACGCCCCATAGAAGGCCCATAGATCCTACAGCCCGTAGAAGGCCCATGGATCATACTGCCCGTAGAAGGACCATGGATCATACGGCCCGTAGAAGGCCCATGGATCCTATGGCCCGCAGGAGGCCCATGGTTACAACAGTCCATGTGTATCCATGATGATTATTGTGGCCTTGTTACCAGAAATAGGTTATTGTGGCTGAGGGAGTCCTGGATTAGGGGGTCCTCGGACAACTGGACTATATCCTTTGGCCAGACTGTTGGACTATGAAGATACAAGATTGAAGACTTCGTCCCGTGTGGGTGGGACTCTCCTTTGCGTGGAAGGCAAGCTTCGCAATTCGGATATATAGATCTCCTCCCTTGTAATCGACTCTGTGTAACCCTAGCCCCCTCCGGTGTCTATATAAACTGGAGGGTTTAGTCCGTAGGATAACAACAATCACAATCATAGGCTAGCTTCTAGGGTTTAGCCTCTACGATCTCGTGGTAGATCAACTCTTGTAATACTCATATCATCAAGATCAATCAAGCAGGACGTAGGGTATTACCTCCATCGAGAGGGCCCGAACCTGGGTAAACATTGTGTCCCCCGCCTCATGTTACCATCCGCCTTAGATGCACAGTTCGGGTCCCCCTACCCGAGATCCGCCGGTTTTGACACAGACATTGGTGCTTTCATTGAGAGTTCCACTGTTTTGTCACCATAAGGCTTGATGGCTCCTCATCGGCAACGATGCGGTCCAGGGTGAGGTTTTTCTCCCCGGACAGATCTTCATATTTAGCGGCTTCGTACTGCGGGCCAACTCGCTTGGCCATCTGGAGAAGATCGAGAGTTACGCCCCTGGCCATTAGGTCAGGTTTGGAAGTTTGAACTATACTGCCGACATCCATGGAGACTTGATCTTCGACGGATTCGAGCCCATGTCAGGTGCGCCGCACAATCGTGACAAGCATTACTTGGCTCTCCCACCGGACGGTGTTCGGGAGATCACACCTGTGGCTACTCCGGCGCTCAATCCGGAGCAGATTGTGCCGTCCGAGGACGGGTGGATGGACCCCGCCATGGAGGTCGCACACCCAGCGGCGATAGAGCCGAATACTGACTTCACCTCCTATGAGACCTGTGTTGCCGGACCCTTGGATTCATCCCCGGCCACAGGCTCCGAAATGCCTGCGTCCGTGCCTATCGAATCTGATTGGGCACCAATCATGGAGTTTACCTTCGCGGATATCTTTCAGCACTCTCCCTTGGGCGACGTGCTAAATTCATTGACGTCTCTCTCCTTGTCAGGAGACCCTTGGCCGAACTATGTCCGGCTTGAGTGGGAAGCGGACGACGAAGAAATTCATTCCCCACCCACCACCCACTTAATAGCCACTGTCGACGACTTAACCGACATGCTTGATTTCGGCTTCGAGGACATCGACGGTATGGACGATGATGCAGGAGAAGAACAGGAACCACTGCCCACAGGGCGCTGGACAGCCGCCTCATCATATTATATATACATGGTAGACACCCCCAAGGAAAGCGATGGCAATAAGGCAACGGAGGATAATCCCCTCGAGAAGCAATCTAAGCACCGGCGTCATCGGCACCGCTCTAAGCCCCTCCATAGCAAAAGCAGCGATACCGGCACAACAGACAATAATGCTGCGGACAGTGCCGAAGACGAAGACAATCCCCTCCAGCCAGGCTTTGAGCGGGAGGATGGGCAAGCCAGCCCTAAGGAACAGGCGGCAGACGGAGAATCAAAGGATGACAATTACATGCCCCTCTCCGATGACGAGGTGAGCCTCGGCGACGAAGAATTTATCGTGCCTGAGGATCCCGTCGAGCAGGAGCGCTTTAAGCGCCGGCTTATAGCCACAGCAAAAAGCCTAAAGAAAAAGCAACATCAGCTTCAAGCTGATTAAGATCTGCTAGCGGATAGATGGACCGAGGTCCTGGCGGCCGAGGAATACGAACTCGAGCGCCCAACCAAAAGTTACCCAAAGCACAGGTTGCTACCCCAACTCGAGGGGGAAGCATTAAAGCCTACGCTCCCAGCGTATGATGCGGCTGACCGACCACCTCGTGGCCGAGACAAAGCGGTATATCAGGCCGAAGTCTAGCCCGCGCCCCGTCACCAGTTAAACAAAAATACCAAGGCCCGGGGTAACACGCAGGACCCGTGAGACGTATTGGAAAACAAGGCAGGACATGCAAGATCGATCTACGGATCACGGGGGGGCGCCCCAACGCGTGACGACGACCGTCACGCCGGATATACTAAAAGCAGACAAGACTCGTATGAACTGCATCGTGATATAGCCCGGCATAGAGGCGCCGCACACCCCCTATCCTTCACTAATGAAGTAATGGATCATGAATTCCCAGAAGGTTTTAAACCTGTGAACATTGAATCATATGATGGTACAACAGACCCCGCGGTATGGATCGAATATTTCCTCCTCCACATCCACATGGCCCGCGGTGACGATCTACATGCCATCAAGTACCTCCCATTAAAACTCAAAGGACCTGCTCGGCATTGGCTCGATAGCCTGCCGGCAAACTCCATTGGCAGTTGGGAGAATTTGGAGGATGCATTCCTTGACAACTTCCAGGGCACTTATGTGCGACCACCGGATGCCGATTACTTGAGTCACATAACCCAACAGCCAGGGGAATCAGCCAGGAAATTCTGGACTTGGTTCCTAACTAAAAAGAACCAAATTGTCAACTGTCCGGATGCCGAGGCCTTAGCGGCATTTAAACATAACATCCGCGACGAGTGGCTCGCCCGACACCTCAGCCAAGAAAAGCCGAAATCCATGGCAGCCCTCACAACACTCATGACCCGCTTTTGTGCGGGCGAGGATAGCTGGCTGGCTCGCAGCAACAACACATCAAGAAATCCTAGCAATTTAGATGCCAAAGATAGCAACGGCAGGCCACGTCGCAACAGACACAAGCGCCGCAACAACGGTGACAACGCCAAAGACACGACAGTTAATGCCGGATTCGGTGGCTCTAAATCCGGTCAGTGGAAAAGGTTGTTCAAAAGAAGCAATCCGGGCCCGTCCAGCTTGGACCGCATACTCGATCGTTCGTGTCAAATTCACGGCACCCCCGATAAACCAGCCAACCACAACAACAGAGAATGTTGGGTGTTCAAACAGGCCGGCAAGTTGAATGCCAAAAACAAGGAAAAGGGGATGCATAGCGACGACGAGGAGGAGTAGCCCTGGCCGCTGAACACAGGAGGACAGAAGAAATTTCCTCCCCAAGTGAAAATGGTAAGCATGATATACGCAACCCATATTCCCAAGCGGGAATGGAAGCGTGCACTGAGGGACGTCTATGCGATGGAGCCAGTCGCCCCAAAGTTCAACTCATGGTCTTCTTGTCCGATTACCTTCGATCGTAGGGACCACCCCACCAGTATCCGTCATGGTGGTTCTGCCGCATTGGTCCTTGACCCCATCATTGACGGATTTCACCTCACTCGAGTCCTTATGGACGGTGGCAGCAGCCTGAACCTACTCTATCATGATACAGTGCACAAAATGGGTATAGACCCCTCGAGGATCAAACCCACCAAAACCACCTTTAAAGGTGTCATCCCAGGTGTAGAGGCCTGTTGCATGGGCTCAATCACACTGGAAGTGGTCTTCGGATCTCCGGACAACTTCCAAAGAGAGGAGTTCATCTTCGATATCGTCCCCTTCCGCAGTGGTTATCACACACTGCTCGGACGAACCGCATTTGCCAGATTCAATGCGGTACCGCATTATGCATACCTCAAGCTCAAAATGCCAGGACCTCACGGGTTTATAACAGTTAATGGAAACACGGAACGCTCGCTCCGCATGGAGGAGCACACTGCGACCCTCGCAACAGAAGCGCAAAGCAGCCTTATGAGGCAAACCGGCAATTCGACGAAAAAGACCCGGGATACCTTCACGCGAGTTCGGAGTACCCTGCAAGAGGATCGCCAGGCACATTTAGAGCTCGCCTAGCAATTCGGCCTCCGTCCTAGTCCCAGTCAAGCGGCGAAATTTGCGCCGCGCGTACATAATTACGCACTCAGGATACCATGGGCATAGGCGGAGGCACGGCCCACAATGCGGCTCAACTGCTTCAGAACCCTTATACCTTTAACATTTTCTTCCTTTCAGGCCCCTATTCTCTGAATGTCCTCTCCGATCATCTGAGTATCGGACCCGTCACGGGAAGGAAACACCAAGGAAGCAAGAAGCTTTGACGTACAAGGGAATCCTCAGGTGGTCTCTGATAACAATCGATATACATGTTTTGTATACCCACACGCAGCTTGACCTTGGATAGGACATGTCAAATAGTCCTATTTTTTACTTATTGCACTACATATATGCATACGCTTTGACGTATCATTTAAATAACAATGTACAGCATTAGCTCATTATCGCATTTCTTTATCTTTTTTTCCTGTCTGTTTACTTACGACAAGTCGCACCCGCACATTCTGATACGACCAGTGCGCCAGGGGCTTCAGTGTACCCCATAACACGGCATGAAAAGTCTGAACACTTTCGACAGTGCGGCACCCTGAACTTATAGCACTATATGCATCAGCTCCGAATCATGTCTTGGGTCAATAGTTGGGTTTGCCCGGCTCCCATGTTTTGGTACCTTATGTTCCGCTATATCGGCTAAGGTAGCACTGGGAGAACTACTGCGATTGTGTCCCGGTTCTTCCGGACGAGCACCTCAGTAGAGAAAGCCAAAAACTGACTGTCATGATGCGGCGAGAGTTGGTCGCTGTTCGAGAGGTCTCAAATCCTTAAAGATGTTTTCCACTTCGGGCGAGGAGTCGGCCTTGTCCGATTTAAGCGTACATAGCGCCCCAAGTTCGGCCTTCCGAATACTAGGGGCTTCGCCAAAATTTAAAATTGTAGACTTCTATGGCTAAGTGAGAGTGATAAAGCTTTATAGTCCAATTGCCTGATTCGTTGTGCTGAACACCTCCTTCGAAGGACCCAAAACTGGGATAAAGAGTGATCAGGTTTATCCCGAACGATCAGGTTTATCCCGAACACCTCAGTACTCATTACATGGGGGCAGAAGTCGATGACTAGCCAACTCTCAAATTTTATAAACTGCTGCACATAAGGTAATATTTTAAATCAACAGGCGTTACATAGCGCACATGAACTGGTTTCACATTACAGGATCACATGAGTACATTCATTCAAATATTACATCCTTAGCACATTCCTCTGCCACAAGGCGAGCACCCTTTAGGACACCGTCATAATACTTTTCGGGGCGGCGATGCTCTTTGCCCTCCGGCGTCCCCTCCTTCACCAGCTTTTCGGCGTCCATCTTCACCCAGTGCACTTTCGCCCAGGCAAAAGCCCTACGCACACCCTCAATGCAGACGGACCGCTTTATGACTTCAAACCATGGGCAAGCGTTAACAAGCCGCCTTACCAGGCCGAAATAGCTGCCAGGTAGGGGCTCGCCAGGCCACATCCGGACTATGAGGTCCTTCATGGCCAGTTCGGCCGCCTTGTGAAGCTCAACGAGTTGCTTCAACTGGTCGCTCAAGGGCATCGGATGTTCGGTCCTAGTATACTGAGACCAGAACAACCTCTCCATCAAGCTCCCTTTCTCGGCCCGGTAGAACTCAGCGGCATCCGACACACTGCTGGGTAGATCTGTGAACACTCCTAGAGAGCTCCGAATTCGGGTAAGTAAAAGGAAATTTTCCTTCACATGCTTGCTTTGCATAATGAATGCCTTACCCGCCACTATCTTCCTAACTGCCTCAGTTTCCTGGAGCGCCCTTTGGGCTTTGGCCTTGGCATTTTGTGCGTTCTCGAGGGCCTTCGCAAGCTCGGACCCCTGCGTCCTAGAGTCATGCTCCAAGGACTCGTACTTCTTGACAAACTCCTGGAGCCCTGGGCCGCTTTGCCTTCGGCCTCGGACAGCGCCTTCTTCAGGGTCGCCACTTCGGTCGTTGCCCCTATCAAAAGTCATGACGATCCTGTGATCTAACAACCAGTTTCCTTTTTCTTTATCAATAAACAGACGAGGTATCACTTACCTTTGTTATCTTCGAGCTGCCTCTTGGTAAGGCCGAGCTATTCCTCGGACCGCTCAAGGTCCCGCTTCAGTGCGGAGACCTCCGCTGTGTGAGCGGCAGTGACCAGCAGTGAAGCCTGCTTATTCACATAGACATATTCTAATTAGACTCCTGTGATTATTATTTGATCCTTTGTCCGGCCTTTCTTCCGAACACCAAATAGAGCATCAGGGGCTACTGTCTATGCTGTAACATTTTCTCATAATTTGATTACTTACCTCGAAGCCTGTTAGGAGGCTGGCACAGGCTTCAGTCAGTCCGCTTTTGGCGGACTGAACCTTCTTGACCACCGCACTCATGATAGTGTGGTGCTCTTCGTCAATGGAAGCGACGTGAAGCGCTTCTAGCAAATTGTCCGATGCCCCTCGATGGACAGAGGCCATCGGCACGGACTTGCTGCCCCCGGCATTAGAGCCCATGGGAGTCTTGCCCCTCGTGCGCCCAGCGTCCGGAATGTCGCCTTGGGGCGCTTCCGGAACTGTCTCCCCTTGGTTCAGTACCCTTTGAGACAACACCTCGACGTCTTCCGTAGGGCGGGGGGAGGAGGCGGACGGGAGTGAATCATTGTTCATCTCCGACGGGCCAAAAGACTCATCCGAAGAGGATTCGTCGATACGGGCTTTGGATGGGCTGCATGATCATGTTCGACATGATAAGAAGTAATAAAATAAAACACACCAAGAACTATTATGGTATCCGGATACTTACGACTTCACCAGGGGCTTGTCCCTGGGTAACCACTCCTCGTCACTAAAAGTCGCCGCCGTGGAGCAGTCCGAAAGGAGAGTCCTTCCCTTCTTGGACCCTTCGGCTTCCCCTGACGGGGCAGCCTTCCTTTTCTTGTCTCCCTGGCTAGGGGGAGAACTTTCCTCTTCCTCCTTGTTTTCATGGGAGGAGGGCGCCTCGGTGTTATCGGACGATGAGTCCGATACGACCTTGTGTCGGAGACCTTTCCTGGTCCCTATGGCCTTCTTCTTGGCCTTCTTCTCCGGTGCCTCATAGGGCGCCAGAACCAGCATCTCCGTTAAGAGAGCCCTTGCTGGATCCTCAGGCAGTGGGGCCGGACAATCGATCTGCTCCGCTATCGCGACCCATTCCTGTTAAATGGCATGGAGGATTAGATCCCCCCACATGGTTATACTAGGGAAAGAAACGTCTTATGAGATATAAGGAGCTTACCGGATTGGCAGGGCGCTTTGCGCTGAGTCCGTGATCCTCGGTAAGGGGAGGAGGTACCTCGGCGGACTTAAACAGCACCCTCCAGATGTCCTAGTGTGTCATGTCGAAGAGCTCTCGCAACGTATGTTGCTTAGCCGGGTCGAACTCCCACATATTGAATGCCCGCCTTTGACACGGGAGGATCCGGCGGAAGAGCATGACCTGGACCATGTTGACAAGCTTGATTTTCTTGCTTATCATGTTTTTAACACTGTTCTGGAGTCCGGTCAGCTCCACTGATGAACCCCAGGATAGGCCCTTCTCTTTCCAGGAGGTGAGCCGCGTGGGGATGCCGAATCGAAATTCGGGGGCCGCCACCCAGTTGGTGTCACGCGGCTCGGTGATGTAGAACCACCCTGATTGCCACCCCTTCACTGTCTTGACATAGGAGCCTTCGAGCCAGGTGACGTTGGGTATTTTTCCCACCATGGCGCCTCCGCACTCCGCTTGCTGGCCGACCACCACCTCCGGTTTAATGTTGAAGGTCTTTAGCCACAGGCCAAAGTGGGGCTTGATGCGGAGGAAGGCCTCGCACACGATGATAAACGCCGAGATGTTGAGGATGAAGTTGGGGGCCAGATCATGAAAGTCCAGCCTGTAGTAGAACATGAGCCCGCGAACAAATCGGTGGAGGGGAAATCCCAGCCCACGGACGAAATGGGTAAGGAATACAACCCTTTCGTAGGGTTCGGGGGTAGGGACGATCTGCCCCGCGTCTGGGAGCCGGTGCACGATATCTGCGGCCAGGTATCAGGCTTCCCGGAGCTTCGTAATGTTCTCCTCCGTAACAGAGGAGACCATCCACTTGCCTCCCGCTCTAGACATGTTTGGAGTGGTTTTGTGGAGGAAATGCGAACTTGGCCGCTGGAGCTCGAGTGCACGAGAATGGATTGGCAGGCAAGAAGAAGGCGTGGGTGAACAGGAGGAGTCCTTGTCCCTTTATAAGGTTGGAAGAAACTATGTGCCTCCCCACCTGCCTGGTAAACTCACTTATTCCCCAAGCATCGTGATTGATGGTATGGTTGGGTTACCCACACCCGTATTGATAACAATCCCGTGATAAGGGGACACGATCTCTGCTTCAACAAGATGTGCCAAGAAAACCACCTCGCAATATGTGCAGTAGCTAGTTGAAAAAATGGTTCGAATAATGACTGGATCATGGCGTGATGTCACGTTATGAAAAGTTGTCAGCAGATTAGATTTGTGGAAATATTATACTCTCTACGGTGGCATGTGGAATTTGTTTTGCAAAGCCGGACACTATCCTTGTGTTCGGAATCTTCTATGGAGTATTCGAAGGAGGAACCCGCCTTGCAATGCCGAAGACAATCTGCGCGCTGGACTCATCGTCATTGAAGCCTGGTTCAGGGGCTACCGAGGGAGTCCTGGATTAGGGGGTCCTCGTACAGCCGGACTATATCCTTTGGCTGAACTGTTGAACTATGAAGATACAAGATTGAAGACTTCGTCCCGTGTCCGGGTGGGACTCTCCTTTGCGTGGAAGGCAAGCTTGGCAATTCGGATATATAGATCTCCTCCCTTGTAACCGACTCTGTGTAACCCTAGCCCCCTCCGGTGTCTATATAAACCGAAGGGTTTAGTCCATAGGACAACAACAATCACAATCATAGGCTAGCTTCTAGGGTTTAGCCTCTACGATCTCATGGTAGATCAACTCTTGTAATACTCATATCATCAAGATCAATCAAGCAGGACGTAGGGTATTACCTCCATCGAGAGGGCCCAAACCTGGGTAAACATTGTGTCCCCCGCCTCCTGTTACCATCCGCCTTGGACGCACAGTTCGAGATCCCCTACCCGAGATCCGTCGGTTTTGACACCGACAGTGGCCACTATAAAAACATGGAAAAAGAACTGCAGTGACTACAAGCAAACAACTAAACAAGACAATAAGGACATAAATAAGCAAGCAACTAACGCTAGCCTATTATAGCTATTACACATATTACATCCACTGGGCATCAAAGTTCACCACCAATGCAAATATAGGGAACAAAGCAGCATATTACATACACTGGCCGTCAAAATTGGCCACCAATGCAAATAAATGCGACAGCATAACAAGTCCATAATTGAAACAACTTCAGAAGAGCTCAAGAAATGTTATCCTGGGTATCCACCATGTTGGCAATAAGCTTAGCAAGCTTATTAGCTCTGTCCTGTTTGGCACAAATCCTCCAATTCTTGCTGTTGCACCAGAAAGTATGCATCTAAATGCTCCAGGGACTTCCGCGGTCCTTCCGCTTCTTGTTGTAGCACAGCTGGTCGATGTCTTTCAGCTTGTAGTTGACACTCAAGAAACCGAACTGATTTAGACAGTGAGTTTGAATAGCTTGTGCAAGTGGTAGTGGCCAATAACTCGAACAGTAAACCAAGACAGGACTTTGGGGTTGTCTCACTGTCTTCAAGATAGTTCTCCTTAGCTGTTTTATCAGCTTTGTTGGAGACCAACAGGGATGTCTCTCGATCCTGAACCTTATCTGCATTACTTCCTTTACCATTGCTTAATAAGGCACTCTTCCCCAATATTCTGTCAGCATTCTAAAAGAAGAAACAAGCAGACACATAACAGCTTTAGCATGTAGTAGTATATGAAACTCATTTTGGTGAACCAGTTCATTAGTAAGGTGGACAAGATTGAACTACCAAGTCTTCTATTGCCAATTAGTACATTATAAAAGCATCAAAAAAACAAATATCTATGTCCTACGGTCACTGCATTGTCTTTCCAAATCAAAATAGAGACACGGTTCAAATCATATCAGTTCAAGACAAAGCAGCACTGAAAGAATACAAAGCGTGGGAAACTACACGACACAACAAGATTTCAGATGAGTACCACGGGTCTACATGTACAACAACACTATTGGCCCTGTTGTGATGCTAGTAATGTGCATGATATGAGAAGTCAACTGTATACACAATTGGAATTGAAATCAACATAGCTATTTATAAGAGCAAACATGTTAAAGAAACATGTGTAAACATACCTGTTGTGCCATTGGAGTTTCCATTGGATCGTTCAATTTAAAAATAAGTTTGTATGAGTAAATACAGTGATACAAGAGCAAAGCAGTATGCACGCTAGCAATGGAATCTTAAATGAGAACAGTTGTTCTTCATGTTTAAGCACTTGTTCTACATGAACAGAGTACAGTAAGACGCAAGCAAATAGTACTTCAAATAAAATGAGCTCATAGACCTTACCACATTCTTGGTTCGGGACCAGTACAGAACAAGGCATTCCCGGTCATCGTCCAGTAAATGTGTCTCAAGAGAACGTAAGGGAATTTGATGAGTTTCTTTGCCAGTGAAGTACGTTTTCTTCAGGTAATTCTGATACTGCCACCAAGCATTCTTGAAGATAGCAGAGATTAGCATAGGTTACCTCATCCTGAGTTTCCAAATTGGTCCTTCTCTATAGAGTAAAATGGGAAAATTTGATGTATTATAACCATCATGGAGGTAGAATGTATGGGACAAAGCAAATTAATTGCCATGAATAACATTACTTACACATAACTCCTGGACAAACACCTGCAACAGGCATTTTCCTTCATCTTTAGTATAATATTTCCATGATGAAAATATACGCACATAGGATTTAACAACATAAAATGCGATAGATGCTAAACTATGAATGGCTGGTTGTGCTTTCTCCACAGGAATAGGTGTACTAACTGGTGGAGTTGCGGTTCGCCGTGGTAGTACTGGCGCTTTGGGCACTGGAGCTTCCTTACTAACTGCTCTTGTTTGGGAGCTCTGTGGTGGATATGGTGATGTGTCAACAGGAATTGGGTTACTATCTGCTCGGGTTGGGGTTAGATTGGGTGAAGCTGGTTCTCTGTCCATCGCAGTAGGGGTAAAATCTACAAGAGTCTGGGTTATGTGTGGTAGGGATGGTTCTCGTGCATGTATGACCGGGGTGCTATCTCCACCAAGAGGTAGCACTGTTTTATTTGAAGACTGTGTTTTTACTCCGCTAGATACTGCCATCACCCAATCCAATTCAAATGGATGATAAACAGGAAACATAGTTGAATGTACAGACATTGTATGAGAGACAGATGCAATAGATAGTGTGGAAAAATGAGGGCATGAAATAGTTGACATGTATATTGTTTAACTAAAACGGATAGTATGACATAATTTCACATATGTGATGTCTATCTAAACTGGATAGCATAGCATAACATAATTCAAAGATATGATGACTAACTAAATAGGATTGCATGACATAATTCACATAAATGTTATCTAAGTAATCGGGATTGCATGATTTAATTCACATATGTGATTTATATGCTAAGCAGAGGGCATTCGCATATATGATGTCTGAACTAAGAACATGGTGTTGAATATTGTGTATATGATGTCTAAACTATGCAATGCAAGACACCATATGCATGATATGAGCAGTATAACCGGGACAAGTTAGAGCATACACCTCGGTGGGGGAACAGGGCTGGTCATCTGTCTCTGAATCCATCTCTGAGGAGCTATCGGGACCCAGCAAGAGATCTGCTTCGACATGTAGCACTGTCTGCTCTGAAGGCCTTGTTTTTACTCCAGATTTTTCTATCACCCACTCAAATGGCTGATTCACAGGAAGAGTAGTTTATTGTACAAACATTGTCGACAAATGGAAATGTAATGAAGAAAAGGATGGGCAAGATATCATTCAAATATATGATGCCTGGTTAAACAGGATGGCATTGCACATTTCACATATATTATGGATGCCTAAAAGACATGTGACTGCATAATTACCATATATGATATTGAAACTAAACATCTGGCATTACAGAACATGTCTAAACTAAGCAGATGACATATATGGTGTCGAAAGTAGGCACCGCAAGGCAAAATATGCATGATATGACTAACATCATCATGCCAAGTTAGAGCAAACACCTTGGGGGTAAATAGGAGTGGTCAGCTGCGTCTGAATCCGCCTCAGAATAGATATCTTCCTCTGGATTACAATCTAGAGAGGGGGGAGGGTTTGCCATTGAACCCACCATGGAGTGATGTCTGCATGACATTGTATTGCCGCGCAAAACTCTTCTCTTTTTCTCTACATATTCAGCATGACTGTTTACAATATCTTACATGCATACAAAAAAATATAGTGAGATTATGTAAGGAGAGCATGCAGAAATCTAGAGTAATGGTAACAACCAGTGGATGGATCCAAAAATAATGATAGTAGGCTGATGATTGCTTTAATGTAATAAAAAATAGATGATGATTGCTTTAATATTTGTTTCCCACCCAAGATGAACAACATAGGCATACCCTAGGTGAACCAGATATTAGACAGAGATACTATTTATTGATGCCTCGACATGTGCCCCACAACTAATTTAGAACTCAAGTTTGAGCATCAATTTGGACCTGACTTGGAGTCTAAGAGGTGAACAGGACAATAATGTAGCAGGTAATATTAAGCAATGCATAACGTAAGCAGAGACAAAAGAGTGTGACCTCTCTTGTGGACCCGTGTACTCCTCAGGTTCATCTGCTGAGTAAAATGATGGTGATGCCATTGCAGTGGGTGCCGGCAGTGGGGAAGGAGATATGAGGCGGCAAAAGACGGACAGGAGTCGTGATGTCTGGTTTGGTGGATGCTTCTGTCGATGGAGCAGCTCAGGTGAGGTGGACGACGTCACGGCAAGAGCAGGAAAAACCACACAAAGTTTTCTTCGACACCTACATGCAACTGAAGTAATTCTGTAAGGGCTCATTTGGCTTGCATGATTCTAAAAATGCAGGGATAGGAGGAAAAACACCGGAATAGGTTAGGAATGCACATGGGAAACAGAGAATTTGTGAACACAAGATTTCTGTCAACTTGGGTGTTTGGTTCACAGGAATTGGAGGAGCAGAGGAATGCAAAGGAACATCAAGAAAATAATGTGAAACCATATGAAAGCGTGTACAGTTAGAATGTTATTCTGCCACTAATGCACTTGGTCTTGTCTTCATGCATAGGATTTTGAAAAGTAGGTCCAGGTGGATGTTTTGCTCCATTCCTTTCAACAAAATGCATGAATAATTGAATAGTAGAGTGCCATAGGAAAATTTCCTATTACTATGTTTTTTTGTCGAACCAAAATAGCCCTAATGGATCGACATGAATGTAGAGTAATAAGTGATGCGACAAGTGTACAACCTCTTTGCCGTAGCCGTGTCAACCTAAGCATCATTGGGTTGGTCGCTGAAGAAGTTGAGGCAGAGGTGTCTGTCGGAGATATGAGGAATCTGTAGACGGCGTCCAGGGCATTGCTCTGTTGTGATGGATCGTTGCGTTGTTGGAGCAGCTCCGGTGAGCCGTAAGACGTCGAGGCTGAAGCAGCACAAGACAGACATCGTTAATCTCAAGTGGGATTATAATAGCATCTCCTATAGATGATGTAAAATACATTACCACCAAAAACCACCTGACTACAACAGATGAGGTAAACTGTTGACTCTAAACTTAACCGTCGAAACTGAAATTTACCATGGAATCTGAATTTTACTGTCAAAACTGAACGCAATGGTAGCAGAGACGCACTTCACATGTAGTTTAGGGAGGGCCTGCAGTTCATCTTCAACCTGCACCCCCCTGAGCCGCCAGCCACCACCGGCCGTACCGCCGGCCCCCGCAACGCCTCGCCTCTCCGAAACAACTCCACACCGCCAATCCGCCGCCGCCCCGGCCAGCCCTCTAGCCCCCCCTCCCGTGCCAAGCTTTTTCTCCGGCTATCCCCACGCCACCGCCCCACCCTGAACCCTAAGATAGATAGTGGGGTACCTCTACGGCGAGCCCCCCTCCCTGCTGCGGGTGGTTCTTCCTTAACTCCAGTGAGCCCCACCCCCCACCCCCTAAAAATTGACCGACCCAAAATTCGACTCAGTCGACTGAAGTGTAGCTAAATCGGAGCAGAGCAGCAGCACGGGCAAGGGGGAGAGCAGCAGCAGAAGAGCGAGCAAGCGAGCGAGAGCCGCAGCAGCAGCAGCAGCAGCGAGAGTTGGAGCTGCAGCAGCGGCGCGAGCGAGCGAGAGCCGGAGCTGCAGCAGCGGCGCGAGCGAGCGAGAGCCGGAGCTGCAGCAGCGGCGCGAGCGAACGAGAGCCGGAGCTGCAGCAGCGGCGCGAGCGAGCAAGAGCCGGAGCTGCAGCAGCAGCGCGAGTGAGCAAGAGTCAAAGCAGCAGCAGTAGCACGAGCGAGCAAGAGCCGGAGGAGCAGCAAATCCGGCTGGTATGGACGCCTCCGCCACCGAAGGGGCCTTGCACTGGGGGAGAGCCGCCATGGAGATGTCGCCCACAGCACCAGCTTCGAGGTAGCCACTCCATGGGGGTGCTGGATGGAGCACCGTCGGCGCTGGGAGGTCGAGTTAAGGAGAAGGTGTGATGTGATGAGTGTACAACCTCTTTGGTGGTGCCAAGTAGGCCTTGGATTTGTTCGAGGAGTCAGTGAGGATGTTGCGGTTCCAGTGGAGCAGGTTAAGGCGGCACTATGAGGATGGAGTAGCCGTTATAGACAAGGCGATCGTCGGAGCAGCTCCTTGGAGGTGGAGGATGGGGTGGCTGAACCGGCGGGACGACGAGATAGATGACGGATCCTCATCCGGGGAGGTGGATGAGGGACGTTGAGTTGTTGTGGTGGAGAGCGTTGTTAGGGAAGAGGCTCCGGCTGGGCAGCGATGAGGTGGCGGACAGAGGAGGGTGGAGTTCGCGGTTGGAGCGGAGAGGTTATGGCGGCCTGGGATTTTGAATGGCGAAAATGAGGCGATGGAAGGGAGAACCATGACTTAGGGACGCACTTGTCCAAAATGTAGGGTGTGTTAAAAAAGTACCCCCACCGATCTGAACTAGCGGCCCTTTTGGCTCAGGGTTAGAAAAGGGATTTCGCGTGTCAGGATTTGGCAACTGGAGGGAGTTTCCGCACACGTTGTAATTTCGGGAAAGCAAGGCGCGGGTTGTGAAGGCACCAGTTTTGGGAGCACGATATTTGAATTTTTGGGATATAACAAGGCGCGGGTTGAATTTTAGGGACAAACCTAACGTGTAATATTGTACATGTACGTACCAAATCAATTCACACTTCCCTCAACGAAAAAAATAAAACTATTCACACCACACAAAGAGAGTCTTGTCCCATTTTACTATACAAATGATATTCAAAGCTACTCATACCAACATGTTATGTCCAATTAAAATTTTCCGTCGGTTGTATAATGCATGTAACCTACTCATACCAACATTTTAGTGCATTCCAAATGTCTATGCAACCGCTACAATGTCACATCCCTAGTTCTGGCATGCTCTGAGCTAGCTAGTCCTGTGTTGCATCAAGTCTAAAATTTCTAAAAGTTGAATTGAGGTTTGTTGAAACCCTTAGAATCAGTTCAAAAATAATCAACATTTAATTCTCATCAAATGAGTCCAAGGAAATGTTCCTGTTACTCTGAGAAAATATTGGTAAGAGGTAAAATTCAAACCAATATTTTTGGAATCACAAAAATATTTATTTTGGGTCTTTGACTTAAATCAATGACATATTTGAGTTGAATTTATTTCTACTATATAAGAAATAAAGTTCAAATATTTTTGTAAGTTGCCTGTGACCTTGGACTAGTTTCTGAGCTCACATAACAATTTACAGAAAGTTCAAAAAATGATTTGACATTTTAAATCAAATCAAAACCAATTGCAGAAATAGAAAACATTAAGAATTAGAAAGAGAGAGAGAGAGAGAGAGAGAGAGAGAGAGAGAAAACCCACCTGAGGTTACCTGCACAGCCCACCTGGTGGCCCACTTACCTGGCCCAGCCCACCAGAGCTGCCACCGTCTCCCACCGTGCACCAGAAGGACGCGAGGCATGTGGCCACCGCGCACCGGCACGCGCCCGGCCACCTCCTCCCTCCCTGCCTGCCTGGCTCCTCCTCGACGCGTCTGGACGACGCCACGCGATCCCCAGAGCCGTCTGGCTCTCCCTCTCTCTCCCCCGAACGCTCTCCCCCTCCTCTGTTCTTTCCGCCCGAACACCTCCATCGCCACCGCTTGCCACCACAGCAGACACCGCCATCCCGGCGACGCCCTGAGATGCCCAAGAGCTCCGCCTAGTACCCCTCTTCCTCCTCGTCGAGCTGTGCAACGCCGAACGCACCCGGGCGCCTCCACGCCGTTTTCTTCAACCTCCCGACGCCGAAGATCTCCACTGCCGCCCCACTTGCTCCTGCCCCTCCCCGAGCCCACTGACCAACCCTGCGGAACCACTATGAGCTCCTACGCCCCTCGCCCCTCTCCCCGTCGACGGGTTCGTCCGCTAGCCATGTTTTCCACCTCGGCCGAAGCTCGCTGCCACCGTCCATGGCGCCGCCGCGGCCACAGCTGCTGCCACCCACGTCCTAGCTCATCAGCGCGCTCGGCGCACCCCTAGGAGCACGATGCACTCACCAGCTCCTCCCCTGGTGCTCCGTAGCCCCATTTCCATCGATGTCCAAACTCCGGCCGCCGCCTTTGAGCTCGCCGCCGTCGACTTAGCATGCCCCCAGTGAAACTAATTGCTCCACTAGATGCGCGCACCGCGCCGCAAATCACCGCCTGTAGCACCGTCCGAGCAACTCCGGCGTGCCACCGCCATGCCTTTGGTCGCCGGCGTCAACTGCTGGCGTGGCGCCGGATTAGTTAGCACTAATGACCCGACTAAACACCCTTAGTGCCACTGCCATGTGGGCCCTGTGCCTATTTAGTTTAGTTTAATTTTCTGTTTAGAATAGTTCATAACCGAATGGGACCCACTTGTCAGCATGCTGACGTGGCTTTTGACCGGTCCCACCTGTCTGTGACTCGAGCCAGCACTGTGAGACTAGCGTGTGGGACCCACTGGTTAGGTTTGACCCAGGGCAGCCCTGTTGACCTGCTGAGGTCAGCATGACCTATTGCTGACGTAGTAAACATTTTCTGGAATTAAAATAAATCAGAAATGATTTATAAATTTCAGAAAATGTTCTAAACTTCTAAAATTCATATAAATTCAACCGTAACTCAGAATGAAATAAATTATATATGAAAAATGATCAGAAAAATCCAATCTATCCATCTGTACCATTTCCATGCATGTTAGAACAACTTATGGCTGCTGTTTAGGCCAAATCATATAAATGGCATTTAAACCCTCACATATGGAGTTTGAATTTGAATCTCGGGTTCAAACCAACTCCATTTAACATGTTTCTTGTTGCATTAGCTCAAAACACAGCATATTGACATGTCATGATTATGCATCATATTGTGCATTGCATTGATTGTGTTTTCCTTCTCTGTTGCCGGTGTTGTTCCCCCTCGGTAGACGTTGTTCCAACGTTGTGATCGTTGACACTGATGAAGACTCAATGCTATCTTCAGAAGTGCCAGGCAAGCAAAACCCCCTTGTTCATTCCGATACAATCCCACTCTCTCGCTCCTGCTCTCTTTTACTGCACTAGGACAACAACGATTCAACTGTTACATGTTGCGGTAGTTGAACCCCTTTCCTCTGCATGACCTGTCATTGCCACAATAAATAGATGAAACCCACTAGCATGAGTAGGAGTTGTTTGAGCCCTGATGTGCCTACTCATTCATGCTTGTTTGTCATGTCTGCTATTGCTTAGAGTTGTGTCAGGTCTGATTCATCGGGGATGAAGTGGAAAGTTGTGAACATGTCCTACTGTGTGTGAGCTAAGTGTGTTGAACACGATTTGGTAAACGTATCGATGAGAGGCCATGTAGGAGTACATGGTGGGTTGTTTCATTGGAACCGTCCTTAAGCACCGAGATCTGTATATGTGATTTAAGAACCAGCTACTACCATGCATTGGGCCCGAAACCAATGGACCCTCTCGGCTTCTTAACCACCCTAGTTCTCTGTCCATGAGTTGCAACTAGTTTCTGGTGTTTATAGGATATGTGTTGGCGGTCGTGCGTAGCGCTGACCCTAGGGGTGGGCTATGATGCGGTAGATACACCGTGGCCGGGCATGTCGGGCGCCCGTTTGGTGTCTCGGAACCCTGTACACATCGTTCGGGGCCGTATGTGGAAACTTCGGCCGGACTCCCTGCGGATGGAACCTGGATAGGCGATAAACCTGGACTAGAGACTTGAGTGTTTAGGTAGGCCGTGGCCGACACCCTCGTTGGCCTTCCGCTTGAAGGTTGCCGAGTACATGTCATGTAAACGGCGGTAAGTGGGGAGAGTGTGCATGAAGAAGTACACCCCTGCAGGGTTAACATCATCTATTCGAATAGCCGCGTCCGCGGTAAAGGACTACTTGGTTGCCTATATAGTTCATAGACAAGTGAAAGTGGACACTCTAAAATGCGCAAGATAAGCGTGAGTGCTATGGATGGTGTTCTCATAGGGAGACGGGAGCGGATCCATAGTGGTGTATTGATATGGTGAATATGTGGACTCATGTGCGCCACCTCAAAAGAGTTCTTGCAGTCGTAGTTTAGGATAGCCACCAAGTCAAAGCTGGCTTGCTGCAGTTAAACTCCACCACCCCTTTTGATACCGATGCATATGTAGATAGTTCTGATGTAAGTCCTGCTGGGTACATTTGTACTCACGTTTGCCTATTTTATGTTTTGCAGAGAGACGTCAGTCTCGCTAGTAGTTCCATGTGGACTTCGACGTTTAGCTTGATACCTCAGCTATGATCTTGTGCCCTCGGTAGGGTCTTGTAGATAGTCAGGCTTCCCAGCCTTTTTCATTTGTAGATGTCTGTACTCAGACATGTTTAGCTTCCGCATGTGCTTTGACTTGTATGCTCTGAATGTTGGGTCATGAGACCCATGTTTGTATATCTCGCTCCTCGGAGCCTAATGAATAAATACTTTGAGTTGTAGAGTTTTGTTGTGATGCCATGTTGTATTTGCACATATCGAGCATATTGTGTGTATGTTATTGAAATGCTTGGTATGTGTGGATCCAACAATCTAGTTGTTTATCCTTGGTAGCCTCTCTTATGGGGAAATGTAGTCTGGTGTTTCCACTGAGCCTTGGTAGTCTGCTACAGCCCGGTTTATCGGAGTCTTGCTAGCCCGGTACAACTTCTCCGGAACACTTAGACTGGCCGGCATGTGATTCACTTTGTTCTTGTGTCTGTCCCTTCGGGGAAATGTCACGCGGTGACTTCTGGAGTCCTGCTAGCCTGCTACAGCCCGGGTTCCCGGAGTCCTGTTAGCCCAGTTGCTACAGCCCGGATTCACACGCTGATGACCGACATGTTCGATGTTGTTTCATGTATGACTGTCCCCGTAAGTTAGTGCCACTTTGGGTTCACGACTAGTCATGTCGGCCCGGGTTTTTTGTCATATGGATGCTAGCGACACTATCATATACGTCAGCCAAAAGGCGCAAATGGTCCCGGGCCAAGTAAGGTGGCACCCGTGGGAATATCGTGCGTGAGGCCACAAAGTGATATGAAGTGTTACATGCTAGATCGGTGTGACTTAGGATCGGGGTCCTGACAGCTTTGTTATCAGAGCCTGACTTCCTGTAGGATTACCAATCCAAACTGGTCGAAGTTGATTCTAGAAATGCTTTAGTTATATAAGGGAATTGATTGTGGAAGGGAACATAAGGCTCTTTTTACTCCTTTACCTTATGCCCTTCTGATCCGAGTCAACCTCTTCTTTTCTACAGGGTTAAGAAACTAGGCCTTCTCATCTATCTATCAGGATGACGTGTTACTAATCCATAGACTTATAGGATTGATAGTTTCCAGTCTTAGTTCAGTTTCTACTACCTCCGTATGTTCATAGTTGGCCTCAGAACCTTGATATTGTGATGTTGAGTGGTTATGCCACCATTTTGCAGGATGTCTCAATTCTTTTTGAGCATTTACAGCCGTTATGCTGTCCAAGTCATCCCAGGTTACTAAATAGTCTGATGCATTTGCAAATCCTTTCTTTTCGTCCCCGATGTCCTTTTGGTCAGAATAAGCACACTAACCGGTGTGTTGAGGTACTCTATTGCCTCGGTATATATGTTAGGGCTATTATTATGACCCTAGGTGTTTTAGGGAGTCACCTAGTAATCTAGCCACGTTTTGTGTTCCCGGTGTGATGATTCTGGCCACCATTCTCGAAAGCATCTCGTGATGCCATTTAGTAGTGGGTATTCTACTCCTGGGTTCTTGACCCAAGATCCACTCTACTTATCTCATGTTGATAGTGTTGCTCATACCTTTAGGATATTAGTAATCTTTGTGATAGTCTTCGAGGTCTGTGGTATATCATTCTTCCAAATACCATGAACCATCATGGTAGAAGTTCTTTTGAACCAAAAGATCACAACCAGGGTGCTCTTGAGGAGTACTCCATTCATATTATGAATCTGCCAGCTCCTTTTCTTCTGCATGGGTTATCCGAAAGAAATATGTTGAACTTGTTCAACATACTAATCCATGCATCCATAACTCAGAAAATCATATGTTCTTTGAGTTGTCCCTCATTAGTTGTTTTCTGATCTCCGACTATCAATTTGTAGTCAGGAGTAGTCGTGCATTCGTGTTATCGATGCCTATTGTTCTTGTGGTCCGACAAGCCATTCTATTCCGGAATGACTAGGAGAAACAAACTCTAGCACCTCATCCATTTCTTGGACTGGTCAAAGTAGTTGTATTTCGCAGATCAAAATGCCAATCCAGCTTTTGCTCTGTTCTACCTTGGAGTGTTACCATCTTTATGTCAAGAATGTCATGAGAATTGCACCACCTCTTATGAATTCTTGATGGAGTGATACTTCTCGCCATCATTATTCATTCCTCGGTCCCGTGTTGTTGTAACCGGAATGCCGACAAGTGAACTGTGATGTGTGAAATTAGTACTACTAGCAACCTCATTGCTTGGTAGTTAATGGACAATACTCTCACTCTTAGCGTGCTGGTTATTGAATCATCATCCTAAGATTGATCGTGCTACCTAGTCCTTATTTCCGGTGCACACTTTGATCAATGAGTTCGGATTACTAAATCCCTTGCTTATTTGATCATATCGTCTTGCCCTGAAAATCAAGATTGTTCTCGAGCTTAGTGACATATCGGTGGTTCGTGATTTTCCGAATATCTTCTCGAAAGTATTACCAGGTTGTTCCCTGACCGCTATGTTGAGTTCGTGATCATGTTGGTTTTTCGCTAAACCAGCCATCCTCCAAGAATCTGTGTTGGATACCCCTGAGCTAGTTGGTTAAGCTAAACAACAACTTCTAGAGTTGGAAGATGAAAGCTTTTCCCACTTAGTTCATTTCGGAAGGGATATCCTTGTGTTGTGGGTGTGTTGAAGAAAGATGATATCTTCATCGATTGATCCTCGTGATTAGTTCTTGAATCTATCGTCTTGTCCAACCTTGATTTGAGTGCGGGCTATCCTCAAATCAAATCAGAACCAACGATATTCGTAATGTTGTCTACTCGTGGTTGACTCCTCGAGCATACAGCATTACATCTTTTAGTCTGACCAACACTATCACATTGTTCACATAATGGTGGAAGTCCAGTGATATGGAAATTCCGATGAGTCGTTGTTGAGCCCATCAGCAGCATTTTATCTCCTCCATGATTTGTGTTGAACATCCAGCTAGTGTTCGAAACTTGTGTAAGCATTTTCTTCATGCTAGCTCATGAAGCATATGTTCGGATGTAAGAAGTGACTTCCTCCAGATCATGTGCAGTTGATGCAAGTTGCTGCTGTGAATTCGAGAAAGTCAATGTTGCTTCCTTGGAATCATCCCAAATCGATCATGCATACGTGCGAAGTATTCTGTGGTTTGGAGACTTGCAACCTTCATTCCATATGTGTTCCTAGCACACCAAGCCACTGACTGATTTGTTCTAGGAGAAGGAGTTCCTTTTAAGAGCTAACCCGGGCTTAATCAAGGACTTCGTTATCCTCGATGATGGTTCCCAACCTGAACTCGGTAGTGTTTTATTATAAGACTACTATGTGGCCATGCTTGTCTAGGACAGCATGTTCACATGTGTTTAGCAGGGCTAGCTCATGTTTTGAAGCTTGCTATCGTAGTTCATTTCCCGAGAATCTCGCAACGTCATCTCGTCTATTTGTGTTGCAAACTTTCACTTTTCTTTCTAGATTCGACGAGTCTGGAACATCTTGACACCAACCAGATCTGAATCTCAGGCAGATATGATGGTTGGAATGTGTCCCAAGAATTATAATATTGGTCTCTCGGTAACCCGGTAACGTGGATGTCGTGGCCAACACACTTAGCTGGAAGGCCTATTGTTGTAGTATCTTGATTAAGCCGTTTGGTCACCTCCCATGAGGATTTCGCATGACTTATTCTTGAAGTTGTTCCTTAGGGATCCTTGTGCTCTCAGTTTCTTCGATGATTCTATAAGCATTGGAACGTTGGAAACACTCTCGACTGTTGAGTTCTTCCCCAGTTACCAGAATCATTCCCAGCATTTGCATTTTGTTCCCAGCTTGCACCGTCATTGTGTCATCCTACTACGGACTACCCTTCTCAGTAATTACTGACCAGGATCATCTTCAAAGTGGTCCTACCACGGGTTCCATCCATTTCCGAAGATAAGCAAAAAATCATCCATTGGGTTGTCTTCAACAAGGTAGTCCACATCATCCATCCTATTTTGAGTATGCCATTCTTCCAAACTCCCTCAAATGATCAATGGTGATTTTCCTTAGGCTGGTATAAAGAGTTTCAATGATCTAGATATCAAAAGTAATTCCTTTTGCCACTTAAGGGAATAATCCTACGAGTCACCTCCTCTAAGGTGCCCCGTTATGGGATCATGGAAATTGCTTCCTCGCTATCTTGAAACCCTCGTCAAATTGTTTCTCCATCCATTTAGATGTATGTTTCGTGTCTCAGATCGAGAGATGTTTCTACGTCTCATTCCGTGAGTTGATCTTGTGATCATTAGGATGATCCATCCATGTAGACATGTCTCGCTCTTTTGTCCTTGTGTTGGATGAAGATCTCGAAAGCAAAGATGTCAAGATCGACTTGAGTTATCAAATCAACCTCCTCGAGAAAGACATCTGGATCATGAAGAATATGTTAGCTTGTGTCCCTCTGTCTTCTTACCTCACGACTAGAATCTCAGGACGAGATTCTTGTTTAGTAGGGGTGAGTTGTCACATCCCTAGTTCTGGCATGCTCTGAGCTAGCTAGTCTTGTGTTGCATCAAGTCTAAAATTTCTGAAAGTTGAATTGAGGTTTGTTGAAACCCTCAGAATCAGTTCAAAAATAATCAACATTTAATTCTCATCAAATGAGTCCAAGGAAATGTTCCTGTTACTCTGAGAAAATATTGGTAAGAGGTAAAATTCAAACCAATATTTTTGGAATCACAGAAATATTTATTTTGGGCCTTTGACTTAAATCAATGACATATTTGAGTTGAATTTATTTCTACTATATAAGAAATAAAGTTCAAATATTTTTGTAAGTTGCTTGTGACCTTGGACTAGTTTCTGAGCTCACATAACAATTTACAGAAAGTTCAAAAAATGATTTGACATTTTAAATCAAATCAAAACCAATTGCAGAAATAGAAAACATTAAGAATTAGAAAGAGAGAGAGAGAGAGAGAGAGAGAGAGAGAGAGAGAGAGAGAGAAAACCCACCTGAGGTTACCTGCACAGCCCACCTGGTGGCCCACTTACCTAGCCTAGCCCACCAGAGCCGCCACCGTCTCCCACCTCACGCCAGAAGGACGCGAGGCGTGTGGCCACCGTGCACCGGCACACGCCCGGCCACCTCCTCCCTCCCTGCCTACCTGGCTCCTCCTCGACGCGTCCGGACGACGCCACGCGATCCCCAGAGCCGTCTGGCTCTCCCTCTCTCTCCCCCAAACGCTCTCCCCTTCCTCTGTTCTTTCCGCCCGAACACCTCCGTCGCCACCGCTTGCCACCACCGCGGACACCGCCATCCCGGCGACGCCCTGAGATGCCCAAGAGCTCCGCCTAGTACCCCTCTTCCTCCTCGTCGAGCTGTGCAACGCCGGACGCCCCCGGGCGCCTCCACGCCGTTTTCTTCAACCTCCCGATGCCGGAGATCTCCACCACCGCCCCGCTTGCTCCGGCCCCTCCCCGAGCCCACTGACCAGCCCTACGGAACCGCTGTGAGCTCCTACGCCCCTCTCCCCGTCGACGCGTTCGTCCTCTAGCCATCTTTTCCACCTCGGCCGAAGCTCGCTGCCGCCGTCCATGGCGCCTCCGCGGCCACAGCTGCTGCCACTCGTGTCCAAGCTCATTAGCGCGCTCAGCGCACCCCTAGGAGCATGATGCACTCACCAGCTCCTCCCCTGGTGCTCTGTAGCCCCATTTCCATCGATGTCCGAACTCCGACCGCCGCCTTTGAGCTCACCGCAGTCGATTTAGGTCGCCCCCAGTGAAACTGATTGCTCCACTAGATGCGCGCGGACGCCAGCTCGTCGTAGCTCCAAACCGCACCGCAAATCACCGCCTGTAGCACCGTCCCGAGCAACTCTGGCGTGCCACCGTCGTGCCTTTGGTCGTCGGCGTCAACTGCTGACGTGGCGCCGGATTAGTTAGCACTAATGACCCGACTAAACACCCTTAGTGCCACTACCATGTGGGTCCTATGCCTATTTAGTTTAGTTTAATTTTCTGTTTAGAATAGTTCATAACCCAATGGGACCCACTTGTCAGCATTGACTTTGCTGACATGGCTTTTGACCGGTCCCACTTGTCTATGACTCAAGCCAGCACTTTGAGACTGGCGTGTGGGACCCACTGGTCAGGTTTGACCTGGGGCAGCCCTGTTGACCTGCTGAGGCCAGCATGACCTATTTCTGACGTAGTAAACATTTTCTGGAATTAAAATAAATCAGAAATGATTTATAAATTTCAGAAAATGTTCTAAACTTCTAAAATTCATATAAATTCAACCGTAACTCAAAATGAAATAAATTATATATGAAAAATGATCAGAAAAAATCAATCTATCCATCTGTACCATTTTCATGCATGTTAGAACAACTTATGGCTGCTGTTTAGGCCAAATCATATAAATGGCATTTAGACCCTCACATATGGAGTTTGAATTTGAACCTAGGGTTCAAACCAACTCCATTTAACATGTTTCTAGTTGCATTAGCTCAAAACACAGCATATTGACATGTCATGATTATGCATCATATTGTGCATTGCATTGATTGTGTTTTCCTTCTCTGTTGCCGGTGTTGTTCCCCCTCGGTAGACGTTGTTCCGACGTTGTGATCGTTGACACTGATGAAGACTCAATGCTATCTTCAGAAGTGCCAGGCAAGCAAAAAACCCTTGTTCATTCTGATACAATCCCACTCTCTCGCTCCTGCTCTCTTTTACTGCACTAGGACAACAATGATTCAACTGTTACATGTTGCGGTAGTTGAACCCCTTTCCTCTGCATGACCTGTCATTGCCACAGTAAATAGATGAAACCCACTAGCATGAGTAGGAGTTGTTTGAGCCCTAATGTGCCTATTCATTCATGCTTGTTTGTCATGCCTGCTATTGCTTAGAGTTGTGTCAGGTCTGATTAATCAGGGATGAATTAGAAAGTTGTGAACATGCCTGCTATTGCTTAGAGTTGTGTCAGGTCTGATTCATCGGGGATGAATTAGAAAGTTGTGAACATGTCCTACTGTGTGTAAGCTAAGTGTGTTGAACACAATTTGTAAAGGTATCGATGAGAGGCCATGTAGGAGTACATGGTGGGTTGTTTCATTGGAACCGTCCTTAAGCACCGAGATCTGTATATGTGATTTAAGAACCAGCTACTACCATGCATTGGGCCCGAAACCAATGGACCCTCTCGGCTTCTTAACCACCCTAGTTCTCTGTCCAAGAGTTGCAACTAGTTTCTTGTGTTTATAGGATATGTGCTGGCGGCCGTGCGTAGCACTGACCCTAGGGGTGGGCTATGATGCGGTAGATACACCATGGTCGGGCATGCTAGGCGCCCGTTTGGTGTCTCGGAACCCTGTACACATCGTTCAGGGCCGTATGTGGAAACCTCGGCCGGACTCCCTGCGGATGGAACCTGGATAGGCGATAAACCTAGACTAGAGACTTGAGTGTTTAGGTAGGCCATGGCCGACACCCTCGTTGGGCTTCCGCTTGAAGGTTGTTGAGTACATGTCGTGTAAACGACGGTAAGTGGGGAGAGCGTGTATGAAGAAGTACACCCCTGCAGGGTTAACATCATCTATTCGAATAGCTGCGTCCGTGCTATACAGTTCATAGACAAGTGAAAGTGGATACTCTAAAATGCGCAAGATAAGCGTGAGTGCTATGGATGGCGTTCTCGTAGGGAGATGGGAGCGGATCCATAGTGGTGTATTGATATGGTGAATATGTGGACTCGTGTGCGCCACCTCAAAAGAGTTCTTGCAGTCGTAGTTTAGGATAGCCACCGAGTCAAAGCTGGCTTGCTGCAGTTAAACTCCACCACCCCTTTTGATACCGATGCATATGTAGATAGCTCTGATGTAAGTCTTGTTGGGTACATTTGTACTCACGTTTGCCTATTTTATGTTTTGCAGAGAGACGTCAGTCTCGCTAGTAGTTCCATGTGGACTTCGACCTTTAGCTTGATACCTCAGCTACGATCTTGTGCCCTCGGTAGGGTCTTGTAGATAGTCAGGCTTCCCAGCCTTTTTCATTTGTAGATGTCTGTACTCAGACATGTTAAGCTTCCGCATGTGATTTGACTTGTATGCTCTGAATGTTGGGTCATGAGACCCATGTTTGTATATCTCGCTCCTCGTAGCCTAATGAATAAATACTTTGAGTTGTAGAGTTTTGTTGTGATGCCATGTTGTATTTGCACATATCCAGCATATTGTGTGTATGTTATTGAAATGCTTGGTATGTGTGGAATCCGACAATCTAGTTGTTTATCCTTGGTAGCCTCTCTTATGGGGAAATGTAGTCTGGTGTTTCCACTGAGCCTTGGTAGTCTGCTACTGCCCGGTTTACCGGAGTCCTGCTAGCCCAGTACTACTACTTCGGAACACTTAGACTGGTCGGCATGTGATTCACTTCGTTCCTGTGTCTGTCCCTTCGGAGAAATGTCACACGGTGACTTCCGGAGTCCTGCTAGCCTGCTACAGCCCGGGTTCCCGGAGTCCTGTTAGCCCAGTTGCTACAGCCCGGATTCACACGCTGATGACCGACATGTTCGATGTTGTTTCATGTATGCCTGTCCCCGTAAGTTAGTGCCACTTTGGGTTCACGACTAGTCATGTCGGCCCGGGTTCTCTGTCATATGGATGCTGGCGACACTATCATATACGTGAGCCAAAAGGCGCAGATGGTCCCGGGCCAGGTAAGGTGGCACCCGTGGGAATACCGTGCGTGAGGCCGCAAAGTGATATGAAGTGTTACATGCTAGATCGGTGTGACTTAGGATCGGGGTCCTGACATGCAATTCGAACTAAATTTTAATTCGTTTCTCTATTTCAATAAGAATCTACAATCATGATTGTTGCCAACTTCAACCATCATTCATGTATTACCTTAACAACACACCACATGATTACTATAGAGATAGATATGAACTATGCGTACTATATGAACTCGAATTCAATTTTTTGAATACACTTGATGTTGATTCCAAATAATAGTACATTTGATGTACTAACTATATATTCATAATCTAAACCATGTTCCATGCGTACAACGTGTTTATCACACAAAGTATAGTGTCCCGCCCCCTATATTATGACAAGTATTTAGCCCTGAGCTGCAAAAGCCACACATTAGCCCAAATTATAATCAATGTTCTATATATTATATGTAGTACTAGCAAGATACCCATGCGTTCCACGGAACATCAAGATGATCGAGAGGAGGCCTTATTTGCAAATATGAAGAGGGGTGTGGGTATATTTTTTCAAAATTGCAATAGTTTTCTTCCTATCCGTCAGATATAAATCGGACGGCCTATATTGCAGGATGGCAGGCACACCATCATCAACAACTCTGTTTTTATAAGGGTAGAGATAAATATATTATATGTATTATAGCATGTTCATAACAACACCATGTGTATCACTGTTATATATATTCACGCATGCATCGGTTTAAAACACTATGATAAATTCTTCAAATATCCGAATTCACTTTTTATAATGAATTATGATCTCTATTCGTCTTTTACATCCACACAATCCTCTTATCTTTGTAGCTAGCGCTAACTTTCTCTCGTGCATGCACACGCCCGCATCCCTCTCATCCTCCCTCGGCATTCTCTAGCTCCATCACACAAATTCATCTTTTCACTTTAGGTCGTTCACCCACGGTGTGTGTCGGCCCCCTAGATCCTTCTTTACGGCACATATCGTCAATATGCCTCTCTAGCTAGGTGTGCCTGCCACAAACACAAGCTTTCCCTCTTCTCTTCTCACCGTCCATGCCTCACTCCCACCCCTCTTTTCATCGATCTCGTACTCGCACACTCCTTCCCCCTCGATATAGTATGCCTCTCGCACCACCTCCTAGATGCATCCATCTCTCTCTATGCTTCTCCCCGGGCCTTATTTGCTTCCAACACATACATGCATGTATACCGATCGATCTCCCTACATATACCTAGGTCGACTTTAAATATTTTCCCCCACCCATCGATCGACGTACCTCACAAGTTATGTCTCTCCTTTCTCTGACAAAGGACAATTGATCTTCCTATGTAGTTATGTCTGCTTACCACAGCCATATCGTCCCCCCTCATCATTCGTGCATGCCTCATGACCCATCTCTTACATGCACGTGCACATACAGGCAGCCATCCCCTCTCTTATTGATATTGCAGGTGTGCCCTCTATTTGTCTAGCAAGCCTCTCCCACCATTTGTTAGAAGCAACTCCACCACCACCCCCTCCAACACTCTAGCTCTGTCTCTCTCCCAACCTTATTCCTCTCCTACACATATGCATGGATGCCGATTGATCTCCCTCAATACATAAGGTAGGACTCTCTCCTCCTCCACACATATACCGGCCATTGTACCTCTATAGTTAATTAGGTCTCCACCCCCCCCACCACACACCGATAGTCGAGTGTTGTAGGTAGGTATCCATGCCACAGTGACAAACTGCACCTGTCCCCTATCACGTTCCAGAAGGCCAACCACCCTATATCTTTGACGTGGGCACACACAAATTTGATGGCACTCTTTATCGATCGCACGCGTGCACACACACACACACACACACATCATCCCCCTCTTCGATTCTATGGATACCTCAAGGCAATGATACCTCCACTCTCTTCTCGTGGATCGCCCCCTCTATATATATGATATATCCAGGACTCTATTTCACAAACATTGCATATGTTACATTTTTTGATTGAACATCCACATATATTGCTTGTCTATTTCTCAACCCCCCCCCCCAAAAAAACACTCACGAACCCACACACTATATCTCTCTATGTTTGTATCTCTCTCACACAACCCACCGTAGGTGGTGTACGTACACCAAGATAATAGGTGCACGTACTCATGCTTCGTGCCCAGCCACACCCGCGCGGGTACACGGTGGAGCTCATTTCTGTACGAAATGGCAGCCCACATGCTAATTTGAATGCGTGTAGCCGTTGTTTACCTACGGAGGCCGTGTACCATGCGTGCACGAAACAAAGTTTGACTTGATGCGTTGGCGCGTTATTTTTAAATAAAGTTATATCGCTCAATGGCACGTACACAGAATATAAAACAATTTTTATGGAGAAAAAAGTAGTCTGATCCACTATATACAATGGATCCTGCCTGCCTGGGTTTGTCTCTCTTCAGAGTATCTCACACAAGGCGGCGGTGGCATCTCTCTCTCTCTCTCACCATTGGTCATTGATCCGGTCGCATCCCGTCCATCGGCGGAAAGGGAGGATGTGCATCGTTTCTCCGTTCGACGGCGCCAAGGCAGCATGTCCCGATCTGCGGTACCCGCCGTTCTCTTTGACCAAGCTCCGGCGCGGTAGGGCCTACGCCACCTACTCGCTGTCGCGGTATGGGCAGATCCCGCCCGCTGTCGCTCACCTAGTTACATCCTGATGACCCCCAGGTATCCCCTCCGGCCTTGCTCCACTGCCCGTCTTCCCACGTCGCTGCATGTGGATTTTCCATAGTTCTTTGCCCAAAACGTAGCTCGTCCGGCGTACTTTCCATACTGCAATCTCGTCCTCACACCATTTTAGAAAAACATAGTTGTGTTGTTATCTTCCCTTAGGACAAGGAATATGCTTCTTTTTTGTCGTTGTATGTGTCATCAACTGTTATTGGCCAGTAATTGTTTCCTTTCTACCTATTTTTTTGCAAACAGGGCTATCCATTTCACCTCGCTGCTATTGCGACCCTTTGGTGAACTGCACAAATCACTTTTTTCTTAAAGAGTGTTTTGTGCAGTTGTACTAAAATGTCACACGGGCAACGTCTCTACATTTCAGTGCGACTGCACAAAGGGAGATTGGTTTTTCTCTATCCTCCTCATCCAACTCTGAGCCTAATCTTCTCCAACTATTTGCTTAATCTTCTCCAACTAGTTAGTCTTAAGAGAGACTGCAAAGGTAACCGGCTTCTATTTGTCTGTTTATTGTTTCATCAGCAGTCCTCTATTATTGTAATCACACTTAATATCTTTACAACAGGGACGCTTAGCTCTATTTTAGTGGAATTGCACAAAATGATCAAAATGTTGCATGCTCCAGACAGCTACTTTTTTCGCAACATGCCTTGTTGATTTAGACAAAGTTGGGGGGATGTTGCTGCCAATGAAAGCATGGATCAATTTTAATTTAACACCTTCTCACAACTTTGTCTTCAGTTGTGATGTAAATATTAGCTCTAATCTGCTAATCATTGAGATGCATTAGCACGGAAGTTAGTTTTTTATTGTTTCTGAAAGAGCATGGATGGCAAGACACACGAAACAAAAGCTGAAAGCTTAGAGCATTGTTCAATTTCATGTCGCTGGAAAATTATTTGTATAGTATGTCAATTATGTAAACAAATGTTGGAAGCTTGATAGCATTGCCAGAAGCCTCTTCAGCATCCGGGTCCATGTGCCATGCACAAAATTATACTTCCTCCGTTCCTAAATATTTGTCTTTTTACAAATTTCAAATGGACATATTTTAGAGTGTAGATTCACTCATTTTGCTTCGTATGTAGTCACCCGTTGTAACCTCTAGAAAGAAAAATACTCCGAAGTATATTTAAGAACAGAGGGAGTAGTGCACAACCACATGGGAGACTCAGCCCGGTCATTGCGCCGCACTAATAGTGAGTAATGAGCAGTCAAATCATAAGCCCCACCTTTCCCACTGTAAGTTGCTCGAAAGAAGCAACAATCAATATGCTCTTCTTTGAATCCGCTCATACTACTCGATCTGTCACTGTTTATAGAGCGCGCTTCAAAAAAAATCTCTGGGACCAAGGCGACTAGCGATCGGCCTGAAAAATAGCACCGGTAGTTACAGCATGGCATCTATTACTAGAGGAAATAATGCGTACACACATGCTGCAGTGCTTCCACCCCAGGTACACACATGCATGCACTTACTCCACTCCAAAGTACATCGAACAAAAATTGTGGACTTGATTGCGGTTACCATGCCCTAATTAATTGAGCATTAAACCAAACATGTCTAAAGTCTCTCTGGTGGTGGAAATGCATGGAGAGAAATGCATTAGAATGAAGCGCGCCATGTAAACTGTGACAGAGGGAGGAGTAGTATGAAGGTGCAAAACCAAGTACGCGTATGGCCAGCCAGTCAACGCACTTCCTCTTGGCATATCACTAACATGTGGGACCGGAGTGTGAGCAAACCGATCTCAATTGATGGCAAAATGGCCAACCCGCCATTTCTTGAGAGAGACGAGGAGCGAGAACACACAGACGGGCTCGCACGGAGGCCAAGATATATTCGAACATGGTTGATCAATATCATCATTACATGTTTGATGTTTTTTAATACTACTATTGGGCTGCCATTTTCCGCCCTTCTCCTGAATAAATGTGTACTTTATCATAGATTAAAATAAAATAAGAGTACAGATGCTCCGCCATGCGGTTCTAGTAGTAGTACTACTCGTACTACTAAACCTTGCGCTTGGCTCTTCACCTCTTCGTGAAGTCGAACAATTATGGTACTCCGCATGTTGGGTACACAGTGTATGCCTCTGGCAATCTGACACCGAATGAACTGTTGCATGTCCATCGCCTGGGCGAGGGTATGTTGCATTAGTCAAAAGGCGCAAGAGAGCTTCACCTTGTCCTACAAGCTTCTCCTCGTTCTACGAGTTGACGGGACACGCCAAAAAGTAGTGCTAGTCCATACTCCCTCCTTTCCGGTTAATATGGCTTATTCTTTTTTGCGGGTAAATGAGAGAGATTTATTCATATATAAGCATTCTTACGACGATCAGACAAGAGACTGGTCACTAGGAAGCGAGGTACCCTGCAAAAAAAGAGAAAGGAAGCGAGGTGTTTCATTAAGCCAGCTCTCGGCCACATTCAAAGTGCAGCAAGCACGGTTCGCACAAAAATGCGCCGCAAGGTTTGCTGACCTGTTTACATGTTGAATAACAAAAAAAAGAAAATATTACCGAGCGCTCCTATTTGTAGCAGGATATGATCCAGAATTAAGCGAGAATTGTGGTGAGTGTTTCATGCAATCAACTCCCATTATCACATGCGAGAACCCTCGAAAAGAACCAAATGTGTTGAATATTGTTTTATCACATTTTAAAATAAAATCAGAGTGCAGACACTCGTCCATCCGGTTCCTAGTAGTAGTACATACCTCTATAGTAGTACTACTAGTACTAGTAAACTTTGCGCTTGGTTGTTCGCCTCTTCGGGAAGTCGAACAATAATAGTACTAGTATAGTGTATGCTTCTGGCAATCTGACACCGAATTAACTGTTGCACGTCCACCGCCTGAGCGAGGGAGAGCTTGCATTAGTCAAAAGTTTCTCCTTGTCCTACGAGCCACCGCGCGCAAGATTCTCCTGTCCTGCAAGCTTCTCCTCGTTCGGCAAGTTGACGGGACACAGCAAAGTAATGCTAGTCCATACTGCCTCCTTTCCGGTTAATATGACTTAATTTCAAACGAGATAAATACACTATCTGTCACTGTATATTTGTAAAAATACGGTCAGTGGACTTCATAATACGCTCATTGCGCTCAGTATATATATACATTTTCCGGTGTTTATACGGTCACTAGCTCACCCTAGCTGAGTATGTGTGTGCATGCACGTGTAGGTTGAGCACTTGAGCGTGACCGTGTGTGTTCCATCATGTGCTCGGACATGCATGCATTAGGGCGTCGTGCGCGTTTTTGCGTCCATGTGTACGTGTGACTATTGAATGCATGCACGAGGTTGTAGTCCCTCACATTCACATGTTCATAAGTCAATGCTTTGTCAAAATGTTGCATGCAAGGTTTAATCGTTCGTTGTTCACGCATGCATTCACGATATTAATACATTGGTAAAGACAAATTCCTGAGGAAAACGAGTCCATGAATTGAGTACAAAGGGGACCAATAAGCCAGGATGGAGGGAGTACTAGTAGTGAACCTGAAGGAGGGAGTAGGTACTGGTAGTATACTACGTAACAACATGCAGTAACAAAATTCCTCTATGTGCATCATGTCTACGTGTCATGCAAGAAAATAGAGATAAGTACAAGTGAGACTCACGAACGGTCATACACGTAGGGGGAGTACGTGTAGGGGCCACTAAGGAGCAGTCAAATCACACAGTAAGTTAGTCGGAAGAAGCAACCATCATTTCACTCTTCAATGACACGTACGCAATATAAAATGGTTGATATGGAGAGAAAAAGAAAACCACTATATATATACACTAGCAGGAGCCTAAGCTACAAGCCTACTTGCTTGGGTTGCTCTCTTCACAAGCATAGAACGACGGTGGCCACACCGCTTGTCGTGGAATTGTCACGGCAGATGTCCTTAGTGTCAGGACTTAGTCGCAAGGCCAACGCATCTATGTGGTAGCTTGAGAGGGGTTGAGCGGGACGAGAGACACGATGTTTTACCCAGGTTCGGCCCCTCACGGTGGAGGTAAAAGCCTACATCCTGCTTCATTGATATTGATGATGATGATCACTGTTACAAGAGTGCTCTATTTCGAGAGCTATTGTCTAAACCTAACTTTTCCAACTTGCGGAACTTGTGAGTCTTGTCCCTTTTGGGGAGCCCTGCCCCTCCTTATATATGTTGAAGGGGCAGGTTACATGTAGAGTCCTATTAGGATTAGGACTAGTCTATCTCTAATACAAACCGGATACAAGTCCAGGTCTTAGCTCCTTGTAAGATAATATTCCTCCTGCCTTTCCTCTTAAACCGGCCCACCATTAAACGTGAACCAGCCTTCTGGGTCTTGGGCCTTGTCATCTGTCTGTCCCGCATGCCGGATCACCAGTGAGTCATAATGACCAGGTGGGTTGCTTGTAAACCGCCAGGTTAAGGCGGGTCGCCAGTAACTCACCAAGTGTCAGCGGGGTCTTCAGATAATTCGCCAAGTTCGGCCGGGTTAACTTCCGGCCGGTTTACACCGCCAATCATGTAAACCGCCAATCCTCTGGTGGTTTACCAATGAAACGCCTAGTCCGGCCGGGTTATACTTCCGGCCGGTTTACGCCGCGGGGTATATCCCCGACATTAGCCCCCAAGTTTAGCTTGGATTTATTCATGGTAAACTTATGCTGCAAAATAAACACAAGAACAAATTTGACAGGTTATGCTCCGGGTTAAGAATTTTTGTAAACCGGTACCTGATCATCCTTAAGTCCTTGTTATTTCCTCCTTCTGGGAAATCCGGGTCAACAGACCAGCTTCATAATCAATTTACCGACATTGGTTTGTCACCGAGAAATATTGTGAAGAATAAGTCCTTTGACTCGGCTCCCAAAGCGCCGGTTTAAGAAATATGGGTCTGAAAATACTTATCTGATATTCAGCCGGTTTGAAGATATAAAACTTGCCAGTTTAATATTACCAAAATGGCCGGTTTATAAATATTGATGGTGTCGGGTCATAATTGTTGTCGACACCGGGTCATGTAATTGATCTTCCTGATTTGCTCAAAACTAATAAAATGAAGATGTTCCTCCTTTATATGCATAATACCTGTAGCCCCCAAGTCTTAAGAAGAGAATATAGTGATAACTTAAGACTTGCTCCAATAAGTGTTTCAACCTTGAAGAAATCTGATTAGTTCATCTCAACCATATAAACTGAATACTCCATATATGTAGCCCCCAAGTGTCGGGTTGTCATGCTTGCAGCAACCTGGGACTTGTAATTGCTTATAAAACTTCAATCAATGTAGCCCCCAAGGGCCGGCTCAATAAGATAATATTGAGCTGGGACTTGATATATTCTTCAATGAAAATAACATCATATGATGTAACCCCCGTCATGGGGCTTGAACCCACGTCCACAAGGTTAAGAGCCTTGTGCTTTACCAACTGAGCCGTGGATCCTTCAATAATAGATGAAAATCTGTGTACCTTGAATTGTTGACATGAGCAATTGGTAGCCCCCAAGGGCCGGCTCATTATAATATGATGAGTCGGGTCTTCAATAAGACTAGTAAAAATGACTTTGCATTAGCCCCCAAGTGTCATGATGCATGCTTGCAGCGACATGAGACTTGCATGTAATCTTGATTTGAATAATGTAGCCCCCAAGTGCCGGGTTCTAAGCCTGCAGTGACTCGGGACTATTTCCTTCATTGTAAAATAAATCATGCCCATTGATAAAGATAATAGTTGTGGAGCTAAAGCGACTTTGGAAACCTCAATCATAATACTGGTTATTGATAATCATAATAGAAATCCAGCCATGTTGGCTATTCAAAATTTGAATAATATAATCCGGTATGAAACCTCAATCATTCAATATCATCATTGAAAATCCATCCATGTTGGCTATTTAAAGAATTCAAATACATTATCTGTTGACAAGTAAATTCGGAGTTTAAATACCCGGCAGCTCTTAGCCGATGGCGATTCAATACGCCTTCATCGTAAATCGGAATTTTCATGATCCTGCGGCTTATAGCCTTTTGAGAAAAATCCAGAACGGACAATCATTTTGAAGCATCAACTTTGGTAATGAGCTTGAACTTACTCATTTACATGTCATATTTCTGCAAATCCTGCAGAGAGTTTAAACAACATATGCCCTGGCGACTTAGCGTCAAAACCAGGGCGGGTCATAATATCTCACATATAACTACTGTGATATTGAATTTGTGCTGCCGGCTTACATAACCTGTGTAGTAAGGGTGATAACCCAATCCTTAGAAGCCAATGCTTCCACATAGATGATGATTGTCATAAACTGGCGACTTATAGTAAAAAGCCAGGCCGGTTCAACAAACACCGGATAATTTCTCATCATATACTGGCGACTTATTGTCTCAAAGCCAGGCCGGCTTAATAAAAACCGGATAATTTATCCTCATACTTTATTCAAACCTGTTTCTGCATACAACAAGTTTGAAGTGTCTTGGTGGTTTACCGCCGGACGGGTCATAATGCCCAACATATAACCTGGATTTATAACCAAGGCTGCACTTAAGAATAATCAAATATGAAATATATCATACCTGTGACACTGAATCACATTGTTGGCTTTACCAACTTTTTGTAGTAAGGGTGATAACCCAAATCTTGAGTACTGATAACTCCTTCCATATTGTGCCGGTTTATGATAAAACTGTGTCGGGTTGTGATAAACGTCGGTTTACTCCATAATAGGATGGTAACAGAAAATCAAACCGGGCAGATAGTCTCCGGATTAAGATTTGACTGTGTTCCGTCAATTTGTAATTGACAGTTTGGGCCGGTTTAAAACTTTGTCGGTTTAAAAACGCAACAAAAATAAAAGAAACAGTTACCAAGGAAAATATTGAAGCAAAGGCAACGATAAAACCATTTGCAAAAAGAGGCTTATTTGAGCTGATCAGATGGCGTTACCATGGTCGGACACGACCAAGCTCCCGATAGGTGTAGCTATGGTTCAAGTCAGCCAGGTCCCCAAATGAAACAGTGGCATTTATGCCGATCAAGTGGCATGGCAATGGTTCGGGTTCGACCAAGCCCCCAAGTGATTCTGTGGCCTTAGGCCGATCAAGAGGCATGACTGGTTCAGACGTGACCAAGTCCCCAAGTGATCTGGTGGCTCTCGCCTATCAAGAGGTATTGCATTGGTTCGGACACGACCAAGCCCCCAAGTGATGTTTATAAAATTTTCAAGGGGTAAACCGGAGGCCGCTTTAAAACAGAACAACTCCGTGTAACCATGCATGATGTAAAAGAACAGAGACCCCGCTTTATGAAGCAGAAGCCCCCATGTGATCAATAATATGTCAGGCCAGTAAGGCGGGATACCCATGTTTGAACCGCGCATCATGGCAGCAGGTCCTCTTCAGCAATTTTTAACTTTTTGCAAGAGATAAATTCTTCTTGAACCGAATATTGAGATCTTCAAAGCTTTGTGGGAGACATCTTTCCCTTGAACCGGATTTTAAACCGGAATCTTCATTTTTAGCCGGAAATTTTCTGACGGCCTTTAAACTCGAACTTGCGAGAAGTTAATTCCTTTTTGAACCGGAATTTCTTAAACCGGATTTGAGAGCTTCAGAGCTTTGTCGGAGAACAAATTTCCCTTGTACCGGATTGTAAACCGGAATCCTTTTCTGATGACCTGAAACTTCTTCATTGAGCCGGGATTTTGTAACTGTCATATACTTTCTAATCCGGAAATCTTCTGACAGCACAATGTGAATCCGGGACCGGGTTATCTTTCCCTCCAACGTATTGGGGTTCTTGACTTCACTGAAAACCGGCAACGTTTGCTAAGTCATATCATTGTAGCCCCCAAGTCTCAAGGTGACTCGAGGAGTTGGCTTGAGATTATCCAGATTTAACCGTGATATAAACCGGCATAACTTGTATATCATTGGTGTTGATAACGTGATATGAATCCACAGAAGATTGAGGTGACTGCGGCGGGTTATAAATGATCTCGTATGAGCCGTGTCGGCAACTCGGCCAATGGTTCCTTCCAACTGGCTATTTGAAGTTGACCAAACTGTAGTGGCAGCGATTTGTGCGCATGTCCATTGAACCATCAGTGCAGACGGCAGTTGATAGTATATAATAATTTGCCTCCAATTTGTTGAAAGAAAACCGGGCTACCCAAGATGTGACTTGCTCAAACAGTTCCTCCAGACAGGTGCGGTCTGGTATGTTGATGTAGACCAGGCCGTGAGAGACGGATAGCAAAGACGACCGCGGCTTTCAAAGGCGGCACAGACAGATGAGTCGGCATTGTAAACCGGCGTGGACGGGCGAATTAGCCACGTCATATTGATGTAAACCGGTCTACAGAATGGCGGTTTGCACATATATTCACCGAGCTTGATGGCATGGTAAGATACTAGCGCATTCATAATGGTTGCGCGAGTTTATACATCCATGACACAGCCATAGCTTTTGCAATGAACAATTGTCCTGCATAAACAATATTGCAGACCAAGGCAAAGGTAAATTGTTCTTTGACAAAAATAATATGTGCTAATAAAATATATTTTAGATGGATATCACCTGATGTGCTAGGCCGGAAATTATCCGCCATCGAGTTGATGATCACCATAGTGATGCTAAAATTAATCACGGCCGAGTTAACCGTAGGAGCAGACAGATGAGTCGGCCCGGCGTTGTAAGCCGGTGCGGCCGAGCAAGTTGTCCTCCACGTTGTAAGCCGGCGTGGACGCATGAACCGGTGGCCATGGCGGACGGGCGAGTCGTCTGTGGTGTTGTAAGGTGGTGCAGACGGGCGAGTCAGCCGGTACGTTGATGTAAACCGGACCGTGACACCCTGTCCGTGAAGCCTCGCGATACAGTCGAACGTGCATCCGTGGTATAACACCACCCCTTTTTCTTTTAATAGTTGCCTGCGTAAAAATATTACAGGCCAGAGTAATTGTTGTCGGATGAATTAACATGTACTGATAAAATACATAGAAACGATAGCACCTGGTATTTTTTGCCGGACGCTGGCGCCGGATAATGCATAGTGCTGCTTTTGTTTTGACAAAAGAGTTGATTGGTTCTGTGTCTTGTAATGCCTGAGGTCTCCACATAACCTGGCTGGAATTTTTTGAACCGGAATTTCTGGAACCGGAGTTTCTTGATAATCCAGCCGGAACTTTTGATAATCCGGAACTTTTGAACCGGAACCTCTTGATAATCCAACCGGAATTTTTGATAATCCGGAACCTTTTGAGCTGGAAACTCTGTATAACCCGGCCGAAACTTTTGATAATCCAGAACTTTTGAACCGGAACCTCTTGATAATCCAACCTGAATTTTTGATAATCCGGAACCTTTTCAGCTGGAACCTCTTGATAATCCGGCCGGAACTTTTGATAATCCGGAACCTTTTGAGCTGGAACCTCTTGATAATCCGGCCGGAACTTTTTACTAATCCAGAAGTATTTGATAATTCGGAACTTTTCTGTAACTGAAGTCGGAACTCTTTGACGACTCGAACAGAACCTTTCGGCGATGCGGCTGGAACCCTTCGGCGATTCGGACTGAACTTTTCGTCGAGGCGATCGGAACTTTTTGATGATTCAGACAGAACCTTTCGTCGAGACGGTCGGAACTTTTCAATGATTCGGCCGGAAATTTCCGACGAACCGGCGGAACGTTTCGATGAGCCTGACGGAACTTTTTCAGCGAGCCGGCTGGAACTCTCCGACAAACCGACCGGAACTTTTTCATTGAGCCGGACGGAGCTTCTCGATCCCTGAGATAGCGCCCTCCAAGAACTCAACACCACCGTGCGCAGGCCCCACGGTAGGCGCCAACTGTCGTGGAATTGTCACGGCAGATGTCCTTAGTGTCAGGACTTAGTCGCGAGGCCAATGCATCTATGTGGTAGCTTGAGAGGGGTTGAGCGGGACGAGAGACACGATGTTTTACCCAGGTTCGTCCCCTCACGGTGGAGGTAAAAGCCTACATCCTGCTTCATTGATATTGATGATGATGATCACGGTTACAAGAGTGCTCTGTTTCGAGAGCTATTGTCTAAACCTAACTTGTCCAACTTGCGGAACTTGTGAGTCTTGTCCCTTTTGGGGAGCCCTGCCCCTCCTTATATATGTTGAAGGGGCGGGTTACATGTAGAGTCCTATTAGGACTAGGACTAGTCTATCTCTAATACAAACCGGATACAAGTCCACGTCTTAGCTCCTTGTAAGATAATATTCCTCCTGCCTTTCCTCTTAAACCGGCCCACCATTAAACGTGAACCGGCCTTCTGGGTCTTGGGCCTTGTCATCTGTTTGTCCCGCACACCGGATCACCAGTGAGTCATAATGACCAGGTGGGTTGCTTGTAAACCGCCAGGTCAAGGCGGGTCGCCAGTAACTCGCCAAGTGTCAGCGGGGTCTTCAGATAATCCGCCAAGTCCGGTCGGGTTAACTTCCGGCCGATTTACACCGCCAATCATGTAAACCGCCAATCCTCTGGCGGTTTACCAATGAAACGCCTAGTCCGGCCGGGTTATACTTCCGGCCGGTTTACGCCGCGGGGTATATCCCCGACACCGCTGGTCACAAATCTGGCCTGATCCCGCCGCTGGGGGAAGGGAACGATGTTCTGTGTAGACGCGGTCGACATCAGCGAGGGAGAAAACCACAGTCGGTGCGTCCCAATCGGGGGTTCCCGCGGTATGGGCTGATGCCGTGTCCCAACCGCCCTTCTAGCTACAGCCCGGCGTCCCAGGTACATCTTCCTTTTGGACTCGGCTTGCTCCACTGTCGTAGCTCCATCTTCATGTTGATATTTCTCTACTTCTACCGGCTTCTGTTTGTGATGAGTTTATGTCTCATGAACTAGTGCCAGTACTATTATTCTAATCACACTTCTTCAATATCTTTGCCATCAGGGATGCTCAGCTTGATTTTCGTGGAACTGCAGAAAAGCATCATATGATCCGAGGGTGCCAGCCGTCTTTCGTTCGACAGGTTCTACCTAGCCAGGAAATTAAATCATGTTTAGGGTTTAGGGTTTAAGTCGTAGTGACCCCATCAGTAGTTTATCTTTTGTACACGCTCTCACAACTTTTGTCTTTAGTTGTGAAGTAAATATTGGCTATGATCTGTGAATCATTGAGATGCATCAGCATGCGTGTTAGTTTTCCTTTGTATTTGATGGAATGTTGTAATGGGGCAACCTTGGAGTAGGAATGAAAATGGAGTGGGAAGTTTCCATTTTTCCGGAGAAAAAATGGAAACGGAGAGAAACCAACGTTTCGTTTCGTTGGATCATGCCATCGAGCAAAACCAATGTTTAAATCACGCCTGTCGCGTTCGTGTCTCACCCCCCTCCACGGCTCCACCCCACACGGTCGCTCGGCATGCCACTCACCGCAAACCGAGTATATGATAACTTTCCCGTATGCTTGTCAATGGATCGCGCCATGGAGTACTAGCACTACTGAAAGAGATTGGCGAGTTGGGGGAGGACAGCTAGCTGTAGCACGGACTCCCAAGAACTTTTTACATGCGTGTTGTGGCCGGCTATTGCGACCTTTGAACGCGAAGCAGTCGCGTGCACCGGGAAGCGGCGAGGGCAACGCTCTCTTGGCTGGCACGCCACTTCAATGCCGGCGCCAGTGAGAGGTCGCATCCACTCTAGCCGGGCATGAATGCGGCACTGACCGTTTCGGGCGGGAAGCACGCGCAGATGATGAAGAGGGTTCGGGTTGGTCAGGAGCGGGCGTGGCAGCGGTCCGGATGCCCGCAAACAAGAGATGATGTAGGTTAATATTGTTGTGTATATAATTAACAACATAAATAATGTGCTAGTTGGACAAATATGATTGGAGATGGAGATGGAGATGGAATTTTACATCAACACGGATATTCATGCCTATGTCTGTTTGTGTGCGCGATGACTCTCGCGACCTGGAAGCGGGGGCATGTTTTTGATCGAGTTCTCTTTCTTGATACGTTAAAAATTGTCCGCCGGTTTTTGTTTCTTTTTTCCAAGAACGCATGTATTCTATTTAAAACCACAACTATGGAGAGATTTTTTTTACTCCACTGTATATATAGCCTCTTGTTTGATAGGGTTTCTCGCGTCTCCCTCTCTCACCCTCTCCATATCAAAACAAGATGTTAGTTTTGTTAGGGTTTGATCCCTAGTATTCACTTTGGTACTTTAGTACTTTCCAGTTAGCATGAAAACTGTACACCTATATAGAACAGAAGCAACTTTTGCAAAAACAAAATCGGATAGTAGAAAAGCTGTTTGATAGCCAAATACATATAGTTAAAATTATATCCTTCAAACTGAAACTAATAACTTTCACACAGAAGGAATGTAACGAAGAAATTTGAACAGAAAATAATAACTTTCACATTGGAGGAATGTTTAACCATCAGTCTTGAAACAAAAGGATTATATCCTTCAAACTGTAGCTAATATGGTACACATCTTGCTAGCAGGAGCAAGATCAAATTTTGAGCTAACATAGAACTATGCTGTAAAATTAATGATGTAATACAAAAAACAAGTGTCAGCTTGGTATCTTTATGCATCTTGCTAGCAAGTTCAGGATCAAACTGTAACTCCTGACAGAGATTTTGGAGGAATGATGCTTTGTTAGGAGCAGCAGCCAAATCAGTACTAAAGGATTTTATAAGCTTATTTCTGTATGCTCGAGATTCAATATCTGAGGTGATTGCTTGTGCTTCATGCTTCCCTAATCCAAATATATTTCTTAGATCATTCAAAGGAATAGCCTGCAACTTTAATACCGAGTATAAAACACTTCGATGGACAGTAATATAAATTGTACAAGACCATGTATCATGTATTTAGAGTCTCACAGTCAACCCAACTTATGAACTCTTAAAATAATAGGGCAACTCATAGCTCATGTACCGTTGAAAACCATATGGCAATTTGTGGTGTTAGACATGTGTACTATGACAGAAATAAAAAGAGTTGACCAGCCCTGGGAAAGCATTTTATGCAAATATTTCAGGTGCTTGTAAGAAAATGTCGCTAATCTTTACATACTCATTCATTTTAAACATGCAAAACTGCAGCTCCATCAGAGAGGTGATTTAGTAAGGGAAGCTATCAAATATTAAATGCGTTCTCTCTCTCTATCTATCTCTCCATCTCGCTCTCCCTCTCCCTCCCTCCCTGATAACCGTGGATAATCATTTATTTAGTGCAGTTCATTTGGATGTAAAAACATTGATGGAAGAAAGGAGTCATGCAAAAACAAATTAACGCATCTATGAATAGACCCTGAATCAATTGTTCAAATACATGAATAATAATCCTGTCCATCACTAACTCGTTGAGAGTTGATGATAGTAGCAAGAAGAGTTCTACACTATTTTTCCACAAAAAGGCAAACATGATGCTCATAATGATTGCAGCAAACACTTTCAACTACAAAGTGAGGCAAAACCTTTGGCAAGATAGTTATGCATACCAACAAACTATTAGTTGTGTATCATAGGATTAAACCTCGATGGAATAGCCATGTCAAGAAAGAATTACCAGGTGTACGAATTTTCTTTAGAATACAGATATGCCCTGCAGTAATGAAGAACAAAGCTGAAATTAGCAATCAGTTAGTGCATCTATAAAAAAACTTAGCTGATTATCTTAATGGTATGAGGTTCAGAATACTGGTCCTGGTCTGTTTATACAAGAAGTGGAAAGAATAGAATAATTAGTAAAAATATTAGCTCTGAAATAACACAATTAGATACGAAGTGCAGATGCAATCACCAATTTTTCACAAGACAATACGCTTGCTAACACCATACTGTTGTAACAAATACATGAAAATATTGACTAATTATCAAAAGCGCAGAAGCATTGGCAATATAGATGCACTTGGTACGTAACACCAATATCTAGAAGTGATATTTAGTAGATATAAGATATACCCATGCCACAAATGATGTTACCTCGTGTTGGAAGGTTGTCAAGTAGAATTAGATGGATTTCTTTTTTTTTATAGAACTCTACCTCTGTGTGTCGCTTTGGTGTGTGCCGACCCCAATCTCATCGTTCATGGCCAGGCCACATGCCCTTGCCTACCAGTGGCGGCTCAGTGCCGACGCCACATCCTTGATATTCTCCGGTGGCACAAGCGGGGGAGATAAGAAGAGGATATAATAATGCGTGCAGAAAAAGACCGATATGGCCCATTCAGCATAATATTCTCCAACGCTACATGTAGATATAACCTGATAGAAGCTACATGTAGATATAAGAATGTCTTGATGCATAAAAAATTATTATGAAATCTTGGGCAGAGATGGCACCTGAGTTGGCGGCGTCCGGGAGAGTAGGACCTGAGTCGATGGTGTCCAGGAGAGTAGCACATATGTTCAAAATCACAAAGGCCGCTGTCAAGCCAGCGAGGTAAACAATCGGCGAGGTCGGGGCAGTGGCAATTGCGCCGCGAGAGTCTTCACTCGAAGTAAATGTTCCGAGTGTCTTCAAGGTTGATCCATTGCAAACTTCTTCACCCACGCAAACTTCTTCACCCACGACATGGTCATCCCATGTGTTGATAAATAGGTGTTAGTCACAAACATTATACTCTGGGTGAATAATCAGTGGGTGAATAATCAGTGGTCTCTACAGTAAAGAAAACACAAGTATATAATATAAAAACTATCAATTACCGGAGAAATAACTAAATTGTTCTCTCGCTTCAGGCAATAATGAATAGCAAGCAATTCGTAATACTCTCCAAGCTTCAGGCAATGATGGTGCTCACCGGTGAGGCGTTTGGATTTGGTTGTTCTCCAACAATTCCTCCCACGTTGGTCAGATCTGAAGATTGGGGAGCGGCTGGTCTCCCATACACATGGAGCTCCTCTCCTTGGCATGCTCGTTCATTGTACGGGGGTGGGGCAGCAAGCTCTGTGCTTGGAGGGAGAGGTGTGGCTGCTGAGGCAGGATGTGCTCTGAGCGAAACGGGACGTGCGCGAGTCAAGGCCGGCGAGATGTTGAACCCCATGGCGCCCAGCGCCGCCCCTCAGGCCGCCATCGTCCCCCCCCCCCCCCCCCCCCCCCCCCCCCCCCCCCCCCCCCCTGTTTCTCTCCCAACTCCCTAACCGCACTATTCCAGCCGCCTCCGTGCTCGTGTCCCGTAGCGGCGGCGGCACCACACCATCCCGGCCGCCTCCATGCTCGTGCCCTGTAGCGGCGGCAGCGGTGCCGCCGATTTCACCTTATCCTCTTCGTCTCCCTTTTTTTTGTTGCAAATCTCCGGCTGCCAAACGAATCTAGTCCGAGGTGTAAATGAATTGTTTCTTTTTTCTGGAGGAAACCAGACAAAGCGGGGAGAGAAACGTGGGTCTGCGAAGGCGGCAGTGCAGGCCAACGATGTGTGCCCGAAGCCCATGCCGCTTACCAACGTCAGTAAGAACAAGAAAAACGAAACGTATTAAATTTTCTTAGTGCACGAACGACAGATAAAAATTCCACGTAAATAGTATCACCTCGGATAGCGAAAATAATATAGATGAAAAAACTGAAAACGTAAATTCATGGGAAGAAACATATTGTGACGGTGAACCCACGGAGTCAATCCGTGCTTTATTATTAGGAAAAGATTCACATCGTTCGGTCATGCAAATGAAAGGCAATTATGACGATATATGATGGACTGACTGAGATGAGAAAAATTGGTATGAACTCGACCTCTTTTGTTTTTGTAAATATGATTAGTTCATCGTTCCTGATTCAATCTATTATGAATAAATATGTTTGCAATGACAACTAGAGATCATAGTTCTTGTGCCATGCTTGATTAGCTATGAGTTATAATGGTTTATCTTGCCTGTCAACTTGCTATTAAAATGGTTGTGATGTGGTATGATAGGGTGGTATCCTCCTCTAAATGATTTAAGTGACTTGACTTGGCGCATGTTCACGCATGTAATTGAAACAAAATCAACATAGCCTTCACGATATTTATGTTCGTGGTGGATTATATCCTATTCATGCTTGCATTCGGTGTTGATTAATTTTAATGCATGTTCATGACTGTTGTCGCTCTCTAGCTGGTCGCTTCTCAGTCTTTTTCTAGCCTTCATCTGTACTAAGCGGGAATACTGCTTGTGCATCTAATCCCTTAAACCCCAAAGTTATTTCACATGAGTCCACTATACCTACCTATATACGGTATCCACCTGTCGTTCCAAGAAAATTTGTATGTGCCAAACTCTAAACCTTCAAATAAATATCATGTTTTGTATGCTCGAATAGCTCATGTATCAACTAGGGATTTTTGTGTCTTCCATTTTAAGCAGTTTATTCTCAAGAGGAGTGGACTCCGCTCCTCACTCACGAGAAAGTGGCTGGTCACCGGGATGCCAAGTCCCATGCTTTATGCAAACTAAATCAAAATAATTGCAAACAAAACTCTCCCTGGGACTCTTGTTAGTTGGAGTCACTCGTTGTTTCGAGCAAGCCATGGACTGATGCTTGTTGGTGGAAGGGGGAGTATAAACTTTACCATTCTTTTTGGGAACCGCCTATAATGTGTGTAGCATGGAAGATACCGCCATCTCTTGGTTGTTATGTTGACAATGAAAGTATACCGCTCAAAATATTATTCATCTCTATTTCAAAACCGAGCTCTGGCACCTGTACAAATCCCTGCTTCCCTCTGTGAAGGGCCTATCTATTTACTTTTATGCTGAGTCATCATCCTCTTATTAAAAAGCACCAGTTGGAGAGCACCGCTGTCATTTGCATTCATTATTGTTAGTTTACATTGAGTATGACTTGACTGGATCTCTTTTACCATGAATTACAATGTCTAGTCAGTCCTTGGTCTTTAAAGGTGCTCTGCATTTATGTTTTGCGGTCTCAGAAAGGGCTAGCGAGATACCATCTTATTATATCATATTATGATTGTTTTGAGAAAGTGTTGTCATCCGAGATTTATTATTATTGCTCGCTAGTTGATTATGCTATTGATATGAGTAAACTTAAGACCTAAGCGTTATTGCGAATGTGGTTAGTTATAATCTTTGCTGAAAACTTGAATGCTGGCTTTACATATTTACAACAATAAGAGCAAATAGAGTTTGTAAAAGTTTTTCTTTATCACTTTCAGTTTATCAACTGAATTGCTTGAGGACAAGCAAAGGTTTAAGCTTGGGGTAGTTGTTACATCTCTGTCGTATCTACTTTTCCAAACACTTTTGCCCTTGTTTTGGACTCTAACTTGCATGATTTGAATGGAACTAATCCGGACTGACGTTGTTTTTAGCAGAATTACCATGGTGTTATTTATGTGCAGAAACAAACGTTCTCGGAATGACCTGAAACTTCACAGAGCAACTTTTTGGAAAATATAAAAAATACCTGCAAAAGATGAAGGCCAGGGGCCCACCACCTGTCCACGAGGATGGGGGCGCGCCTGCCCCCTAGGGCGCACCCCCTACCTCGTGGGCCCCCTAGAGCTCCTCCGACTCCAACTCCAACTCCAACTCTATATATTGTGTTTCGGGAGAAAAATCAAAGAGAAGAAATCATTCGCGTTTTATGATACGGAGCCGCCGCCAAGCCCTAAAACCTCTCGGGAGGGCTGATCTGGAGTCCGTTCGGGGCTCCGGAGAGGGGAATCCGTCACCATCGTTATCATCAACCATCCTCCATCACCAATTTCATGATGCTCACCGCCGTGCGTGAGTAATTCCATCGTAGGCTTGCTGGACGGTGATGGGTTGGATGAGATCTATCATGTAATCGAGTTAATTTTGTAAGGGTTTGATCCCTAGTATCCACTATGTTCTAAGATTGATGTTGCTATGACTTTGCTATGCTTAATGCTTGTCACTAGGGCCCGAGTGCCATGATTTCAGATCTGAACCTATTATGTTTTCATCAATATATGAGAGTTCTTGATCCTATATTACAAGTCTATAGTCACCTATTATGTGTTATGATCCGTTAACTCCGGAGTGACAATAATCGGGATGCTTACCGGTGATGACCATAGTTTGAGGAGTTCATGTATTCACTATGTGCTAATGCTTTGTTCCGGTACTCTATTAAAAGGAGGCCTTAATATCCCTTAGTTTCCATTAGGACCCCGCTGCCACGGGAGGGTAGGACAAAAGATGTCATGCAAGTTCTTTTCCATAAGCACGTATGACTATATTCGGAATACATGCCTACATTACATTGATGAATTGGAGCTAGTTCTGTGTCACCCTATGTTATGATTGTTACATGATGAACCGCATCGGCATAATTCTTCATCACTGATCCATTGCCTACGAGCTTTCCATATATTGTTCTTCGCTTATTTACTTTTCTGTTGCTATTGCCATCATCACTACAAAATACCAAAAACATTACTTTTGCTACCGTTACCTTTTGCTACCGCTACCATTACTATCATATTACTTTTCTACTAAACACTTTGATGTAGATATTAAGTTTCCAGGTGTGGTTGAATTAACAACTCAGCTGCTAATACTTAAGAATATTCTTTGGTTCCCCTTGTGTCGAATCAATAAATTTGGGTCGAATACTCTACCCTCGAAAACTATTGCGATCCCCTATACTTGTGGGTTATCACCACTCTATCTCTCTCCTCACCGGTGGTCACAGATTCGGCCAAATCATGTCTGATGTGGGAGGTGAGGAGGTGCAGCGTTGACGTTGCCGCCGTCGGCTGGAGGAAGCCAATGTGCACCGTCCTCTCTGAGCCGGCGCTGGCGCGGACGAAGGTCCTCCGCGCCCTTGTTCGCTGCCATCGCATGGGCAGATCCCGCCCGCCCGCCTAAGCGACATCTCGCCCACCTAAGGTATAACTCCTTGTACTGGTCCAGCTCCCCAGGTCGCTGCATGCGGGTTTTCTTCTATGCGACTACTCCCCAGCTCCCCATGTACAATAACTAGGGTTCGTCGGCTGGTCCAACATCACCTACTATTATAGAGGAAATGCCACTCGAAAAGTTGTCCTGGTATATGCCTCGGTGGAGGTATACATGTTGTTTCGACAAAAAGTAAATGGTGGTTGTGCGGTCATTGTCCATATGCTCCTATTGCTACTGCTAATCTAATACTATCACTGGTTAAATGAAGAAATGTTTTTTTCTCGGGTATCCTGGTTTAGTTCCCATCAAGATAATCATGATGCTTCTGTTTGTTGGTGTACTTTTCATTAATTCTGATTGACAATTGAGATGTTGCTGTTAATCTTGTACCACTTCCAAAACAAAGTAACAACGCTATATCCCTTTTTTATATTTTTGCAAACAGCGATGCATCTATCCATACCCGGGCATGTCTTCCTCAATTTTAGTGGAACTACACAAAATTGGATGGCCATTGTTGTTCCGCCTCACTATCCTTTGCCACGTGGTTCTTCCTTCCTCAAGCTTGATTACTGAGAAGAACAGACCATAGTGTGGATTTGTCGAACTTCATAGGTGCCTCACCCAAACTTGATGCCAAATGGATGATGCATCACCACGATGACCTATCGATGCTCATGGTTGCGCCACATGGTTGCATTGGTTCATGAAGCTGATCGATTTTCAATGAAAAACAAGATGTCTTCCATAAGTGCTCTTTGCTTGTTACCCACAAAGATGATATCCTTCATCAGTTCACCTTGGTTGCGTTGGAGACGCAGTCGTCTTTCACATTGGTGCAATTTTATCACACAATTGGCTATGAACCAAATGTTTCCTCGAAGAAGGATCGACGTTGGTACTAAGAGCATAAGTTTTGTATTGATTTCAAAGCCTTCTCACAACTTTGTCTTCAGCTCCCCTGTAATTTTATTTGTCCAGCTATTAACTTTGATTTAAAAAATGGTGTGGACTAAAAACCCGGATGGACGTAGTAGCCCTCCATTTTTATTTACTCCGCATATTAGATTTGACTGAAGTCGAACTTTGTAAAGTTTGACCAAGTTTAGGCCGAACATAAAAAACCATAATTATTGAGAGAGGGCAAACTGTACATACTCTCAAACCTTTCCGATAATTGAAATTGAAATTCTTTATTTGTACACTCTCACACATTTCCGATAATTTGGCACATGTGTGGTTGCTCACTTAAGGGAGGGTAGTGTACCGCACATGAAGGACAGGAAGTGCGATCAGGACGCGTGGATCGTTAGTTCATCGGAAGTAGTAGTTTTCTTCACTAGTGCGTTAAATAAAGAGTTTCGTTTCGTACTTATACAATTTAAAACGATTGTTATGGAGAGAATAAGAAAACCACTCCACTATATATTAGTAGTATACACGAGTACAATATGGACGCAGCTTCATTGACTTAGTGCACCTGCCTTTGGGTGTATGACAGGTGGGCCCAAAATGTGGCTGGCCCACCTGTCATACAGCCAAAGGCAGGTACAGTTAAGGCACCGGAGCTCAGCCCATTCTACAGTATATATGTAGGAGTACTATATGAGCTGGAGCCTCAGCGCTTGTTCGCTAGGGTTCGCACTCTCCACACTCTCGCCGCACTACATATATATATACACGTTGGAGGCTCTGCGTTCCTTTGCTAGGGTTTGCTATATTCATGGTCTCTCACCCTCTTCACCAGATCTAAACAAGACTGCATTGGCCTCTGTCTCTCTCTCCCCCCTCACAGCTGGTGAAGGAGGCATCTGGATCCCGTCGCACTTGGAAGGGGAGGAGGTGCAGCATTCACTCTATCGCCTTCGGCGAGGGAGGCAATCCACTACCGGCTGCGTTGTTCTCTTTCACCCAGTGCCTGTGCGAGAGGGCCACCGACCCCTTCTTCCTCGCTGTCATATGTAGTGTGGGCAGATTCGGCCTCCCGCTGCACGCCTTGCCACATCCCGATGACCCTAAGGTATAAGTTTCTTTGAAACCGTCATTGCTCTAGCTGCATGCGGATCCTTTTCGATTCTGTAGTCGAATCTAGGTCTTGGTTCAAAGAGGAAAGAAGGGCGCGGTGGGGTGGAGCATGAATCTAGGACATGGTTTCAATGAGGAAAGGAGGGAGGGAAAGTAGCATAGACTGGCTATGCAGCCGCTTTGTTGGTCGAAAAGGGAAAAGGGGGTAACCCAGTACACACATCTGTAAGGAACCAATCTCCTTGTTGAAAAAGGAAAGAAACTGGGGGGGGGGTTGGGTAGTTCGTGCAGGACTAGATTTGCTGCCCTCACATAGGAAAAAGGTTCAAAGAGAAAAAATATGGGACCAACACAAATATGCTGCTTGGCTACATACTCTGCATCACCCATTTATACGTGTGGACGCACATGGTGCTGGCATGTCCCATGTCCCATGTCGCATACAACTATTTTGTTGTTGTTAAACTAAAAATGGTGCTGGAAAATTGAAGCAATGCCACTATTAAAAGTAAATTGCATTTTTAGCGAATGCTGTTTTAAGAGAATGTCTCTGTTAATATAAATCAGTGCAACCATTTTAGAAATGCTACTATCCTACTTTGTTTTCCATCAAGATAAGTTAGAAACTTCTTTTTGTCGCTGTATATTTCATCCTCCTTTATTGGCCAGTAAATGTTTCCTTTTTTGCCTCTGTTAAAACAGGGATATCTATTCAACTAATTGTTATAGCGAACTTAAATGTCACACCGGCAACTTTGCTTGATTTCAGTGCAACTGCACAAAACGAGATTGGAATTCCTATTCGTGTTGGTAGATTTGTATTTTATCTTGTCTGTCTCATGAAAGGTCAGTACAGGCCTTCATCCACATGATTGTGCAGTGTGCTTTGAGATGTTGTGCTACTTGTATTGGTACTGTTTTAAATAAATGTTGAATTGAAGCTATTGAATTGCTCTCCTTTCCCATTAAGTAGTGAACAAAAATGGGACCAACCCAGACATGATGTTGTTGGGGAACGTAGTAATTTCAAAAAAAAATCCTACGCACACGCAAGATCATGGTGATGCATAGCAACGAGAGGGGAGAGTATGTCTACGTACCCTTGTAGACCGAAAGCGGAAGCATTTATCAACGTGGTTGATGTAGTCGTACACCTTCATGATCCGTCCCGATCAAGTACCAAACGTACGACACCTCCGCGTTCAGCACACGTTCAGCTCGATGACGTCCTCGCCTACTTTATCCAGCAAGAGGGGCGAAGTAGTAGATGAGTTCCGGCAGCACGACGGCGTGGTGACGGTGTTTGTGAAGAACAATCTCCGCAGGGCTTCGCCACTGCGAAAACTATTACGGAGGATAAACTAGAGGGGATGGGGTTGCCGGCAAATGGCTTGTTGTTTCTTGATGTGTCTTGGGTGCTAGCCCAACCCCTCTATTTATAAGTTGAGCCTTGGGGTCGAAACTTGGAGTAAAAGCCTCCAAAAAATCGGTTTCACCCGAAAGGCAAGAGTCCTTCTCGGACTTCGGGGCCAGATGCCATGGTTCCCGGCATCTGGACCCAGACGCCAGGGACCCTAGCGTCTGGCCCCTGGACTCCGCAAAACTTCCTTTTGCGCTTTCCAAAAACCTTGTGGGCTTTCCCCTTTGGCCCAAATAAAGTGTTCTCGTACCCAAACATTTCGGGAAACATCCGGAACCCCTTCCGGTGAATTCAGGAACCCTTCTGGAGACCAAACACTATTATCTCATATATCAAACTTTATCTCCGGACCATTCTGGAGTTCCTCGTCATGTCCGTGATCTTATCCGGAACTCCGAACAACATTCGGTTACCAACATACATAACTCATACTATATCGTCAACGAACGTTAAGCATGCGGACCCTACATGTTCGAGAACTATGTAGACATGACCGAGACACTTCTCTAGTCAATAACCAATAGCGGAACCTGGATGCCCATATTGGCTCCTACATATTCTACGAATATCTTTATCGGTCGAACCGCATAACAATATACGTTATTCCCTTTGTCATCGGTATGTTACTTGCCCGAGATTCGATCGTCAGTGTCTCAATACCTAGTTCAATCTCGTTACCGGCAAGTCTCTTTACTCGTTCCGTAATGCATCATCACATAAATAACTCATTAGTCACATTGCTTGCAAGGCTTGTAGTGATGTGCATTACCGAGAGGGCCCAGAGATACCTCTCCGACAATCGGAGTGACAAATCCTAAACTCGATCTATGCCAACTCAACAAGTACCATCGGAGACACCTGTAGAGCACCTTTATAATCACCCAGTTACGTTGTGACGTTTGGTAGCACACAAAGTGTTCCTCCTGTAATCGGGAGTTGCATAATCTCATAGTCATAGGAACATGTATAAGTCATGAAGAAAGCAATAGCAGTAAACCAAAACGATCAAGTGCTAAGCTAACGGAATGGGTCAACTCAATCACATCATTCTCCTAATGATGTTATCCCGTTTATCAAATGACAACTCATGTCTATGGTTAGGAAACATAACCATCTTTGATCAACGATCTAGTCAAGTAGAGGCATACTAGTGACACTATGTTTTTCTATGTATTCACACATGTATTGTGTTTCCAGTTAATACAATTCTAGCATGAATAATAAACATTTATCATGATATGAGGAAATAAATAATAACTTTATTATTTCCTTTAGGGCATATTTCCTTCAGATGCTTGTTGCTTTGTTACAACAAACTCTGCATCACCCAGTTTATAAGTACATGGAAGCACATGGTGTTGTTGTGCCCACTCTCCCCTGGAACTGTTTATGCTTTTTGTTAATCTAATGCCGCTAGTAAAATTAAGCAATGCCACTCTCAGAATTAACTACTGAATCTTAGTTCAAAACTCAAACACTTGTTAGGGATTGGCGGGATTACCATTTTTTGGCCGCATGTTTCATCCTCCTTCAGTCTTCCTCATGAGTTGTTTCAAATCTTGGTATTGAAAGGTCAGTACCGACTTTCCTCAGAATAAACTACTGAATATTAGTCCAAAACTGCAACACTTGTTAGGGATTGGTGGGAGTAGCATTTCTGTTAGGGATCGGTTGGAGTACATGTTTAAGAAATGTATTGTTCAGATAATGTCTCTGTTATTATATATCAATTACAGTGTTTTACAAATGGTACTATCCTGCTTTGTAGTTCTTTCTAAATGTTTCACCAAGGTATTGTTAAGATAATGTCTCTGTTAAAATGAATCATTCGCATTGTTTTAGGAATGGTACTTTTCTGCTTTGTCGTTCTTTGTACATGTTGAAACAAGGCATTGTTAAGATAATGTCTCAGTTAATATGAATGAATCACACTGATTGAGAATTGCTACTCTCCTGCTTTGTTTCCCATTAAGATAAGGTAGATCAGTAGATGTTTTTCTTCTAGGAGTACAAGTCATCAACCGTTATTTCTCAATAATTGTTTCCCTTATACCTATTGTTGCATACAGGGATATCAAAATTGAAGCTCGGTTTTATTCCGACTTTGATTTTAGTTGAACTGCACAAAAGGAGCCAATTTGTCTAAGGCAAACTGCTACATTAGTGGGTCCAGTTGGTCTTACCACTTTGCATAAAGAAGCAATCACTGTTTGTGCTACGTTACAGAAGGAATGATCGAGAAGTTTTGCAGAGTATTAGTAGACGCTGGTGACATGACTAGTCTGCAGAGAGCATAGGCAACTCTACAACACGTGGAGTGTACTGGGCAAAAAGTGCCCAAACAAGTACAAGAAGCCAGGAAAGGACTCCAAGTCTGTCAATGTCATTCTAAGCAACAATGATGGGGCATCTTGGTATTGTAATCTGTTTACCGTACTTTTAGTTTGTTAGTCCACCGATTGGTGGGTTGACATTGGGGCCAATATTCATGGCTGTGCTGATGTGTCTTTGTTTTCTTGCAGCATATAAATATGAAATCCACAGGGATGCTCAGCTTGATTTTAGTGGAACTGCACAAAATGTTCAGATGGTTCGTGTCCTCCATAATACTTCATCATGCACAATACATCAAATGTTTCTCTAATCATTCGTTGTCACCTTGAGCCACCGGACTATCAGATGACAAACTGATAACAAACCCTGCCTGTTCCACAATCATAGGCATTACATATTTTGAATGGGAAAATCTTGTCAAAGTTTATCATTGATCTTAGCAAGAAGACATTAGTTTAATATACTGGAATTGGAAAACCTTGTCAAATTTTGCTCATTGATGTTAGCCAGAAGACATGCATTTGATATTCTTGAGTGGGACGCCCTTTGCTGTGAGCAACATCGATCGTTTTTTCCTATTCCTGTCTTCAGTTCAGAAGTTAATATTTACTCTGCTGAGATGCATAGTCACATGAATGTTGACTTATGTAAGGTATTTTAAGAATTTGTTCTGAAATAATTCTTCATATTGTTTTTCATGTTGAGCTAATGCCTGTGATTTGCATGTTAAGAAGATCATCCTCTTTTGTTGTTTCTATGCTTAAGAAGTTCATTGTCTTATGTTTCATTCATAGCCTATATGACAACTCGGGTAGGTTAGAGGTGAAACCATATGATCTTTCGATCAACTCATCATCTTAGGCCGTGATTGGATCGTCGTTTTCCAACCAAAACCGCTTGTAAAACTGACGCTTGTAAATAAAAGCAGATGGTCTCAGGCGAAGCGCTTGGTTAGTTGATTTCGACTAGTAAAATGTACACTGGTCTCTCAAATTACACGCGTAACACGCCAGTTTTCGTTATAGACCTCGGGCCCTCGGTTTCATTACGCCTCGCCTGTATTTTATGTGTTGTTTCTGATGACGAGTAAATTACACTTGTATCTTAATACAGGTGTGAAATAAACCAGAGCTCCCAAGCACGGCCTTATTATATACAACTATTTTTTTGCTTCCTCCTGGTTTCCTGACATCACGGTCCCACACCATCGTCAACCTATATAGTCAATAAACGAGAGAATTGCACAAGGAGCGGCCGACAGTTGGGACCTAGCAGCTAGAGCATTATTTGTTTTTTTAGGTGTAAGCGGAGTTTTTCTTGAGCGGTGTTTTTGTTGTTATTCAAAGGAGTAGGGTATCAACTGGGCGGGCTGTGTCCCGTCTAGCCCGGGCTATTATTTTATGTCGACTAAATATCCAGCCCAGATAATATTTTTTCAAGGTGAAAATGGCCAGCCCAACTATACTTTTTTTGTGGAATACCCAACCCAGGTCAACTTGTTATTCTCCGCCCCGTTGGGATGTAAATCTTTCCTATTAGGCCTAACAAGAAAATGGGCTTTAAGAAATAATAAATGGGATGTAATTATAAAAACTGGGCTATAAAGATACAAAAATGCACCAAGCAGGTAATTAGTTTCAAAAATATTATTGTTTGAATTTTGAAATTTTCATTTCATTACTTATTGCGCCCGCAGTGTTTTTTAGATTTTTACCTAATACAAATTCATTTTGAAATTATATTTAATCTGACTCAAAATTTCGAGATAATTTTTTTCGGATCCCATCAAAATGTGGGTTTTTTGGTTGAATTCTGTTTTGAGAGGTTGGTTTAAATTATTAATCATTGTCCTGGCTAGAAAATGGGATGTAATTTTAACAGACTGTAAATGGGTTGTAGTAAATTCCATTAGAATTCAAAAAATATTTGTACACTATTACAAATCGTAAATGGGCTATATGTTCTTTGCCACAGATGTCGATCAAATATCCAGTCCATATATTATTTCCTTTATTAGGCGGAAATAAAAAGTTTCCTCTCCATGACAGCTCGGGCCCACCAGCTTGTGAAAATATAGATTGTACTGAAGATCCTAAATTGTTTTCTTTTTATTCTAACTCGAAAAATAAGAAATAAAAAAACCAGAAAACATCTCCGCACGCAAGGAAGTGCTACCTTATTACGCAAAAAAAATTGATTCCCCTTGCTAGCTGGGACCCATCAGATTTGTAGGCTAACTTGTGGGTCTACTCAGTTAATGCGTACACAGGGCTTTGTCAACTTAGTCAATAAACGATTCTAGATGCACTGACCGTTCGATGTTAATCCAACGGCCAAGCTGCGTCTTCAACCTCTGGTCTTGTTTCTCCAGCCACCCAAACATGCGCCCGCCGTACCGCCTGCTCCAGCCTCCCGTGGCCGGCTGTGCTGCCGCGCAGGCCTCACCTCCCGACCATACTACTATTGGCCAGGCCTTCCCTCTACTCACCCACACCCCTTGTTATTCTCCAGAGACGGCAGCCTCAAACCGCAGCCGAAGCAGTCAACCCTCGTACTACCCTCCGCGTGGGCATCCACTGTTGCGAATTCCCCGGCTCTGGGTCGTTCCCTTCCTAGGTCACGCCATCGTCCACCACCTTGATGCTCTCGGGCGGTACAGCATCGTCAACGCAGCCAATGAACGACAGCCATCAGAAGAGGACTATAAGTGGAGAGGCTGACAGCTGGGTCCATGGCCGCATGCAAGGAAGTGCCTCCTTATTACGCGCAAAATAATGATTCCTCCACCTGACACCTCGGACCTACCAGAAGGGCCTTTGTATTTCGTGAAAAAAATGTTTCCCCCCTAACAGTTGGGACCCACCGGCTTTATCTTCGCACGGAAGGAACTTCCTTCTTACCCCCTGATAGCTGGGACCCACCAGGTGATACGTCTCCAACGTATCTATAATTTATGAAGTACTCATGCCAATATATTATCATTCTTGGATGTTTTACAATCATTTTATAGCAACTTTATATCATTTTTGGGACTAACCTATTGACCCAGTGCCCAGTGCCAGTTGCTGTTTTTTGCTTGTTTTTTACATCACAGGAAATCAATATCAAACGGAGTCCAAACAACTTTACGGAGATTTTTTTTGGACCAGAAGGAACCCAATGGGCCAGAGCTGCACCAGGGGGGTGCCCCAAGGGGGCACAACCCACCAGGGCACGCCAGGGCCCCCTGGTGTGCCCAGGTGGGTTGTGCCCACCTCGGTGGCCTCCCGTACCCCTTCTTTGCACTATAAATTCCCAAATATTATGAAACCCTTCGAGGTTAACCTAGATCAGAAGTCCCGCCGCCGCAGGGCTCCGTAGCCACCGAAAACTAATCTAGACCCATTCTGGCACCCTGCCGGAGGGGGGAATCATCTCCGGTGGCCATCTTCATCATCCCAGTGGCCACCACGATGAGGAGGGAGTAGTCCACCCTCGGGGCTAAGGGTTTGTACCAGTAGCTATGTGTTTAATCTCTCTCTCTCTCTCGTGTTCTTCATATGTCACGATCTTGATGTATCGCGGGCTTTGTTAATATAGTCGGATCATATGGTGTTTTCCCCTCTCTATCTTGTTGTGATGAATTGAGTTTTTCCCTTTGAGATTTCGTGGTTATTGGATTGAATACTTTTATGGATTTGAGAACACTTGATAGTCTTGCAATTGAATACTCGTGGTGACAATGGGGTATCGTATTGATTCACTTGATATATGTTTTGGCACTCAACTTGCGGGTTCCCGCGGTGACCTTGGGGTAATCTATGCATAGGGGTTGATACACGTTCTTGTCTTTGTTTTTCCGGTAGAAATCTTGGGGCATTCTTTGTGGTTCTTTGTGTGGATTGAGTATTATGAATATGAATTTGCTTGGTGTTATTCTAGTACGAACTCTATGATAGATCGAACAGAAACAATTGCTTTGTGTTATTTTAGTACGAACTCTTGAATAAATCAAACGGAAAGAATAGCTTTGAGGTGGTTTCATACCCTACAAACAATTTCTATCTTTTGTTCTCCGCTAATAGAAACTCGGGAGTGATTCGTCGTTACACTTTGATGGATAATCATATGATCCAACTATGTTAGCACTGTTGAGAGATTGCACTAGAGAAAGTACGGGCCCTAGGCCTTGTTTTTAAGCATTGCAACACCGTTTTTGTGCCCGTTTACTGTTTGCTACCTTTTTGTTTTTAATTATTCAGATTATAAAAATATATTTCTCCCATCCATATTACACTTTTATCACCATCTCTTCGTCGAACTAGTGCACCTATACAATTTTCCATTGTATTGGGTGTGTTGGGGACATAAGAGATTTCTTGTATTTGGTTGCAGGGTCGTTTGAGAGAGACCATCTTCATCCTACACCTCTCACGGATTGATAAACCTTAGGTCATCCACTTGAGAGAAAATTGCTACTGTCCTACAAAACTCTACGCTTGGAGGCCCAACACGTGTCTACAAGAATAAAGTTACATAGTAGACATCACCAGGTTGAAGCGAAGGTAGCGTTATCTGTCCGGCCGCGAATGTGTACGTACATAGCGGTCGATCGGTGTCTCTGCAGCGACATACCGTGGTCGAGTAAGGAGCGGCACGTGTTGAAGTAGAGGCGCCGACGTAGCATGTCACGCAGTCCCGTCTATATCGTGTACACATACGTACGACCACGCAGCAACATAGTAAATACGGCTACGTACGTACATATGGGAGGGGTCTCTAACGCATACGACGACTAATCCTGTTCATCGGAAGCCAACCGGCTAGGTCAGAATAGAGAAACTGCATCGTCGTCGTGTTCATGGGGAGGCAACGGAATGCGTCGTGTTCATCAGGAGGCAACGGAATATTTCATGTTCATTGGGAGCCAACCGGCTTGGATGGAACAGCTGATCGAAACGAGGCCTGGCGTACCACAGAATGGAGGAAACGGCCTTGTGTTCGACCGGCCATGGTCGAAACGGGATCCTGTTCATCAGGAGGGGTCTGGCGTACCGCAAAACGGAGGAAGCGGACTTCTCTTGGACCTCCTACGATCGAAACGGGGTCATGTTGATCGGGAGGGGTGTGGCGTACCGCAAAACGGAGGAAACGGACTTTTGTTGGAGCGCTACGGTCGAAACAGCGGTCTTGTTCATCGGGAGGGGTGTGGCGTACCGCAAAACAGGAATCCACGGGATACTGTTCATCTCCACCGTCGACCTCCTCCAGCCTCCACGGGCTACTGTTCATCCACCGTCGACCTCCTCCAGCCTCCACCTGCGACTGTTCATCCACGGGCTCCTGTTCATCCAGCCTCCACCACTCCTCCACCGACTACTGTTCAACCAGCCCTCTCCACGGGGTCCTGTTCAACCACCCCTCCACGGGCTACTGTTCATCCAGCCCTCCACCGGCTACTATTCAACCAGTCCTCCACGGGTCCTGTTCATCCAGCCCTCCACGGGGGCCTGTTCATCCACCCCCAACCGGCTCGATTGGGGTCCTGTTCATCCAGCGGCAATGGCCTCTACTACCACGGGGTCCTATTCATCCAACCCCCACCGGGAACTGTTCATCCAACCCCCCCCCCCACAACGCTCACTGTTCATCCAGAGGCAGCATCGATCGGCTTCAGTTAGCAGCAGTAGCGAAGGAATCACTCGGGTTCAGTTAACAGCAAGGGATCGATCGGGGTTCAGTAACATAGCTAGTGCAATCGCTCGGGTTCAGTTATAGAGCCCAACGCCTCGATTGGGTTCAGATAGAGCGCAATGCCTCGCACACACGCGCGTACGTGTACGAGAGAAACACATATCGCTCGGCCTTGACCACCCACCGTAACCAGGAACTCCCTGATATTTTCCTCGCCCTCGCTTCTACCATGGTTTTTTCCGTCATGGATGGCCCAAAGAATGTCATGCAGCTGCGTCTCCGGCCCGCCCAGGATGAAAAGCCCATTTTCTGTCATGATTTTTTGTCATAGAAGTAGGAGCCCACCACATCTATGATGACACCGAGTTTTGTCACAATTATCGTCATAGAAGTGTCATAAGCATGACAGGAAAAAAATTCGTTTGGCCCAAAATGTCATGGATGTATCTTTTTTTTATAGTGTATGATGCTTGTAAGGGATATCGCTATTGCCCTACTGCTGATGAAGTACTGACTGTTCGCGAGGCTGGCTACATGGTGGATTCTCATGAAAACCCGGCCTTCCCGCTGTGGGAAGCCGCCCACTTCAATCCTTGCTACCGTCCATCCCAACTCCAATCGCACCGCCGGTGGCCATTCAGTTTGGATCTTTTCCGCCTTCCCCGCGGTCTGTTGGCTCGTTGAGCGGTAACTCCGGATCTCCCGGGATCTCAAAATCTTCTGGGCCCATTCCAACGGCAACTATCCTTTCGGACAACCCTTGCACTCCACCACGTACTTTGGGCCTGGCCCATGGATCCTCCTTGGACAGCCCAATTCTGTTATCTGATGAAGGCTCACCTGATATTCAATCTCCGGTTTACCTTCCATCACCACAGGAGATTGTGGATGATTTATAGAGTTTCAATGAGATGATTGAGGATTTGGCTGCCAAATATTGGGATTGCCAGCATTGTCTTGGCATGGGACACCTCTTCGATACGTGCACGAATCATGTATGTTGCAGATTATGTTTCCGGTCCGGACACATTAAGAAAGATTGCCCTGGTATTAATACCGGTTCCACTATTTGGGTCCCTAAAGTCCCATCGCCAGGTTTCGAGCCTCGAGCTTTGACAAAAAACCCTCCTGGTGCTTCGGGTTCGCTGCCTTCACTGCCCACCTCCCCTGCCTCCCCTCCGCAGAAGCAATCCCCTCAAAAACCTCAATCGCCACCACCATCACCGACTACAGCTGACACACCACCACCCCCATCGATGGCAGTTTACAAGCTCGATCCCCGGCGATTCCTTCCTGCTGGCCATGACATCATCGACGGGGGGGGGGGGCAGAGCGCCTGCCAAGGAACTACTACACCCCTATGCAGGCTCCCCCCAGAGTTCATGAGCAGTTCATGGTAGCCATCGTCAGACCTCTATCACTGGCGCATCTGGTGGCTATCAGACGAGAGCAAGTGCTGCACTTCATGCAAGTTGATCTTTAGGTAATTGTCCACTCGGCTCAGACCTGGTTCCAGGGAGTTGGTTTGTCTGAGGTTGCTAGTCCAGTTATGAGATCTTGGTTTACTCGACATCCCCCATTTCCTCTTGGATTAGATGAGGACGGCAATGAGTTCTTTGTGCGTTTTATACCACACAATCAAGGGAGGGCTATAGGGCCATTCATGGGCACAGAACTGGCTGGTTAATGTTCATCGGTGTGCCATTGGATTACAGAAATACCCAATACCTATATAATGTTGTTAGCACTTGAACCAGACCTGCGTCTTGTTAGGTCCCTGGTCTATGCTTCTTTTCCAAATAACATTATGGTGCCCCGATCAGTGGTTTTTCGTGAATATGCAAATTGGGGAGGTATTATTGTCTCTTGGTCTGCTACTGTGTACATTCTCACAGATAATTTTGCTGAAGCAATGTTGGGTGCTGATGAAGATCCCATGCCCTTGGATGGAAACCCTCATCCTATGACAGGGCATGTACCACCACAACCCTTCTGGGGAATGCCGCCTTTTCCCGCTTTGGGATGGGACGTTGTTTCGGCAAATGGCCAACCCCCCCCCCCATGTTCCAAATTAGCATAATGCATGGGGTGCGGAACAACCAGAGCAACCTCATGATCCAGATCAAAATGTTGAAGGATGGGGCCCTTGGGATGTACCTATGGCTGCTCAGAATGATCAACCTCAAGAGCCTGAAGTGCAAATTGCTCAGGATCTGAACTCCATGGTGTTAAACACCCCTTGGATTCCAGCAGCTCCTCTGAAAGCCAGCAAGCTAACGTTGAAGTTGTCTAGCAGGTTGTTGTCCAGGAGAATTTGGAGCGGGCAATTGTTCCTTATTATCCTACAATTGTTCACCCTCCCCTAGTTGTTAATCTTGATCCAATTCACTTGGGTATTGTTAGGGTGGTGTTTGGCCCTGTTTTGCCACCTGCCATGGTGTGGGAGAGAAGCTTCCGAAACCTTCTGCCAGATTTTGAGGTTCAGAACATACATAGGACAATTTGTCTCTCTGTGCTTCCACGTGCTATTCTGCCCATGAGGATTTGGCCACAAGAGTTCGAGCAATCTATGCAGAATTTGATTTGCAAGGACAGAGCTGGTACGGTTGAGGATTCTTTTGCAAACCATGTGTACCTCTCTGTGGATTCAGTGCAGGAGGATGAATTTGAGTTCACCTCAAAAACACCTTCTCTGTTGGGAAAGCATAAATGTGGTCCTCGTGAGGGAGCTAAACTGGTTCGTACTCCAGAGGATTTCTCCACTAGAAGGATGACATGTAGTTGTGCTAAGAAATCTGGCTTTAAACCTACCTCTGCTATTCCCAGCAAACCATCTGCTCTTCGGCGACCAAGGGCAAAAAAGCCCAGGTATGGTTCTGCATCACAGGAGGAGAGCTTGACTGCAGCGACGATGCAAGACCATGGACCAGACCCAGTAGTTCTGCCACCAACACTGATTGTCTCATGCAGAACATTGGGGCGTCCTAGGGATCTCACCAAAGAAGCTTACAAAGGACAAGCTTATGGCAAGTCTTGAGAAAGAAGTCCAACCCAAGGACCATGATGATAAGTGAAGCTTCAAGCAGTTTTATGGGCGGGGATGTTTGGTCATTCCTTTTTTGCATTGGGATTGGTGTTCGTCAGTGCTTTATTTATATTATCAGTGTGAACTTTCCTTTGTTTATCTCTGTGTTGCTTCTTCATTAGTTATATCTTCTAAACTTCGCTCTGTCAGAACTATTATATGGTCCATGCCTGAACTTCAGTTTTTTATTGTCCTGTATGGCACTATCGATAGTTATCTCCCCTGTTATGTAGTAGAGATGTTTGGCTACCTCCTTATTAGTTTTTATGGATAATCCACATTTTCGTAATTGGAAAGTTTTATGTTGGTATGTGCGTGGTTTAAATTCTGAGAAACGTCAGATGGATGTTCGTGCTAAGATTGAGGAAAGTAATTGTTCTATCATTTGTCTGCAAGAAACAAAGTGTGAATCTTTCGACCTCAAGTTTATCCGTCAGTTTTGCCTGAGGAGATTCGATAATTTTGCGTTTTCTCCCTCGCATGGGGCATCAAGAGGCATTTTAGTAGTGTGGAATTCTGCCATCTTCTCAACCGGTTCCCTCATTGAAATCCAGCATTTTGTTGTTGTTGTTGTCTCGCTTACTTCAGTTCATAATTCTAAAGTTTGGACGCTGGTCTCTACATATGGTCCATGTGATGGCCCTCTGTGAGATGATTTTGTGCTTTAGTTATATCACCTCCAAATACCCGCTGATGATAACTGGCTGTTGCTGGGGGGGTTTAATTTTATCAGATCCTTGGAAAATAGAAATCTACCAGTTGGTAATGTTAATGATATCTTCCTGTTTAATGAGATTATTGGACATCTTGGTTTGTTAGAACTGCCACTGAAGGGAAGGGCGTATACATGGTCAAATATGCAGCAACAACCTCTGCTTGAACAGCTGGACCGGTTCTTCATGACTAGTTCATGGATCTCCGTATACCCTAATATGGTTGTTCATCCCCTGGCACGCACTGGCTTTGATCATATACTGTGTTTGGTATCCATTGACACCACTATCCCACAGGCTAAGGTTTTTCATTTTGAAAACTACTAGATTGATTTTCCTGGTTTCATGGAGTGTGTCACAACCTCATGGAATACTCCTTTAGCTTGCTTTGGATCGGCAACTGCTGTTATATCAAAAAAGTTCAAGCGTCTTAGGAGTGATCTTAAGAGATGGCATATTAACCCTGCCTCCATTAAAAAAGTTATTCTCAACTGCTCCAAGGTGATTCTCTGTTTGGATACTTTGGAAGAGTGCAGACCCCTCACCATTCCGGAGTTCAACTTCAGGAAAATTTTGAAGCTTCGCCATGAGGATCTGCTAAGGTTGCAATATATTTATTGGAAGCAAAGATGCACCATTCGATACATCAAGGTGGGGGAGGAAAACTCCAAGTTTTTCCATGACATGGCGCCAGAAAGGCTCAAAAAAAGTATTGCTAGCTTGGTGTCCGATGACGGTGTCACTGTTCATGATCACCACCAACTGGCGGGAGTCCTTTGGCACTCGTTCAAATCTAGGATGGGCCAAACTAGGGGCATGCAAATGGGCTTCTATCTATCTGATTTGATCCAGCCCATTGATGGCCTGCATGATCTTTCAAGGCCTTCCTCACAAACAGAAATTGACATGGTTCTGAAGGAAATGCCAATGGATAGGGCACCAGGCCCTGATGGGTTTAATGGGCTTTTTGTTAAGAAATGTTGGCCCATTATTCAAAAGGATTTTTTGAATCTGATACATCAGTTTGCAACTGGTTCTCTTAGCCTCAAGAGGATTAATGGGTCTTTGATTACCCTTATACCTAAAATGCTTGTTCCTCAAGGCCCGGGAGATTTCAGACCAATCTCTTGATTAACACATGTCTGAAGTTTTTAACCGAGTTGCTTGCCAATCAGTTACAGTCTGTAATTCTTAATTGCATCCACAAAAATCAGTATGTGTTTTTGAAGTCGAGATCCATTCTGGACTGTCTAGCATGGGATTTTGAGTACATTCACCAGTGCCAACAATCTAAGAGACCTATTTTGATCCTAAAGCTTGATTTTGCTGAAGCTTTTGATACTATTGAGCATGAGGCCATCTTGCAAATCTTAGAACATAAGGGTTTTGATGTTAAGTGGCTAGCTTGGGTCAGGGAAATTCTTTTTTCTGTCTCTTATTCTGTCTTGTTGAATGGTGTGCTAGGTAAATAGTTTCAGTGCAAGTGTGGGGTTGGGCAAGGGGACCCCTTATCTCCTTTGATATTTGCGATTGCAGCTGATCTTTTGCAATCAGTGGTTAACATAATGTTGGCTGATGGAGTTTTAACCCTGCCAATACCATCCCATGATCCACATTTTCTATCATTCAGTATGCAGACAATACCATCCTAATTGTACCTGCAGTGGATTCTCAACTCATTGCCCTCAAGGAGATGCTTGATGTTTTTTATGCTTCAACTGGTCTCAAGGTAAATTTTCAAAAATCCACAATGGTGCCCCTTGATGTGGATGATGCTGAGGCCACTAGGCTTGCTGTTGTGTTTGACTGCTCCTTGGGAACACTTCCCTTCACATATTTGAGCCTTCCTATGGGAACTACCAAGCCAAGGATTCAAGATCTTATGCCCTTGGTTGACAGAGTTGAGAGAAGGCTTTCAGCCAGCTCTGCCATGTTGAATCACGGTTCTAGACTTCAGTTGCTTACTTCTGTGTTGTCTTCCATGCCCATATATTTCCTCTGTACATTGGACATCCCAATTGGCACAATTAAGTAGCTGGAAAGAATTGAGAGGCAATGCCTTTGGCATGGTAATTCTGACACCCAAGGCAGTCCCTTGCAGATGGGATTTGGTTTGTAGACCCAAGGACAAGGGTGGTCTTGGCATTATGAATTTGCATTTGCAGAACAAGGGTTTGCTTATCAAGCACCTCCATAAGTTTTTTAACAAGGAAGATGTTCCTTGGGTCTCACTCATTTGGAATACATATTATGATGGAGTGGTACCCCAAGAAACTATTCTATTTGGCTCTATTTGGTGGAGGGATGTCTTTAAACTTGCTGACTCTTATAAAGCTATCTCTTCAGCCACAGTTAATCAGGGAGATTCAGTTTTGTTTTGGTCAGACAGTTGGATACTGAATAACTCCACTGGACCTCTAAGATATCGTCTGCCTCATTTGTTCTCTTTTGTCAAAGATGATAAGATCTCTGCCATGGAGTTTCTGGAGTCTGAGGATGTTGCATCAATGTTTCACTTGCCAATTTCAAATACAACTGCTTCTGAATTACAGCATCTCCTCCACTGAGTTACATCTTTGCATATGGATACCTCGATACCAGAAGTGTGGTCTTGGCCGTCCAAGTCTGGATATTCTGCAAAGAGTTTCTATACCATCATGCATACCCACCTACCAACCATTCAACCATGTGTTTGGCTATGGCAAAGTTCCTGCACGTTGAAAATCAAGGTTTTTGGTTGGTTGATGTTCTTTGATCGCTTGAATACACGGGATCTCCTTCTCCGGAGGCACTGGAGGACAGACTAAGATGATAATTTATGTGTTCTCTGTCCCACACATCTGCATGAAGATAGGTTTCACCTTTTCTTCAGTTGCAATTTTAGCCACCGGGTATGGTCTTACCTCCAGATTGACTAGTCGGGGGGCCATGACTTGACCTCCTGCCTAATGCATGCTAAGAGGAGTTTCCAAGACCCTTTTTTCTTTGAGGTTATGCTCACTGCTGCCTGGTGCATCTGGACTACCAGGAATGGAAAGATCTCCAGATCAGAAAGGGCATCTTTTGGTGTTTGGAGGAGTAAATTTGTTCATGATATCTCCCTGTTGTATCATAGAGTGAGGGAGAATGTTAAACATGTATTCTTGTCTTGGGTTAATAACCTACCTTAGCTAATGTAGTTTGTTTCATAGGTAAGTAGGTAAGTTTTGTACATTCTTTCCCTCCTTGGCTCCCTTTGTAAATATGTGGACTCCTCTTTATTTATTTGAATAAAAGAATGTGGAGCTATTGCTTCACAGTAAATAGTCAAAAAAGGCATTGGGGCCATCATGCTAGGAACTTCAACGGGACAAGCAGGAGCACTATCGACGGAGGCGCACATGCTCCAGGATGCTTTAGCCGAATCCCAAGGCGATTGCGTGGGCAACTTCTTGAAGCTTGTTGAACCATAAACATATGCATGCAAGGGATTAATCTCTACAAAAAAATTCAAAAGGGACGTGTCATGCAAGCATCAACACACAATATGGCCTTGCATCTTTCGGAAGTAAAAACACCCAGCACACACATGCACAAGAAGTCAAGAGCGCACAACCATGCACCCAAATCAAGAAGTCAGTAACACAGCAAGCCACCACAGCAGTCAGGGAAAGAAACGGAACATGGCGGCGTCCTCAATCGCACATAGATAGGCGAATGGACTCACTTCACAAGATCGTTCTAACACATATCGTTCTCGTTGGTGTGGCCAAAACAGCCGTGAAGGCCGACGGGCTCGGCATCTCACCAACTGTATCCCAAGCAGGAAGACGACGGCCTTGGGCGCCACTGCGCACGGGAGGCAGACGACGTCCTCGTGAGGCCAGCGGCCAGTTGTTGCTGCTTTTTTCGTTGAAGGCATCGATCATTGGCACCAGCACCTTTCTTGCTTCTTTCATTGAGGTCATCGATCGTCGGTGTTGGAACTTTGCTAGTAGGCCTTTGGCCGAAAGCCCAATTAAAATTCTGAAATTTTCTTGGCCCATTCATGCACACATGTGAGTGGAGTGAGTGAGACTAAAGTTTAGTCCCATCCTGAAAGTTGAGAGAGAGTTGCACCTCTTTATAAGGTGAGCTCTTCTACCACTTGTATGAGCATGAGAAGAGGAGACCTACACGCGCGCTCCTCCTCCTCGCTCGCCTCGTCACGACGCGTCGCGCCGCTCCACGGGTTGCGGGATTGAGCCGAGCCGAGGACAGAGCTATGCACGTTGTCTAATTTTTGCTGCTCGGAAAAAATTAATGAGTCACTAATTAATAATTAACGGACGCGCTAATTACTGAACCGTTTCCGATTCTTTTGGATCATGACGACTTGGACGTGGGGTTTACTCCCACGACCTACCCTGCCCGCACTATATAGTCAGGCAGACGTCTACCCTAGCCACCGCTGCTTCGTATGGTTTCTCACCACCGTTCCAGATCATTGCGCCGCCAAGCAAGTCTTCTCCATCCCTTCTTTCGGCGTGCACCGGGAGAAGGGACAGCGGGCCTCCGGAACCCCGCCTCTCGTGATCCTGTACAGGTGAGGGGCGATCAAATTTTTGGGGAGCGCACTCGCACGACTGCTGGCAGCGATGACTTCGCGAACGATGACTTCTTCCCCGACCTCGGCAACCTCATCCTCGACGACATGGGCGAAAAAGTCAACGTCGGCGGTGCTACTCCCGCTGCACCGTATGTGATTCTATCCTTCCCGTTCGAGATCATGGTAGAATTCATGTTTCTAATATGTGCCCTAGATGTGATCTGTTCATCTACTATGCTAGTTCGCATGATTAGTTTAATCTCTGTTATTGCTGTCATGATTTATCTTTTGTTCATTCGGATTAAATCTCGTAGTAATTTGCTCATATTTCCAACAATCCAAAAACCTGATTATAGGCAATTTACTCCGAGTGGTTTTGCTGCGCATCTGAAGCCGCTTGCCTTTAAGGGGGTGCAATATAAGAGGTGGCGCACGAGAGTAGTCTACTGGTTTCAGACCATGGGCTGCTATGACGTCACCAAGGGCAAGCCTGAGGGCGATCTTAATCCAGCACAGCTGGAAGCTTTTGAGAAGATCGACACTCTCTTTAAAGGCGCTCTTCTGAGTGTTCTTGATGACTCCATTGTGGATTCGTATATGTCGTTTGACAACGGCAAGGACATGTGGGCTGCGCTCAAGGCCAAGTTTGGTGCCTCGGACGCCGGCAGCGAGTTGTACGTCATGGAGCAATTCTATGACTACAAGATGACTGATGAGCGCTCTGTTGTACAGCAGGCTCATGAGATACAGTCGCCCGCAAAAGAACTTGAGTACTTCAAGTGTGTGCTGCCGGACAAGTTTGTCGCCGGAGGCATCATTGCCAAGCTTCCACCTTCGTGGAACAATTTTGCTACTTCCCTGAAACACAAGAGACAAGAGTTTTCCGTTGCGAATCTCACTGGTACTCTTGATGTTGAAGAGAAGGTGAGAGCAAAGGACACGCGTGCTCGAGTTGCTGAGGGAGCTTCTAGTGCCCACATGGTACAGAAGAAGAACTTCTAGCCCAACAAGTTCAAAAACAACAAGAACAAAACTCAGGGCAAAGGCAAGTTTGATACAAAGAACAAGCCGTCGCATTCTACCAACTTCAAGAAGAATTCTCATAAGAAAGGGAAGGGACTTTTCCATGTCTCCAGTGATCCTAATCACTGGGCTCCGAAGTGTCCTAACCACTTTGAGGAGCGCGAACATGAGAAGAGTGGCAAGTCCGCTAATGTTGTCATCGGTGATACTGATATGAAGGAATCTGGGTATGGTATTCTTCCTACCATCCTTTCAGTATTTCAATCTCCTGGTTGGTTAATTGACACTGGTGCCAATGTACATGTTTGTGTTGATGCCTCCATGTTTTCTTCTTACCAGGTCATAGGGACTTCTCCCGTGCTGATGGGGGACGGGTCACATGCCATCGTTCGAGGTGTTGGTACGGTCGATCTGAAGTTTACTTCGGGAAAGACCGTGCGTCTGAAGAACGTTCATCATGTGTCGTCCATCAATAAAAATCTCGTTAGCGGTTCCCGTTTATGTCGATATGGTTTTAAGTTAGTTTTCGAATCCAATAAATTTGTAATTTCTAAGTATGGACGATTTGTTGGAAAAGGCTATGAGAGCAGAGGCTTATTCCGCCTGTCTTTGTTAGATATTTGCACTAAATTTATTAATAATGTTTGCCACAATAATGAGTCTGATATTTGGCATTCATGACTTTGTCACATTAACTTTGGTTGCATGACGCGGCTAGCCAATACGAATTTAATTCCGAAAATCTCTACTGTCAAAGGCTCCAAGTGCCAAGTATGTGTGCAAGCTAAGCAACCTCGCAAGTCCCATAAGACTGCAGAGGCAATAGACTTGGCGCCACTAGAGCTCATACATTCTGATCTTTGTGAGATGAATGGCGTGTTGACAAAAGGTGGAAAGAGATACTTCATGACGTTGATTGATGACTCCACTAGATATTGTTACATGTATCTTATGAAATCAAAAGATGAGGCTTTAAATTTCTTCAAAAACTATAAAGCTGAAGCAGAGAACCAACTTGATCAAAAAATTAACGGCTTAGGTCTGATCGTGGTGGAGAGTATTTTCCAATGAATTTGATTTGTTTTGTGCGGAACATGGTATAATCCATGAGAGGACACCTCCCTAATCACCCCAGTCAAATGGGGTAGCCGAAAAAAAGAACCGAACTCTAATTGATATGGTTAACACCATGTTATACACTTCGGGTCTCTCCAAGGAATGGTGGGGGAGGCGTTAATGACTGTGTGTCATGTCCTAAACCGAGTTCCCACAAAGCATAAGACCATGACTCCATTTGAGGAATGGGAAAGGAAAAGATTGAAACTCTCTTACCTACGTACTTGGGGTTGTTTGGTGAAAGTCAATATACCAATTCCCAAGAAGCGCAAGCTTGGACCAAAAATCGTGGATTTTGTTCTTCTGGGCTATGCTTTTCATAGCATCGGATATAGATTTTTGATAATAAAATCTGAGGTATCCGATATGCATGTTGGTACGATTATGGAGTCGAATGGTGCAACTTTCTTTGAGGACATATTTCCTATGAAGGATATGTCGAGTTCATCAAATCAGGAGATACCTACTCCATCTAGTGAGGAATTCGATGTAATTCCTAAACCCACCATTGCGCTGGAACACGTTGAGAATCCTGTTGAGGGTGACAATGGAACTCCTGTGAGGAGTAAGAGACAGAGGACTGCAAAGTCCTTTGGTGATGATTTCATTGTGTACCTCGTGGATGACACACCCAGGACTATTTCAGAAGCCTATGCATCTCCTGATGCTGACTACTGGAAGGAAGTTGTACGTAGCGAGATGAATTCCATCTTAGCTAACGGAACCTGGGAGATCACTGACCGTCCTTATGGGTGCAAACCTGTAGGATGTAAGTGGGTGTTCAAGAAGAAGTTTAGACCTGATGGTACGATTGAAAAGTACAAGGCATGGCTTGTGGATAAGGGTTATACCCAGAAAGAAGGTGAAGACTTCTTTAATACTTACTCACTTGTGGCTAGACTGACCACAATTCGGGTGCTACTATCACTAGCTGCCTCACATGGTCTTCTCGTTCATCAAATGGACGTTAAGACGGCTTTCCTCAATGGAGAGTTGAAGGAGGAAATTTACATGGATCAGCCAGATGGTTTTGTAGTACCTGGTCGGGAAGGAAAGGTGTGCAAGTTATTAAAGTCTTTATATGGCCTTAAACAAGCTCCTAAGGAGTGGCATGAGAAGTTCGAAAGTACATTAACTATTGTCGGCTTTGTAGTAAACAATGGTGACAAATGTGTGTACTATCGCCATGGTGGGGGCGAAGGAGTTATTCTTTGTCTGTATGTCAACGACATACTGATCTTTGGAACCAAACTTGATTTAATCAAGGAGGTTGAGGATTTCTTATCTCGCTGCTTTGAGATGAAGGATCTAGGAGTAGCTGATGTTATCTTAAACATCAAGCTGTTGAGAGATGAGAATGGTGGGATCACACTGCTTCAATCTCACTATGTGGAAAAGATCTTGAGTCATTTTGGGTATAGCGACTGCACGCCTTCTCCAACTCCATATGATGCTAGTGTGTTGCTTCGAAAGAATCGACGGATTGCTAGAGATCAATTGAGGTATTCTCAGACTATTGGCTCGCTTATGTATTTGGCGAGTGCCACGAGGCCTGACATCTCTTTTGCTCTGAGCAAGCTGAGTCGGTTTGTGTCAAAACCGGGAGATGATCATTGGCATGCGCTTGAGAGAGTTATGCGCTATTTGAAAGGCACCGCGAGCTATGGGATTCACTACACCGGGTATCCAAGGGTACTGGAGGGTTATAGTGACTCAAACTGTATATCTGATACTGATGAGATTAAGGCCACAAATGGTTATGTTTTTACACTTGGTGGTGGCGTTGTTTCCTGGAAGTCTTGCAAGCAGACCATCTTAACGAGGTCAACTATGGAAGCAGAACTCACAGCATTAGACACGGACACTGTTGAAGCAGAATGGCTCCGTGAGCTCTTGATGGACTTACCTATGGTTGAAAAACCAATACCCCCTATCCTGATGAATTGTGATAATCAAACTGTGATCATCAAGATAAATAGTTCTAAGGACAATATGAAGTCCTCAAGGCATGTGAAGAGGAGACTAAAATCTATTAGAAAATTGAGGAACTCCAGAGTTATTACGTTGGATTATATCAAAACATCGAAAAACTTGGCAGATCCCTTCACAAAGGGTCTATCACGCAACGTGATAGATAATGCATCGATGGAGATGGGCCTAAGACCCACCGCATGAGTTGTCCATAGTGGTAACCCACTCTATGTGATCGGAGATCCCGTGAAGTAGAAGTGGGAGACAAGCTGTTGGTCAGCTGAGAGGAGAGTATCCCTATTTTAATTATCCCACTCCATGAAGATGTAATACTCTCCTGATCTGCATGGCAGGTTGATATTTATCTTAATGTGTTCCAAGTGGCTTATTTGAGTAAGCAAAGATGTTGTCCTGCACAGCAACTCCTGAGGAATACACCTATATGAATTTGACTGTTAACGTTGCAGTCTGTGAGAATTGGGTGCTCTCTAATAAATTCATGAAAGGCCCTGGAGTATGACGTATACGCTCCACCCGCGGGGAAGCCTTGCGGTACCCAGTATCGGTCAAGAATTTGTGTGAAACTAGTTTCGCAGAAAACTTGTAGTTCAAGGCATAGTCCACTATTCAAGTTGTGCTCTAGTGTAGCATAAAATTCTAAGTGGAAGTTCAACTTCACAGTCTCCACTAAGCACCGGTATATAAACAATGTTTTGGAACTAAATGATGAGATGTGCCAATGAGACTTTGTAGGGGATTGTTGGAACTTTGCTAATAGGCCTTTGGCCCAAAGCCCAACTAAAATTTTGAAATTCTCTTGGCCCATTCATGCACACATGTGAGTGAAGTGGATGAGACTAAAGTTTAGTCCCACCCCGAAAGTTGAGAAGAGGAGACCTACACGCGCGCTCCTCCTCCTCGCTCTCCTCGCCACGCCGCGCCGCGGGTTGCGGGGTTGAGCCGAGCCGAGGACAGAGCTCTGCACGTTGTCTATATTTTTGTTGCTCGGGAAAAATTAATGAGTCATTAATTAATAATTAACAGATGCGTTAATTACTGAACCATTTCCGATTCCTTTGGATCATGACGACTCGGACATGGGGTCTACTCCCACAACCTACCCGGCCCACACTATATAGTCAGGCAGACGTCTACCCTAGCCACCGTCGCTTCGTATGGTTTCTCACCACCGTTCCAGATCATTACGCCGCCAAGCAAGTCTTCTCCATCCCTTCTTTTGGCATGCACCAGGATAAGGGACAGCAGGCCTCCGGAACCCCGCCTCTCGTGATCCTGTACGGGTGAGGGGCGATTAGGTTTTTGGGGAGCGCATTCGCGCGACTGCTGGCAGCGACGACTTCGCGGACGACGACTTCTTCCCCGACCTCGGCAATCTCATCCTCATCCTCGACGACATGGGCGACAACGTCAACGCCGGCGGTGCTGCTCCTGCTGCACCATATGTGATTCTATCCTTCCTGTTCGAGATCGTGATAGAATTCATATTTCTAGTATGTGCCCTAGATATGATCTATTCATCTACTATACTAGTTCGCATGATTAATTTAATCTCTGCTATTGTTTTCATGATTTATCTTTTGTTCATTTGGATTAAATCTCGTAGTAATTTGCTCATATATCCAATAGTCGGCACCGTTCATTGTCTACCAAAGCTGGGCTGCTGGCCTGATTTTTGATCGGCTCCATCTCCTCATGCTCCTAAACCTTTTTATTTGACGTCCGTCCTCCATCTCCTCCTATCTCTACTCCTAATGGAGCAGTTGGTAGTCTCGCTTCCAGGTTTTTTTTCGTCCCACCTTTTCTGATTTATTTTTATCCTAAAAAAACCTAAAAAAACCTACGAAAAAAATCCCCGACTCGCACGCACGAGCGAGAGTGCCCTCGAGTATACCTGGCCATACCTTGGGCCTGGCCGGGCTTCGGGTCGGGCCTAGCCAAGCCCGACGCAAAAAACCCAGGCCCGAGCCCGGCCCGGCCTGGGGGCTGAGCCTGTTTTCTGGGCCCGAACCCGGCCCAAACACGTAAAAGCCCGTCGGGCTTCGGGCCGGCCCGGCCCGTCCTTTAGGAAAACGTGAAAACGATGGGCCCGGGCCCGGCCCGACCTTCGGGCTCAAAATCTAGGCCCGAGCCCGGCCCGGCAGCGGCGTCAGGCCGAGCCGAGTCGGGCCGGGCTGCCCATAGCCAGGACTACCCTCGAGCCTCCAGATCCCTTCGCCGCCAGCCTCCCACCTCCTCCCCGGCTCCCGGCGATGCCCGCCCCCCATCTCCTTCCTGGACGCAGTTTCGGTGCCTTAAAGGCACCTGCCTTTGGGTCACTGACATGTGGACCAGCCACCTGTTGGGCCCACATGTCATAGACAGAAAGGTAGGTGCCTTAAGGCACCGAAGCATCGTCGCTTCTCCCTCGATCCCGGTGTCACCACACCCACCTTCTCCCTCACTCCCGGCACCGCCTCGACCTCCAACCTCCCTGGATCTCGGCTCCCGGCGCCGCCCGCCCCCCATCTCCTCCCCCGATCCCGGCGTCACCCCGCCCCCACCTTCTCCCTCACTCCCGGCGCCGCCCGACCCCAAACCTCCCTGGATCCCGGCGCCGCCCCGCCCCCACCTCCTCCCTCGCTCCCGGCCGCCCATGCCGCCTATGTGCGCCCCTCCCACACACTCCCGACCTCCTCCCGACGCACGTGCCACCGCCCCTACTCCTCCCTCCTCCAGGAGGGTGCGTCGCCGCCCCTATTCCTCTTTGCCAACTCCTTGTCCAAGTCCACGGCAGCCGCGTCCTGCATCAGCGGTGCGACGAGGAATTGGGAGGGACGAGAGAGAGGAGGAAACGAGAGAGAGAGGAGGAGATGGGAGGAGGAAGGAAGGAAGCAGTGTGTGGGGCTCACCGACGCGACGGCGTTTGCCGGAGGCTGGCTGGCGGTGGGGTCACGCGGCAACGGCGGCGTGTGTGTGGCACTTTCCCTGGTGGCGCGAGCAGGAGCGTGAAGGTGCACGGGAGGCGTAGGCACTGCGGCGAGATGGGCTTCGGATGGCCGAGATCGGGCTGCAACGGGCCCTGGCGTTGCTGGTGGCTTTGGGGAGCTGACCTCGATGTCAACTTCTACTTCATGTACAACAATAATCTGTATCAGAGAAGGTTCGTGATGCAAATGCCTACTCCTTTACCCTGTTTTATCAGTTTCAAGTAGACCTTGGCAACCTATCCACTGAACTGCGACGCCGCCAGCCTCTACCGTGCTCCTCCCTGCCCCAGCTCGCCTCCATGCATCTGGCGCCGCAGGACGACCACGACGCTCGCCCCACCACCGCCAAGTGCCTCCACGACAAAGTGGTAATTGAAATTGTAGTAATGTGAATTGATGTGTTGTTTCTTCTTGCAGTTGAGGATGACCGTGAGACCGTGATGGCAAGACAGAAGCGACCTTGGCTCGGCCATATCCGCCTCTCTGAACTGGCGATAATGCTTCTCTACTGAGTTAGGTAACAAACATTGAGACGAACACGACGCACATTGTTGCCTCAACCATGTCTGCCTCTCTGAACTTTCTATAGATTTTCATGGTTTTTGCAGAGTAGCTGAGCTTTGTTGTTTTATTCCTGCATATTCAGGAATTTTGTTGTGAAGCTAAGGCGGGTGTTAAGACAAAGTTTATTGCATGTAAGAAATGACCAAGCTTTTTTTTTTGAAACCGTACACCCGCAGGCATACGTTACTTGTATTTATACGAGTCGGAAAACAGTACATACAAACGTAGATACCAGACGTACAAATACGAAAATACAGGAAGGATACAAGCCGTAGAGCTGGCCCCGCCATACATCGCAGAAGACCTCAAACAAAGAAAATTTGCAACCCCATCCTTGGTCTTCTCCGCCGATGCCGCTCCGTCGCGTCGAAGCCAACCACCACCGCTGGAGGCCGGAAATAACACGAAGGAGCGGCTCACATAGAGCTGAAGGAACCCCTTGCACATTGGCGTTGGTGAGCCGCAGTAGACACCAGATGCAAAGAACTGGATTCGATCCTAATTTTTCCATCGGCCGGAGGCAACGGCCATGTCGGCCGTGCTCCCCAAGCTCCTTCACCTCCAGGCCTGGGGACGACGCCACTCTGCCTCCCTGAAGACAGCCAGGCCCTTCCACCGCGAGCCAGATCCGATGCCAGCCGTGGACTCCATCCATCCCAAGCAGGGCACCGTCAGCACTGCTCCCAGCCGTACCTCCGGTCGATCCCTGCAGCAAAACACACATAGTCCTCACACGCTCCTCGGCGCCGCACAGAAGCACGTCACCGGAGCAGGGTTGGAGCAGGAGGAACCAAACACCCACAAGCTTCTCGCCGGAAGTAGGACTCCCAACGAAACGCGGTCGAAGCCGGGGCACCTTTATTCCGACGCGGCGCCGTCGCCGGCGTCTCAACGACGCCTCCTGGAACCTATCTACAGGCCCGTGCTTCCCCGAGGCTCCCCCCCACCTGCCGAGGCCAAGCCGGCCATCGGAGGCGAGGAGGAGCGGCGAGGTCGCCGACGGAAAGACAGGAGATCTCGGGCTACTTCTGTTCGCCTCTCGCGTTCTGTGGAGAGTTCAGCTTTGTTGTTTTATTCCTACATATTCAGGAATTTTGTAGGTACCATACAATGTTAGCGAGGACAATGATTGGGGGCTTGAGATTTTCGAAGTAAAGAGGTGCTTGGAGGAGGCACGCGTCGCAGGTTTGACTGTTCAGGCTATGGTGATCATAAAACCCGTATAACCGACGAAACAGGTATGCAAACAAATATTTGCAATAACATAAACAAATCTAAAAGGTTCGCTAAAATATTGCTGCAACTCAAAATCTGCAAGCTCTGCTCTAGGTACTTTCTGTGACCAACCAGGAGGAAATAGTAGAATGTTGTCGAAAAGAAGGTTTGGTTATGCATGCTTGCCGATGAAGTTTGCACTTGGTGAACTGCGGTAGTTTTGTGACACGGACGTGTGTGTAGACATCCTACATTTGTATAAATGTATTTACAGGTATACCAAGACAAGCTCTATATGGAGGACATGAAGTTCAGTTCTTTCAAGAAAGTTGCCAGATCACTTGGGTATGACGAGAATGGCATCTCCATAGTGTTATTTCATTCGGGGGCAATTTTTTGTTCATTAGAAACACTGCAGAAGGGGAAGCTACATGTTGATATGTAAAATTCCCTTCGTGACTTGTTTAGGAATGACGGCGCTACACCTAGCTAGCGCCATGGACGGCTCAAGGTCGCTTGTGATGAGATCATCAATCTTGAAGGACAGGTTGAGAATATGGACCTCTTGGACGACAATGTCGTTGTTGTTGTAAAACATGGTGTTGGTGTTTCAGTTGAAATAGGCAAGGGCAGTCGTCCCGAGGCTGCCCTTATTCAGGCTTCCAGATCGAGCGGCACCTTTATCGATTGAAGTCATATCCTCTGACATGAGTAACTTATTCCCCCTTATTTCTATCTTATATCTTCAACTGTATTGACATCAAAACAGTGTCAGGATTATAGACATGTATCGTCGTTATTACCAATCAGATCAGTGGTACAAGTCTTTGTTCCTTGATGCCGAGTGTTTAGCCACAAGAGGCGTTAGAAGAGCCCCGACGGAATCTATCGAGCCTTCTGTCTGTGTAGTCTGCAACTTGACAAGGTTAAATGTGAGATTCTTTTCATTCTGAATAATATCTATGGCAACATCTTACATTTAATCCAATTAGCCTTTCCTTTTAATTTCCCAGTATTCTAGGGAAAGCAAACGGAGCTCATGGAACTGATGCAACCGTAATCACACGCTTCGACGGTACTGTTGCTTATAAGCATGCCTTTTGCTGATATGATAGTTTGCATTAACTTTGTAATCTTTAATTGTATGCCAGCAGTTCTCTGACTATGCTTTAAATGAGAGCAGTTTACATCGCTAGGATATGGGCATCAGAGATTAAGAAGAAAATGGGCTTGACAGAATTTGTTATATACATCTTTCATGTTCCCTCTGTAGAGCGCCCTTGGGTAGTTACTTCGTTTTGATGTTTTAGGTGCTATCCTTATTGCTTCACTGTCAAAATATAATTATTGCCTTGGCCAATAGAATAAGATGATGACTTGTGGAACATACATTTTAATAGGTCACTACAGACCAGAATCAGCGGCGGAGCCAACGTATAAACGTTGGGTTCACTTGAACCCAACAAATTTTGCTTCGTACGTGCTCGTAGGGACATGTTTGACTGACCTGAATCCAGTAAAAAATTCTAGCTGACCCCATCAAATATCGTGAGCAGCTAAGCAAAGGGCCCAAAAGCCCACAGGCACTTGATGCCCAGGCGGCCAGCCGGCCAGGCCTAAACTGTGATTACTCACATACTCTGTACTCGTGTTTTGTTGTTTATTATACATGCACACACACGTTTCCCTAAAAAAATATACACACGCACGTAGGCAAACACTTTGTCGAGTCGTCGTCTGTTAGTTTTCCAATTCGCATCTCTCCTCGTCTGTTTGTGTTCCTTGCGTCTAGATCGACAGGGACAACAATTTTCACCAAAATTTGAGGTAATTAGGTTACATTGCCACATCTCGTCATCTCCTGTCTATTCTATCTAGCCTAATAGCCTAGTATACCATAGTGATCTTTTTGCCCTAGTTTTTGCTATATATTTTTCAAATTTGTTATGTGGGGAAAGATATAGTTTCTACAATTAGTAATGTGGTAGTGTTCAATCTTTTTAAGGCGATGAAAGATTGGAAGGGGCCGCTCTAAATGTGAGTGGGTTTACAAGCTTCGTTTGCTTGATGGTATTTATTTTAAACTTGTCAATCTAAGTTGTCATTGTTTCAATATCTCGGGAAGATGAGAAGCTAAATCTGGAGCTTTAAAGTTATTTGACACTACTCTATTATTTATAATATGTAAAAATGTGCTTTTATAATTTTATGGAACTGATATGCCTTGCACTCTTCAGTTTTTAATGCAGCACCAAATGTTCGTCATAGTGTTTATGGGTGTTATAATTTTGTTGCAACTAGACTTTAATCTTCATAATTTAGTGTCAAGTTCTCATAAAAGAGTGAATGGGTGAACCCAATGGCCAAATTTTCTGGTTCCGCCCCTGACCAGAATATGAGTGATATCTATATAACATAAAAAGTTACCCAGGGAATCGGACTAATTGGTTTTGCTTGCTTAGTGCGTGAGGGGTGCACTGGTTGTAATCGCCCCTAGGGGCATCCTGCTGTACTTTGTCTTCTTCCTTATTTCAGTGAAGTGATGCTCCGACAGCTTTTCGTCAAAAAAAAGTGCTAAGCACCAGATTCCCATTTCTTGATAATGGCAAGAGTCTCTGGAATTGGATTGTGGTGAAGAGACTTATTATCCGTCGATACATGTTGGTTCAGAGAGATCTTGTGTTGTGGTATGTATAAGTATGCCATTTTTATCCCTCTTAAGCTGAGCCTGAAGATTAAACTTATATGGGATCGCTGTTATAGAACTTTGGTCAAGTTTTAAAATAAATTCATTCACAAAAATGCACACCGAATGATTGAAGACATGCTACCATGCTGCTTGCAGGATGTCTTTGATACTAAAGAGAAAGAACATGGCATAAGGCCATCGATGATGTGCTGCACAAAATACATGCTCTCCATCCGTCAAGGAAGCAAGTCGTAAATCAACATGGTCAAGTTGTAGTGACGTGTTAAAGGCAAAAAACTTTCACACATTTTCTGTTCCATTCACAATTATTTGAAGGGCTGCTTATCGGTTTTAAATCTTGAAGCTTGCACGGTCACTAATATGACCATGCTATTTTAGAGTGATAACCTTCATCTCAGGCAGTAATGAAACATGAAATGCCAGTTGACTAACAGTAATAAACACCAAGAATACTGGTTGATGTTAATGGGAATTAGGAGGTTATATTTAGACATGATTAGCGATGATTCATTTTATGCTCGTGTGGAATGGGCCAAGCCGATTTGCGTGGTGAGTATTGTCCGTTACATGTTTTAAGACCTTCGACGTGAAATTTTCATACTAACTACATATATTTTTTGTGCAGGATGAATATGAGTTGAGAAAACAGTTTTTATTATACTTGCTAAAACATTATGGAAATGAAGCTAAAGACAACTTTTCATATATTGTGAAAGAATTTCTTAAACGCATCATCTAGATATTAATAATTTTATAATAGATGTTTAGTTGGAACATCACTCAGTTTGTTACATGGACATGCCATTAATGTTTCTTTTTGACAATTTACATTGCAAAAATGTACTTTAATTAGTACTAATTCTATTTAAATTGTGTTTGTGTTATATTGTCTGTATGTGTGAAATTTAACATGCATTATCTTTATAAAACTCTTATAAACTATTTTAAGAGTCCGTGGCAACGCACGGGCATTGTACTAGTTCTATTTATCCCACACAATCAATCCTTGATTTAATTAGCAGCCCGCCCCATTCTATCCACTATGTGGCCCAGGACAGACTGGCTATATGAAAGTGTGTGTGCATGCAGACTTAAATGGGTTTTTCGACTTGCTAAAAAAATATGTTTTTCGAGGTTAACTTTAACCTAATGTTAGAGCAATAATATATGACATGCAACTTACATAAAGATACCGTCAAATTCGTATGTGAAAGGAGCTAATGATATAATTTTCACATTATACATCTCATATTGAAGAGAAGCTTGTCCAACATCGTCTGAGATGGTTTAGGCATATTCAGCGCAAGCCTCCAAAAGCTCCGGTGCATAGTGGACGGCTAAAGCGTACAGAGAATGTCAAGAAAGGGCGGGATAGACCGAATTTGACATGAAAGAAGTCCGTTAAGAGAGACCTGAAGGATTGGAGTATCACCAAAGAGCTAGCTATGGACAGAAGTGCGTGAAAGCTTGCTATCCATGTGCCAGAGCCATGAGTTGGTTGCGAGATCTTATGGGTTTCACCTCTAGCCTACCCCAACTTGTTTGGGACTAAAGGCTTTGTTGTTTTTGTTGTTGTAGTCAAAAGCGGTCTTAAAAACCGCATTAGACCTATAGATGTAAGGAGGGAGTACAGAACATAGCATGGCCACTGCCACATATGATTCAGACGGATATAAAAGTTAGGAGTAAGAATATTACCTCAAGTGTCCGTGTACAATACTTACGCGTAATAAAACAACTCAATCTCGAAGCCGATCTAAATAGGAAAACCCAGACATGGGTGTCCCTTGATCTTGTAGATCTATTTTTAAATCTCAGCCATCAATCTTTATGGTTAACATAAATAAAATCAATACATATAAAAGAGTGACAGAAGGAGAACTATGAAAACCTCCGTCCTAATATTAAGGTAAAGATAAAATGCGACTCGACCTAACAGAGGAATATTTTGTAACCCTAATTTCTGTAAGATGAACAAAGGGTTGATCAATACTCCCTCCATCCCATAATGCGAGACGTTTTTTTTACTCTAGTGTAGTGTCAAAAAACATCTTACATTATGTGAATCATGCGAGGAAACGGGTAAACAAAATCCAATCCATTTTCTGCTCCACTTTACTATAGATTGCAAAGCAATGGACAAACTTCCCAGCAAAAGATAACAAACAATGTCAAGGCTGTTTCCATTTTTGTACACACAGCAGAATTCCCAGAGGATTGGACCTGATCGCTAACCAGCCAAAAACCAAAGAGGGGAAGAGGAGAAACTGGGAACTTCAGATAAGAGATAACAGCTTACCCAAAGGCTCCCAACAATACTAAATTCTTCAAATGAAAGAAGCAAAGTTATTTGACAACAATTTGCGTTCTCAAATTCAACATCCTCCAGAGCACTGAGGCCTCTAGCTCTCTGCCGATCCAAAGTTCCAAACAGTCCGATGCCAAAACTTTACAAAATTACCGCAAGCTTATCTTCTGATGTTCCGATTCGAAATAACTGCAAGAATTTCAGGTATCGTCAACCTGAGAATGGAAGACGAAGCTTGGAAATGTTGTGGTGATGTCCCTGCTCACGATGGCAAAGTTAGCTTGAGAATTATATAAAGAATAGAGGTACTGGAAATATGTCATATACTGCTCACGTCTAGGAATCTGTCTTGACAAAAATAAAAGACATAAAACCTAACTATTTTCTATTAAAGACTTGTAGCCTTCTGGCTCCCGACATGCAGTGGTTTGCTTGAGGCTGAAGCACTAACTGAGCACACATGTTTGAAATAATTTGGTGCAGTTCATCAACAGTGCATGAATTCCCAAATACTTGAGCCAACATGCTTTACTCAATAGCACTATTTGCATGTACACAGCTGAAGTTTGATTAACCACATCTCAAGTATGTGACTCTCCAGACAACACTGTTTCACATTACAAGATATTTCAATGGTAATTTGGCACTAAATCGAGAATGAAATTTCTATCAATCTTTATTCAAGAGCAGCAGGTAACTGGCAAACATAAGCGAAGAGCACTGTGTTGAGGTGTGGAAGATACATAAAAAGAACCAACATATAGAAAAAACTAAATTTCTTGAGTAAAATCAAAGAAAAACTTTGTCACTTGACACTAACTGAGAAATAAATTCTTATCCACGAGCATCAGTAAACCGTTAAAAGTAAATGCACTGAGTAGAAGATACACATAAAAAGAACCATCATATATAGAAAAACAAAAGGAAATATCTTACTTGAGGTACTGGAGAGTCATGTTCTTCAGTAAAGATGGATGTCGAAGAACCAGATTGTGCCACTCTTCCCTGTCAATTTTTCCATCATGCTTTGTGTCTGCCTCCTCAAACGTCTTATCATGAGGGGAAAAACAACAAATTTAACATGGGTTACAATCATCATGCAACAGGAGGAAAACAGGGAATGAGGAATACTTGTATTGAAAAAGAAAGAAAGGAAAACAGTATTCGTGCAATTTAATAATAGAAATGCTATGTGGAACTGTCATATACAAGAATCGAGAATTGCAGCACTACATAATACAAGTTAGAGAATTAATGCCTAATACGTGCTATAATCAAGGGTTAACAAAACAATCATGGACAACTGTAACACACCTTATCAATTATGTTCTCTATAATTTCATCAGACAGATTCATTCCTGACTCCGCAAGTGTGGCAACAACCATCTGCTTAACCTGATAACCAAATATATGCGTTAAGATGAAGCAAACAGAGAAAGCTCAACCAAACGATTGACACACTGCACAAACTTAGCCTCAAGAATACAATAGCAGTTCTTCAAAGCTAAACGATATAATTCCTGAATCTCAACAATAAGGCCAACTGCAATATGTTAACTCCCTCCGTCCCAAAATATAAGATCATTTTTTAGACACTATGATAGTCTAAAAAATGATCTTATATTTTGGGACGGAGGGAGTAGGAATTAAACCTCAATCTGTTGGGAACAAGACTGATAATTCACCTTTTTTTTAAATAGTAACAAGCCTGATTGAACTACTGGTCTCTTAACTTTAGCATAACCATTAACCAGCACTACCCAGATACTGCCTCTACATTCAGAGAATTGTTTCATAACTTTGTAAACCCTCATTCAATCAGTGATTATCAGAAAGCCTGGGCCTTCCTATCATCAGTTGTGTGGGCATACATGGTCACCATACCATAACTACTCAAGATAACTGACAAGGCCATCAAGTTCAAAAGACATTAACTTGAATAAAGCATAATTTCATGTATCAGAGACAATACAGGAACATTTTGAATTATTTACAATGCTGTACAAGCTAATATATTTAGCCAACATGCTAGACCTGACGGGTTACAACACTGGAAATAGTATCAATACCTCCTGTCTCTCAATGAAGCCTTGTTGCTTAAGATCATATAGCTGGAATGAAACTGTAAAAGATGACATGAACTTCAGATCTTCCAGCTCATAAAGAGGATGTGACAAGGCAGGAGCATAACATAAAATATTAAGATCCTTAAATTCCTCTATTTAACCACAAACACAAGTACAGTATCCAGAAATTGATGATTAGACTAGGGTTGGTGAGAATCCTTGCATACATTTATATTTGAAGAGGTATCACCATTATGATGATACAATCTAGAGTCTGGATATAATTGCATATTTGGGAACCAAATTCTCTAGCTACAAGATAAATGAACTCACAGTCAATTTTCTCTTCAACTGAAGCATTTGGGTGAAACACTGAGAGTGCACGAGCAAACTCTTCAAACCCTAAAATTCCATTGTGCTTTGTGTCGAACAAATCGAATACCTGCACAGGCAGGGAAAATATCAAGAACACAAGAACATAATGTGTAAAAAAGGTAAACTATTTGTCAATTCATGCAGCAATAGTAAAAGAAATGATATTCACGCAGCTGTTCCTTTTACATATAATGACATAATATGGTCCTCAACATTTTTGGCTTCCAAGTTCTCAAAAGGAAACTCTCCAGCTAAAATTGATAGATCCATCTTGGTAAGTTGATGACCTTCCATACAGAGGAACACAGCCATGTAATTTGAATAAACTTCAAGTATCAAAAAATAGCTATGGACTATGCATTTAGCACCAGTGTCTAGTAACCATGAAGAACTAGCCAAATGTTGGATAACCACATCACAACTCAAATATAGAAGCACACTGAGTTTTGACAAGAGATACACAAGGCATTCCTGCTGATAATAAAATAAACTACAGGGCAAATCAGTCAAGTGATGCACATATGCAGCTTCCAGTTAGAAATAACACAATACTGCATGAACATGCTGAATCAAGGAAAAAACTAACTCTGGTGCATGCGATGCACGTCACACTTTTAGGAGCTATGATATGTCATCAAACTGGTACATTATGTAAGAAGAGTATCATCTCAAAGTTATTGCTATATTCTTTTATTCAAGAAACTTGACATATAACAGTATTGCTTTAAAGCAAGCATGCATGATAACACATGCTCATGGTAAAAGAGCGAGAAGCCTACAAATTTCTGAGCTGGGCAAAAAAGGAAGCATGTGGAGTAACACACAGGACAAAGGGCACCCCATGGGCCACAGAAGGTGAATACTTGAAATATTCACTGTCTGATCAAATTGTCTTGACCACTGGTTGAAGGTAGCTAACAGGTAGACATAGACCGCACATGATTAACCAATGATGGACATTATTTAGAAAATTGTCTAGCGAAAATACAAGAAAGAAAGGGTAGATCCTATTTCAGACTCCTGAAAATCATATAGTAATGCTCGCGAAACCATGCCATGGGCTGAATCGGATACTCCGAATCCATATCGGAATTCGTATGTTATTAGCTCTATCCAAAATCTTGCCAAATCGGAGTCGGACTCCGAGAAACGCATAAATGGCTGAGTGATACTATGATGCATGAATATCTGAAGCGAGGGTCAGCAGAATTCTGCTAACTCATACTATTTCCACAAAATAATTACGAGTCAATTAGTGCATGTGTTGCATCAATAAGTATTGAACAGAGTTCAATTGCCGATACAACATCAACAATCAAGAACCCCTGAATCTCATTGATTTTGACCAGGTCCCTAAAAATAGCAAGTGCGTGGCAGTAATACTGATACCAAATATGCAACGACAACATCATGACAAGCAGCAGTACACAGCAATCAACTGCGTTGAACTAAAGCGGACTTACACGATCAGCGAAGAGGCTCTCCTTCTTGCTCGTCTTGAAGAGCGCTAATTGGAACTCCTCCTGCACAGTGCGAATAAATCAGAACGACAGAGCCACAGCACCCGGCGGATGATTCACAATACCTAAATACAATCCTCAGAACATAACCTACAGTGATACGCAATCTACAGTGCTTACATACACAGAATTGAGCTGCGAAACAAGCACTCGTCAGCAACCACCTACCTTGTTAATCAGCCCGTCATCGATCACGGCGCTGCTTATCTTCTTGAAGAGCTCGTACAGCGCCTCGACCTCGCTCACGCTAACTGCGCCACGCACAGAAATCCAACCCAGTTCAGCGCTCAATTCAGTTCAGTTCCCCCGCCACGAAATTGAAGCAGAAAACAACGGCGACCAAAAGCGCAGAGGGACGTACAGACGGTCTCCCGCGCGAGGACCTGGGGGTCCTCGAGTCCCCGCGGCTGCTTGAGCTCGAGGTCGCAGCACTTGAAGAGGACCGCGAGGAGGTGCTTCACGCCGTCGAGACACTGCACCATGGTATGCGCTCCGCTACCTCCGCCAACAACGCCCCCGCGGGACCCCCTCTAGTCATCGCGGCCGCCCATTCCGCGGCCGACCGGTCTTCGATCCTGCGCGGGTCGACCACCACCCAGTCAGTCAGCCGCAGCGCTGAACCCGCGTCGTGAGGCGGAAGATCCGGTCGCCCGGGCTCTGGACTCTATAGCAAAGGGGGAGCGGACGGGCGTACCTGGGGGTCTCCCTCCGGGAGGGGAAGGAGCGGCGCGTGGGGCACGATCCGCCCTCTCGCTCGCCGCCGGTGGTCGTCGCGGGGGGCGGCGGGGTGGCTAGGGCACCGGGGATTCGAGGAGGGGGAGAGGGAGGGGGGAGCTCTGGCGGCAGCGGCAGCGGCAGCGGCAGCAGCGGGCGGAAGGAAGCAATCAATCGAGTAGCGTGCGCGGACGGGACGCGTCTCGTCTCCGCCCCGTCGTTTTGTTTCCCTGGGGTGGGAGTGGGAGGTTCGTTTGGGGTGCGCCGACCCCCCGTCCGGGCCTCGTTGCCATTTCGGGCTCATGATTGGGCTGCGGGTTCGCAGGGGGTGGGGCCCACCGCGGCGAGCCACCGCACGCAGCAGAGGAGCCAAGCCGGAAGGAGGAGGAGGGGGAGAGCGAGCGAGCGAGGGAGGGAGGCCGCCCAACTGCTTAGTTCCCCGGGATACTTTACGCCTGTCTCCGTGCCACTCGCTTTATTTTTTTATTTCGGTCGCCATCTACCGTTTGCTTGTCTGCCTATAAGAGGTGATTTTGTTGATAAGGCAGTGGAAACTTTTGAAAAGAGATTGAGTGAATATATCACTTATTTTACATACTGTCTGGGTTTTTTTTATAGATGATACATAGACTTTTTTTCTCTCCTTTTTCTTCATGTCCCATGTACTCCATGTTGTACATTATAGGGGTAGGGCTAACTATGAGAGTTAACAAAGTCACATCTAACGTCCACATCATTTGATTTTACCCGGAGATTCGTGGGGATTTTCTTTTCTTCTTTTTTCTGTTTGATTGATCAAATAATGTATAAGTTAGATGTGAATTTGTTAATTATCATCTAGATGAGAATTAGCAAATATGTAGATTATAGCCACGAGCCATAGAGTTTCAATGTATGACTACATGCTAATGTGCGATTTGCCGTCCCATTCTCCACTCGTGATTAAACTTTTTTTTCTCCAGCGGGTTATGCGGCCAATTGTTTTCATTTTGGTTTATCCACATTGGCTTGGTTTTATTTATATTGTGGCAGTGTTTTTCTTTCATTTGTATATCGTGTTGAGGCTATTGAGGACAAATATTTGTTATGAGAGGAGAGTGATGTTGTTACGTGCGTGGTTATGGAGTCCTTGCACGTTTTGGCCGTAGCGTCTAAAAGTGATGGTTGTGTGAGCCCCTTGGGAAATCTTATTTCATATTGAAACCATTGAATTGCTGCTATCACGCTAACATGGGCCACGCATGAAGCTCTCGCTCGCTCGGCTTGGCTCGCTGCTCTGCTAGCTCGCGTCGTTTCGTTTTTCACTCGCTCCACTGCTAGCTCCAAAAAAAGTCTATCGTATTATTTATTCGAAGAGGTCCACTATTCAGAAAATCTTTGGTTTTAATATTTTTAAATTTTCAAAAATGAATCTTTAAAAAATGTTCATGAGTTTAAAAATATTCATGGATTTAAACAATGTTCTTAAATTTGAAAAAGGTTCTTAAATTAAAAATATCAAAGGCTGTAAAATATTTGTGAACTTTTAAAATAATCATGAATTCAAAAAAATGTTTATATTTTTATTAATGTTTATGACTTATTAAGTGTAAAATAAAAAAGAGAAGAAAACAAAAAATATAAAGTAGAAACAGAAAAAGAAAAGGCAAGAAATAACCAATAGAAAACCCATTAAATCCGGTGAAAAACATAGAAAATGAAATAAAATGTAAGAATAAAAAGAGAAGATAAAAGAAAAAAACAAACAAGAAAGATAAAGGCAAGAAAACCCAAAAGAAAAACTATTTGAACTGGTGAAAAACACATATAGAAAGAAAACAAAAAATCAAGCAATACCTTCTCATAACCAGGAAAACTAGCTGGCCCAACGGCACACAGAGGGGCTCCTAGCATCTCCCACAACCCTCTATGAGGAGGCTCCAAATCTGGAGTTCCCGCTAACAGAAAATAAAAAGCTTCAAATCTTTTTTTAACTTATCTTGCATGTAATGTCCAATGAATCATTCAAGCATTTCAGTCTGGCATAGCAGACAATACCTGTCGTGTGGTAAAAAGAAACTAGAGCGGTAATCCATTTCTGAGCCCAGGCTCAGCTGCACCTGCCTTTACGAAAAAAATCAAAACAAATACTAGAAAAATTCAAAAATTTACAAAAAAATTTGTGTGGTAGATAATTTGATGCGTGAGGTACGCTTCAGTTTTCAAATCATTTGGACATCTGAGCAGCTCTCGGAAAAAAAAGACAAATTCAAGGTCTGTAAAACATGTTTACTGTTCAAGCACTGTTCTGACCTGATTTATCTTTTTTGCTGCGAGCTTCTCAGAAGTTCAAATGATCCAAAATTTGGAGTGGACCTCACGTGATAAATTGTCTACCATGCAAAAAAATATTGATTTTTTTGTGATTTTTTTTCCTGAACGGGTGCAGATGAGCCTGGGCACCGAAACGCTGCACTCAAACTAGAGAGCTTAGTATGTTACTTCCTCTGTAGTAATAATAGATTTAAGGGAGTGTCTAGGGCACATCTAGATGTGCTCTGGTTATTGCACATCTAAATGAGTGAATCAAGCACAAAGAGAAAAAAAAATATCCACACAAATCTCAACGTAAGATCAATGATATAGGACTTAGATGTGCAATACTTATGGCACATCTAGATGTGCTTTAGCAAAACTGTAGATTTAATTCTGGTGTTGTCTCAGTCCTTCTTGTCTATAATATGCCAATGATGTAGTATTACTGTTCAGCAACCTGATGCGGCTCTTCAGAAGCTTTCGGATTAGTCTATTTTATTACATGTTTGATATTCTTGATGACTTGGAACCACGGTCACACCAATCCGCCTCGCCAGTCTTTTGGATCTTCACGCCTTGCCCTTGCGCTGTCGACACCAAATATAAGGCGAAGTTGATACTGGCCGCGGCAAATGGACAGCCGATCTAGTCCACACAGGCCACGGGTGCGCCGTGTCAGCGAGGTCCCCATCCATGGCCTCAGCCATGTATGTAGAATAACAGCGACGGCATTCACCGGTCCAAGGCGAAGCAGCACTCAGCGAGGCGGACGATGAACCTGACCGACGTGGAGATTACTGCTGTGACCGCGACCCGCCACTGCGCATATCACAATTCATATCTTGTGTGGACACCTTTGATTCGATGAGTCTGCATCGTGTGGACCATCTGATTCGCAGGGTTACGTATCTTGTGGACTCTTTGATTCACGGGATTCTAATGACATAAGAACATGATGAAAAAAATAAGTGATTTCATCGCTGTCGGTTCATCCTACATGATAGGACACCATTGATTGCACCAAAGAAACGATATAGGAAATCACCTGTTTTTTAAAAGAAAAATTGGCATTAGGTGAAAAGTGCCCGGCAGGCGAAATGCAAGAGTTTCAAATCTTAGAAGATCAAACAATCTTTATACCGGAAAATCGCTTGGAAAGTCATACAAGATCCCTTTATATAAATATATAATAGAAGAAGCCCTCGGCACAAGTAGTAAAATAAGGGAGGTGATCAGGTGAAGTGCAGAGAGGCTTCATGGAGGCCCTGTCCAGCGGATCCACTCAGCACAAGTGCTCGCTTCAGCCTGCAACACATCCTCTTATTCTTCTTCCAGGACGACCCCCCTTCCTCTGCCCGTCGGTTAGTTATAAGCGTGCAGTGACAACAGGACAAGGTCACACCAATCATGCAGCTGACGCTCTTCAACTGCCTCTACCTGGCTTCCTCAAAGATATGGTATCACGGAACAGTGTGGCTTCAGAATTTCAGATCTGGATCACGTCCCGAATACGAAATTGAATTTTTCATCCTTTTTTTTGCAAATGACGCGTAAAAGTACGCACGAAATGATGTGCATAAGTCTTGCGACAAAAAAGGCATTTCTGCTGACTATATCAATTGCACCGTGTCCTGCGTTTCCGGTACTCGTATCAAGGAGTTAGGGAAGCTGCTAAGACTATGGACATGGAGCAAACCAGAGCTGAAATGAAAGTGAGGCTAGATACAAATCCCGTGTGCGCTTCGTCGCCACAGGGTATGCGCCATGCGGCTTTCTCCACAGGCGTGGCGTGGAGATTCTGGAGGGCCCACACACAGGGATCAGGACGGGTTTCCTTTCTCCTGTAACGGAGGAGCAGGTCTGGGCTGCCGAACTCAACCGTTGCGTAACCGCTGGCATCAAGAGGCTGCAAACAAATACGGCAATCAGCTAGGGGTTTTCTTCAGAAGCGTTCTACTATTAAGGAAGCAAAAAAACTGAAAGCCCGCACGTATTTAACGAGATTGAAAATTGTTTATACCAAATCTACACATGAGAAGCTGACCATGAATACAGGATAATACATAAAGCAGGGCTAGATGATAATCTTAAACATGATAGTGAATAGTCTGCTAGGGCCGAGTTTTCAAAAAGAAATAGCCTGCTAGGAGTTATTTCAGAGATATTTCAACAAAGAATCAAATAAGTAAGACCCAGGTATTTTTTTTATAAGCTTTGAAATTGTTTATTCTAAATATATGTACGAGAAGTTGACCATGATAAAGCCTTAAAAGGAAAAATATTTAGAATATTAATGTACAAGTCCAACTGTTATGGACATCCACCTTCTAGAACAAATGAAGGGCAAACATAAATAAACAGGACAATGAGGCAGAACTTTCATGACACCACATATATCTCAGGCATGTTTCCAGGCCGCAAGCTAGAAGATTCAAATGTAGGGTGGGGTATTTGGCCACCACCACAAATGTAGCTTTCTTTGCTTTTCTCGTTATTTCCTGGAGCATCCAATAATCTCTCCAACGCATTGTAGGGCATTCCAGATGCAAGTATGTACATTGCATATTTAAAGTCAGTGTGTTCCCTAGAAAAGGTAAATCAAATGTACTGAAATAACTTGGTTTCTATTTCACTAGCTACACTTTATGATCACATAACTGCAGTTACCCTTGTTTTACTTAATCCCTTGACACCATTCAACCTTCCATATTTTCTCAGAGGTGTGTACAATTTATGTAAGCAGGATAATATTAAACTCAACCTACAGAGATGAAAGCCAAAACACACAAATGTACAATGAATAGTGATTTTATGCATTCGTCTTATTTGTCTTCCTCATTTCTCCCTGTCTTTGTTGACTGTATAGCTGAAGTAAATTTATTGTCGCATGCAGTTTATCAGAAAATTAAATTTGCCAGATGTAGTCCATCTCCGCCACTATTCGCCAGTTTTAATATTCTTATGGAAAACTTTAGAAACCTTTTAATGTACATTTGTTACTTGTTAAACACGTGCCAAGCCTTCCTATCTCTACTCAATATTTGTAAGATGGTGACCTAGAGCAAAACTAAACAGAAATGAAGTTGCAAGATTTTTTCCTATCTCTGCTCAATATTTTTACTTGAATGTTCTGCAATAAACACATGCCAAGCCTTCCATTATTGTGGGTCAACCTGACCCAAAATAAGTGTTTCGTATGTTGAGAGGTGTTATGAGCGGCATATATTACAGCCAGGCAGTTAGGGGCCTGGCCCAGTTATCTTATTGTGTTAGGGGCTTAGCCCAATTATATCATTAGGAGGATTATATAAACTCATGTAAGGACCCGTTTTGAGATTAAGCAAGAAGCAATCATTATTTGCTCGGCTTCCCGAAGGGAGACGGGAACCTAACCCTAGCCGCCTCCTGCCAACGCCGCCGCCTCTTCCCTCGCGCACGACGGTGCCCAGCCGCCGGCGACCGCGAGATCGCCCACGTCCAGCCCCCTCCTTCCCCTACAATCTCCGCCCTAGACCCAGTAGAACCCTAGTTTCTACCAATTTGGTACTCCCTCCGTCCGGAAAAGCTTGTCCCAAGCTTGCTCCTCAAATGGATGTACCTAGCACTAACTTAGTGCTAGATACATTCATTTGAAGGACAAACTTTTTCGGACGGAGGGAGTATCAGATAGCTCAGTTCCGATCATGTCTGCACCACCGCCCACCCCACCGCTGCCCACCTCGCCGCTGCCCATCACCACCGCGCCGCCAATCCTCTCCACCACGCCGCTGACCCTCTCCACCACGCCGCTGTCCTCCCCACCCGAGCCGCTGGTCCCCACCTCCGGCGCCCCCACCGCCCAGCTGTCGGCGCCCTCCACCGCGCCGCCTGCCGCCATCTACACCCCGGAGGAGGTCACCGGGGTCCTCCACGCCCTCGTCACAGCGGTCCGGGAGATCCGGCTGTACTTGGCCAGCCCCTACAGGCCTCCGTCACCCCTGCCGCCGGCTGCCGCCACCGGTCCGCCAGCCCTGCCGTGGTACTCGCCGCACTCGGCGGCCTCCGCGCCGTTCGCTGCAGCCCCAGCTGCCGCTGCAGCCGCCGCCCGCCACCACCCCGCAATGGCCGTCGCCGGTTCTCATGACGCCCCCCATGCAGCAGCCGCTGCTGCTGCCGCCGCCCCCCGCCAGCACCCCCATCTGGCCGTAGTGGCCATCGACGGCCCTTGCGGCTCCCGCCACGCCCATCGCCCACATGCAGCAGCAGCTGCAGCTTCATCCCGCCGCGTCCGTCGCGCCCATGCAGCAGCCGCTGCAGCCCCAGGCACCCCCGCCGCTCAGCACCGGGCCGGCGACGACCGCGCCGGCGGGCGTTCCGATCCAGCAGGTCCGGTTCCCACCCTCACCATCACCGCTTCCGGCCTGGTTGGCCGGGTCGACGCCACAACCGGTCTACACTATGGCCGGGGAACAACCGGCGCCCACCCTGCAGTACGGCGGGCCCTCCGGCTCCGCGGGTGCCTACGCTGGCCGCGCAGGACCGTCGTTTCACGGGGGACCCCCGGTGCCCACCGACCCGGCATCATCCTCTTCGCTGCCCCGTACCGCCGAGCCGCACGCCCACGGGGGTCCGACTCTGACCCCGCCGCGCTTCGCCAAGCTCGACTTCGCCACCTACGACGGCACCAAGGACCCCCTCAACTGGCTCAACCAATGCGAGCAGTTCTTTCGGGGGCAACGGACACTCGTGTCGGACCGCACCTGGCTCGCCTCTTATCACCTCCGTGGCGCCGCACAGACGTGGTACTACGCCCTCGAGCAGGACGAGGGCGGCATGCCCCCATGGGAGCGTTTTCGCGAGCTCTGCCTCCTTCGCTTCGGACCACCGATACGCAGGAGCCGGCTGGCGGAGTTGGGCCGCCTCCCCTTCACCTCTACGGTGCAGGACTTCACCGACCGCTTTCAGGCCCTGGCGTGCCACACGCCCGACGTGACGGCTTGCCGGCGGGCCGAGCTCTTCGTTGGCGGTCTGCCAGATCATATCCGCGTGGACGTGGAACTGCAGGGACCCTAGGACCTTCAGACGGCCATGTATTACGCACACGCGTTCGAGCGCCGCGCGGTGGCCATCCAGCAGGCATCACCGTCCAGGGCCGCTAGGTCGCCACCCTGGCCGGATGTTCCCGCGCAGGGTCGGCCTGCTCAGGCTTCCGCGGCACCCCTCGCCGCGACCGCGGCGCGCCCGTTCCGCCGGCTCACCTCGGCCGAGCTGCTCGAGCGTCGCCGCCAAGGGTTGTGCTTCAACTGCGACGAGCCCTACGTGCCCGACCACGTCTGCCCGCGTTTCTTCTACCTGGAGGTTGCGGACTACATGGAGGAGGAAGCCGCCGCCGCCGGGCTCGGTGACCTGCACGCCCCAGTTGCCGCGGAGGTGTTTGGTGACGGCTGATCACCTCGAGGAGTTCCGCAAAGCGCTTTCCCGCCTTCCAGCTCGAGGACGAGCTGTTTGTGTAGGCGGGGAGAAATGTTATGAGCGGCATATATTACAGCCAGGCAGTTAGGGGCCTGGCCCAGTTATCTTATTGTGTTAGGGGCTTAGCCCAATTATATCATTAGGAGGATTATATAAACTCATGTAAGGACCCGTTTTGAGATTAAGCAAGAAGCAATCATTATTTGCTCGGCTTCCCGAAGGGAGACGGGAACCTAACCCTAGCCGCCTCCTGCCAACGCCGCCGCCTCTTCCCTCGCGCACGACGGTGCCCAGCCGCCAGCGACCGCGAGATCGCCCACGTCCAGCCCCCTCCTTCCCCTACAATCTCCGCCCTAGACCCAGTAGAACCCTAGTTTCTACCAAGAGGATGCGTTGTTCAATATCCATCAGGGATATAATATGCATATAACCACCAGAACACTGTCCAGTACTTCAAATATCTACAGGAACTAGTTTACCCAAATTGAGAACACAATATTAGTGATACCTCTTTTATGATCACTTCCCGTATAAGAAGCATGCGCATTTGCGGACAGCAAGGACCAAATAGATCAAGTTGGCTGTTTGTTAGCACATATAGCTTATTTCAAAATTGGAAATTTAATGGGCCTCCTGATGGCACCCTTTCATCTTGCAGCCTTGACAGTTTTGTAGTTAGTTTAGCTTCTTTCCTTTCTCTTGTTTTTGTTTCATTTAGTTTTTGTTTGACCTATGCTTCGGGTTGGTGGCCTGCCAAACACGTACAGATGCATGTTTGAGAAGAAAAATAAACTTACTGGATATCTAGCATGGAGAGGAAGCTCTATTACAAGGTTATAGTCCATCGATGTGCTTGGCTTGAGATCAAAATGAATCTCAACAGCTGACCGGTTGGACAGAGCGGAGGGCAGTTCAAGGTTCGTGTCTCCAAAAACAGCAACATCGAGAAAAACTGCACAACAAAAATGAAAGTGAACATGACGCAAATGAGTAGTACCATAGTTGATTGGCCAGCTCAGAGTTTGGTTTCACCTTTCCGCTCAACAAAGTGCTGCAGCTCAAATGGGTCAGCAAATACACCACTCGGGAGCTTTTCAAGTATCACCAGATTGGCATCGTAACCATCAAGGAATTGTACCATGGCATCTTTGGAGTTACCAAATTTGATAGAATAGATCAAGCGGCGGTGGGAACCTTCGCCAACCAGCTGACGATTCACTTCTGAAAGCGTAGGCACATCAAGTTCATCAGCAAGTCCTTTACACAAGTCGGCGGTATCACGTACTTCGGTCAATTCACGATGCTCAGAGAGCTGGCTCGTCAAGGCATCGACATATGCGTCAGCAATGTACGTCCTAGAGCAAGGCATGCAGTTGACATATTGCTGGCTGCTGTCTGCCTGTTCAGAACAGGAGTCAGAAACTTGTCAACAAAATACTGTATTTAACAACTTGGAACAAAAGCACACCAAAATTCAAAATATGGCACCTAAAAAGTATGGCATGCCCTAATGTGCAAACAATTTTCCTAAAAAAACTGCAAACGAGGTACAGTTAATTACAACAGACCACTGAGCTCACAGGCAGCAAACTTAATCTAAATGAGATGACTGCTGCACATATCGTGCTGAGCTTTGTGGCTGAGTGAGGCTACATCACCAATGGCAAGACCATGGAAGCGTGGGAGCTTTGCGCAATCCATCTCTTGTCGAGCTACACATCGTACGGGCACCACAAGCCCCGGCCAACCCCAGCAGGCAGCAGCATGCCCAAAACTTGGTCGGGTTGCAGATTCCGCAGAAAATCGCACAAAAATGTTAGTACACACGCTCAAGGGTCCAGGCGAATCCGTTCCAACCCCCACGCACCTGCTTATCCGATGACGAAGCGTCGGAGATCCAAGCGGCGGCGAGAAGCGCCACGGCGAGCAAGCACGGCCCGCTCCCCACGGCCATGGAGATGGAAGGGAAGAATGGGAGAGGAGCCAGAAGCGGCCGGGGAAGGGCGCGGCCGGACGGGTTGTGGGTGCGTACGGCTGCGGCCTCGCGTACCGGATTTTCTTCTGTGGAGGCGATCTGGGGCGTGTGCCTCTTCCTTCTCCCTTCCCCTTCTTTCTTCCAAGCCTCCGAGGCATGAAGATGCAGGGATCTATGCGTGACGTTGAAACATGTTTTTTTCACAAACTAGTCCCTATGAGCATGTTGTATGATGGAATTTTGCATACATGATCAGAGAGTCATCACCAGCTTAATTACAAACCATCAAATTCATCAATTTGGTCTTCTCCATTCCGTTTTTCATCTCGTTGAGCCAACACGCTTGAAAACAAAATATTAGTATTTCCCAGATGACCATTTCTAAATCACTACAAACTACGAAGAACCATTTGATCAGACAAGGGATATAAAGATCTTGTCGAACGTTGACAAATAAAGTGTTCCTAATTTAACCTACACTATGGGCGACTCCCTCCGTTTCAAAATACTTGTCGTGGTTTTAGTTTAAATTTGAAACCAAGGGAGTATGATGGAACGAACACTTTGTGTATGGTACGTTCGTCGGTGACCTTGAGAACTTATGAATAGTGCGCAAAATCCACTCGTGTACGGTGTATCTCGGTGCCCTTGAGAACTTATGAATAGGGCGCAAGCACTTGCTCATAGTGAAACAAAAATGAGCACGCAGTTGATAAGAACATTTTCCCCACAACTTATCCAAATGTTGTACTCCTGTATGTAAGATATGTTCAGCAAAGTTTGCCCTGTATACTGGCAATGTGAAAAACAACTATAGTACCTCTATATCTTAAGACTTACATGTATTATTTCACAGACAACAGGAAAATTTGCAAATATCTATACGGATAATCTTTCTTTCTCTTCTTATTACTTTACTGTAAACTAATCTTATCCTGTTGTATATATATGATGCATCTAATTCCACCAATAACCTCCAAAATATGCAGCCATGTTCACAAATCGGAGTAATGTCCTTCTCTTTACTTGAATGATCATCAATAAGGAAAAGACCCTGTCAGCCTCATATGATCAAGGGTGCTTCTCAAGCCATATTGTTCAACTGCCTGAATGCCTGCCCGAAAACCATCCCCATATTCCACGGATGAATCTGTTTCGATCTGATTCTTGATGAACGCCCCGAGTTTCTTCTCAAATTCTGTCTTCGCTCCCTTCTTTGAAGAGGTAGGAGCTGCCGACGAAGACGATGATGATGCCGAACTGGAAGCAGTGTTGCCACTAGCACCGGCGATGATTTCAGACTCAAGCCACAGGTGGGATAGGACTTGACAGATGCCTTCTTCAACCTGAGGGCTAAGAGATCTGTATCCTGCAGAAAGAAAGAAGGCGACGCTGAGAATAGGATGCAGATGCAAGTGAATCCAACTACAAATTTGTGAGCATGACTACATGTACCTTTAAGGCGAAGATATGCGTGCATCATCTCGTGAGCAAGGATGGAGCCAGTTTGCAATCTGGATGACAACTAAACTAATAAGGAAATCTATCTAGATACAATCCATACAAAAGAACTTCATGACAGATAATGACTTTCGAATAAGTAGGTCCTTAAGAACAACAATCTAGTACTCCCTCTGTCCCATAATATAAGAACGTTTTTGACACTAGTGTAGTGTCAAAAATGTTCTTATATTATGGGACGGAGGGAGTATGTGTTCATAGCAAGGGGAAATAAATTATAGAACAATATACCTTGGTAGACCATACAGTATTAGGATGGCGGTCACTTCACACCGTCGGACCAGCTTGTATGGTCCTGTAATCATATCCATAATTCTTTTTCCTGGTCCAATTGTTGGTCTTTTTAAGATCTGGATGCATTAAATTGTCAGTACATGCAATTGCAGACTGTAAAATCTGCACATGCCTGCAATCAAATAAATTCAATAAGATGGCAGCATTTAGAAACTTACAGTTCTGACAATTTGTTCTTCAGAAAGGCATAGACCTCTGGTTTCAGGAAGGTGATGTCCCTGAGATGAAAGAAAATAAGAACAGATAAGTTGGGAGTATACAAAGCATTGTCTGCAAAATAACCAGATTATCATCCTACTTACACTTTTCTCAGCTTCCAATGCTTCATTCAGAGCCTGACGCTCAACCAAAAGTAATGGAACTTGCTGTTCTACTTTCATATTCAAACCTTCAAAAAATTCTTGAATGTCCATGTAAAGGTGTTGGCATTCAGGAGAGTCCATTGTTGCAGAAGTGAGACATTCCAAGCACAGTTTCCTCCCATCGTCTAATGTAATATATTTGATGTCCGTTGGCTGAATTTCAGGATGAAACGAAACAAATTACTCTAGATAATCTTCAAAGTCAAAGAAAAATAATCACAGATAGCTAAGCATATGAGGAATACATCACTATAAGAAAAGGAGTAATTGTAGAATTAATTGGAACAAATAATACAGCATACTTTCTGTTTATTAGTTTGTTAGATAAGCTTCTATCAAGCATTATATCAAGCCAGAGTTTCAAGATCCTGGCAATAAAAATCGCAGGTCAATGTTCAGAACCGAAATGATAATAAGTCATTTATTTACAATGTTGATTGTTCTACCTTTTTCTCACCCATTAACACTGATAATGAGCCATTATACTGGCACCAAGAACATTATTTTGATTGCTAGTGTTTTGTTGTTGAGGCATCTTGTAATGGCCGTCTAATCAGGTGTTGCCTTGTTGATGGGGCGCTTAGTTGCATTTGCCTAGTCTTATCTCTTATGCATGTATTTGGTCCTTTCTATCAATGCATCAACACAAAAGCTTTTGCGTCTTCTCAGAGGAAAAAAATTATTTAACCTTCACTATTTTCCAAATTTTAATGAAAATTTTCTGGTTACTTCCAGTAACAGGAACCAGTCAACCTGGACGAATTGGTCTGGTTGGTTATAAAATCCTTATTTACCTCCATTCTTTCACAGCTGCAACACCTAGGAGTGCCATCATCTTCATGGGAAGGGCAGTACTTTTGCATCCAAAAAGGATGTGCTCGGTATTCGATCAGGCCATTCTTATTTGTCGGAATCTGGGGAAGAAAATGCAATAACCACGATTCAATGCCCAGATCAAGAATTTAACTCTAGCCAACACTTTCATGCTCGTTTTCTCAAGAAAATAATTGAATGATTATCCATAAACATGGATGGCAAACACTCACAAAGTTCTTGCAGACATCACATTTTGGATGAAAAAAATCTTTATAGCAGGATTTGTGGTATGGCTGGTCTTCATGCATGGCGAACTACATAGTAAAAAGATTAGCATCAATTATTTAATCTAATTGAAGCATGGCACGTGGTGATATAGTAGGCTTATATACCTCATACTCTGATATGGGCTTATTGCAAGCATAACATTTGAAGCACTGAGGATGCCAAACTTCATCCATACAACTAAGAAAACGCCCATGACCAATTGGCTTTCTGCATCCAGCACAAGTCCTACACAAGTAAGAAACAGCTATGAATAGAAGCACACAATAGTAGGTTCTTCTGATCAAGTTAAGATCGGCATCCAAACTACTGTTAGTGTGATGGTGCTTGTACCAAGTCAAAAAGATGAGATAGCCAATTTGCATACTATGGAGCTAATCATGCTGTGCTTTATGAGAAATGCTAGCATATGTGTAGAGCTAACCATTCCGCAATTTCATGAAACCTGCAAGCTGATAGAAAGTACCAAGGACTGACCCTCGTTATGACTTACTTTCCTTTCACCATTTATGTTCGATTCAATCACCAAATCAGCACTTTTGAGCTTCCAAAAGGAGAAAGGGGCTCACAGTGTATCAGGTGAAGAAACATACTACATACCAAGAATATTTCCGAATAGAACACGTGTTGAGAAAACAAACGGAAAACAACTTATGATATTTAAAATTACAACATTGCTTAAAAAATTGAAATATCCAACAAACTGTAGCATCCAGTAGTCACCTGAATCCACTTGAGGGTAAGACAGGCTGATGTGGCTCCCTTGCTGGGATACTCTCTGATGGAACATTCTCAACAGGGGCATTTTGACGAGGAGACTCGGTATTAAGGCTCTCCTGGAGAGCCCGTGCAAGTTGCTCATCTTCCTCCAAACTATAATCAGGATCTGCATTAAAATAAACTTATGAAAATTGTAAAGAAAAAAAAGGAACAACTTTTACTCAGTAACTGACTGTACTAGATTTCCATATCGGCGGTCACTGCCCCCAAGGAGATTATATTTATTCATAATATAAGACAAGAATAGTCAATAACAAATAGAATGCACAAAGAGGCAAGAGGATAAGAATGGCTTGGATAATACTAACCAATAGCCTTTCCCTTATTCGGATCTTGCTCTGCTAAGGATAATGCAATAGCATGAGCTATATCTTCACTGTCGCTCTCATCATATGCATCCTACATCAATCATGACAAGCAACTTGAATAGCCATTCTTTGTTATAACAGGAATATGCATTCAATATGTTCATAACTAGCTTGTTTAAACTTCTATCAAATGTGTCTATGCTTCCTTGTGTAGACAGGTTATGAACAAGAAAGAACTAGCTACAATAAAAGTAGAAAGGATAAATGACTGGGAAGTATATGCATATGGATAGATAGTGAAGTAAATGACAAGAAGCTAACTCTGGTATGCTCAGATTGGTTGCCTTCATGCCAGTGGCCATCATAATGACCCCTTGAAACTCTGTTTACTGAGCCTTTAAATATTTTGTTTAACCAACCCATGATCTGGAGCTTATATGAGGATCAAATTTCTTTGAGCCTGCAACCGGGAACAGGGTGAATTCAGAAACAGAACTTGTTGAGACCTTCATAATGACGTGCATTAATTTGCGTTGCAGTGGCAGATCTTGACTTCAGTAAGACAAGGCTAGCATCTATGCATTATGATACGAGCCACATCGAACAGAAGTTATCGGTGACGAACCGCACCACGAGTTCAATAACAAGTTTCGGTCTGAATTCCCACGAGGAAACAAGAACAAAATAACAAGAACAATAACAAACAGAATGCAGCAGAGCAACTCTGTATCAGTTACATTTGACATACCTGGAAAACCTCTGAGAACTTTCACTTAAGCAAAATGCTGGTGCAGTGCTCCAAAACCAGCTATTTAGACTCCTTGGCAGTGAGTGAGGCCAACCCAGATCATACTCCAAGCACGTTAGGTGATGACCTGATATTTTTCTTCACAAGTCACCTAACAGGGGGGAAGAAATTATTCAATGAGAAAGAAAATATTCTTTGTGATCAATAAGAGCAACCAATGGTCATACAATCAGACAAAAAGACAGGTGCATTTCTCTAAGTATTATAGGCCATTAGGACCACACAGTGACATGATCACTAGCAAGTGGCAACCAAATTATCCGGCAAGATTCGCAATCATCGGTGAGCCCATGTTTCTACATTTCTGGTGAAAGGGGTAGCATGATTAGACAGAGAAAATACTCTTGTGATCAGATCATCAGAAGGTGGTATCAGAATCAACTGGATTTTGCTTATCACTTGTCAATTCGATCGAATCCGAGGGTCGAAGGCCAAATTAAATTCTAGCAGAGAGAAACATGCCCAAATTGGAAGCAAAACTTCTGAGACGAACAGAGGGCAATTCGAATTTTGGACTGAACAACAAGAAAATCAAGAACAACTGAGATCAAAGCTCGGACACCAGATCAAAGAAGAAGACCAACATAATCTAATCAGTAAGCCCCATCGCGGAACAGCGCCGGAGCCACAAAAACCTGAACAGTTCAGCGAACTACCTTTGGACTCGACGCCGAGGAACCCGGGAAAGAAAGAGCGTCGGATTCTGCCGGCTCGATCGCCAAGAAGGGGGGCCAACTAACTACCGGAGAGACGGGCGAGCCACCGGTGTCTTGCGCTCGACGGCGCCCGCGGGGAGGGGGGATAAAGAGAGGAGAGGCCGCGAGAGAGACGCGAGAGCGGGCGACCAGTAGGCGGCCGGGGCGGGGGAAGAGGACAAGCGGGGTGGGAGCAAAAGGGAGCAAATGCGTGACATGGACGGGAAGGGAGCGGAGGTGGTGGTGGAGGTGGAGGAGGTTGCCCGGGTCAAAAAGGGAGGAGGGGAGGTGACGTCCGCCTCGCGCCACCCCCATCCCCGCCCAGCGCGGCGCCGCGCAGCTGGCACAGCGACGTCTTGCTCGCGCGCTCGTGCGCGCGGCGGGTGGCACGGGACGGGAGGCGCCCACGCCCACATGGGCGGTGCGCGGCGGCGCATTCCGTCGAACGCGCCGCGGGCGTCATGCCGAGAGGGAGAGGGAATCCGCCCGGAGGAGGGACGGGGAGGTGAGAGGAGGCGGAGTGGCAGAGTGGCCGCTGGTTGACTTGTTTTTTTCCTTCCCAACGCGGTCGCGCTTGAGCAGTTTATTACTACTCCCTTTTTTTTGTACAAGACCAATAGAAAGCAAAGGCAACCACTCCCTCGTTTTAAAAATAATTCAATTTTTAGGATTGTGCCAAATCAAACTTTCTTTTTGACCAAGACTGAAAAAAAATCTATAAACATCTACAATATCAAGTCTATATGATATGAAAATATATTTCATAATGAATTGGTTCAGGAAAATTTGGTGTTGTAGATGCTAACTTGTTTCTATATAGACTTGGTCAAACGTAATGAAGTTTGACTTTGAAGAAAATCTGAAACTTCAATTATTTTAAAACAGAGAGAGTAGTACTAAATAACACGACTAATTGTTTAATTTGAAAATGTCTCAAAATATAAGGCGTGCTTCATTTTAAAAAATGAATTTGCGAATATGTTTAATTTGTAAATGTCACTAATGTAATTTCTTGTTCTCCCTAATATGTGATTTTTTATTATAATTTTAGTTTATAATATATATATATATATATAAACACAAAAAATACAAAGACAAATACAATGCTGGTATTCTTGCAAGCTTGAACAAATATACTTTTGCATGTGCCAAAGTTTTAAATGGTCAACATTTAAAAAAACTAGCCTCCTCGTTTGTTTGCACTATAGAAAATACCAAACTCGCAAAGTTTTCAATATAAATCAATAAAAAATAGACAGTAAAATGAAAAGGGGCAATGTTGCCCTCCCACGGGTTTAAAAAATACATCACACACATCTATAATATTAATCTGCAGCCAGCATAGCAAGTTTTACCAACAAATCATTGTGCAACCTTGAATATAAGAGCAACCATGGAATTTTTGCAATTTTGGCATGAAAAAGGAATTTTTGCAAGACTTCGGCCAACATTACACACCACAATGTAATCCTCAATACTCTTGGATTCCACCCTTGACTATTTTTAATAGGTTACCCCAAAGATTTTTTAATCTTCTCAATCCCTTCTTTCTTTTCCTTGCTCTTGGCTTCTCCGCAATATACTCTCATCATTCAAATTATGCCAAGTTTATAAATCACAACAACTTTGCCGTCAGGACCCCCCCCCCCCCAAAGATTGTATTTCTTGTTTTCTACATGGTCCAACATATTGCAACTAAACCAGAGAGTATTAATTTGCATTAATTAACTGGAAAGGAATTTAGCTAGCCCCCCCCCCTCCCCACACACACACACCATCCCATCAATAAATCAGGCATTTCTGGTGATGCCTAGAGCACAATTTGTCACTTTCCAAGTTAGTTTCGCCAAGACAACCAAACAACAAGTGATGTATTGTCTTTGTTTGGCAACATAAATGACAATTTTCATTTTCACCCCGCCCTCTCTTGATCGGGTTATATGTGGTTAAGATGTTATTCCTAAGCATTAACCACAAAGAAAACATTGATCTTGAGAGGGATTCATTACTTGAAGATGCAACACCCCTAAGCCACCATGATCTTTTGACAAGCAAACGACAAGCCAATTAACTATATGGTATTTCCTTTTGTGTTCCATTTCCTTCCAAATGTTGTCCAGTACACCTTTTGGGGCTTCCGGGAAGGAATGTATATTATTTAGGCATGAGTTAGTTAGGGGCACTCTATCACTAGTAGATCGAACATTTCCTTTCCACCATACCATTTCTTATCAATCTTCTCTTCGACGTGGCCCCATTGAGTATTTTCACATCAATGGGCGTTCCTAAGTACTATATGTGTATTTTTCTAATAGAACAACTTGGTGATTCCATGTTTCAACATTAGTGGTGAAAGGGACAACATGATTAGATAGAGGAGATATTCTTGCGATTAGAAGGTGGTCTCAAAATCAACTGGATTTATGCTTTTCACTTGATCAATTTGATCATAATATAAGAGTGGAAGGCCAAACACTACCAAAGTTCGTCATGCCCAAACAGAAGCAAAGCTTCTGAAACGAATAGAGGCCTTATAACAGGAATAGAGGCCAATTCAGATTGACTCAACAATAAGAAAATAAAAAACAACAAAGATCAGAGCTTGGGCATGAGATTAAAGAAGAACATCGACATAATCTAATAACTAAGCTCCATCGTAGAACAACATAAAAGCACAAAATTATAAACCATCCACCAAACCTTTGGAGTCGGCGTGGGGGAACCCTCGGAAGAAAGAGCGTCAGATCTGCAGATGGCTGGATCACCAAGAAGAACTAGGGCAAAAGGTCAACTACTGGAGAGACGGGCGGACCCCTGGTGTCTTGAGATAGACGACGCCCACAGGGAGGATAAAGAGATGAGAGGCCGCAAGAGAGATGTGAGAGCGGGCAAAAAGTAGGCGGCCAGGGTAGGGGAAGACGACAAATAGGGTGGGAGAAGGAAATGAATGCGTGACATCAAGGGAAGGAAGGAAAAGGGAGGAGGTTGTTGGGTCAGAAGGCGGAGGGAAGGTGAAATCCGCCTTGCGCCGCCCACCCTAGTGCGGCGTGGTGGAGCTGGCGCAATAATGTCACGCTAGCATGCTCGGTCACGTGGCGTGTGGCACGTGAGGTGGGAGGGGAAGTGTGCAATGGCGACACATTCCGCCGAACACATCACACGTGTCATGCAGAAGGAATCACCCGAACAAGGGACATAGAAGCGAGATGAGGAGTCACGATATCTGTGGGTTAACTTTTTTTTTCATTCCAACACTGACATGTAAGCAATTATTACAAGACTCCGCATCTCAAAATATAGGACATGTTAAATTTCAATTTTTATTATCTCTAATATAGGACTATAATTTAACTTGCACTATATAGGAATTGTCAAAAAAAACTTACACTATATAAGAAGAATAGGGCAACGATATGCTACAAAAATATCAATGTACAACAACTTAGAATAATGTCACCACAAAAGGGGGTTAATTTGGTATATGCGAATGTCATAACAACATTTATCAAAGTATCCAAGTCTTAGTAGTAGTATTCTTTTCTAGGTTTTCCTTTTTTCCTGAGGAGAATTCTGAATACCTAAAGTTGACAATGACATAGTATATCGAATCACCCCTTATCGCTACTAAACTGATAATTTATTTATTTTTATTTTTTGCAAAAAGCATCAGATCTATTATAAAAGTTCACCTGGACTGATAATTTCTTAATTCTTTGTTGAACAACTCAGTAGTAAGATTAGCCTAGTTTTTTGGCTTCTACATTTATGTGTGGTGATTTTAATTTTCCTCATATTTGACTACAAAATTCATTTCTCATTTCGATTAAACTAGTTTCATTGTTGTCCAGATTAGTCTAGTTCACGGTTTTGAATTATTATGTAGTTACGTTGTGGTATTGCTAAGTCTAAAGTAATACACAAACATAGATGCAAGATTTTACATTTAGGAATGTGCAACTCACAATGTTGCACATTTAGGCCTCCTTTGGTTCATAGGGTAGAGAAATCATAGTAATAGGGAAGTCATAGAAAATGAGATGACATGCATCTCAAATCCTATGAGTAGAAATAGGAAAAGAGATGTCCTTTGATTCGCACCATAGGATTTTTTCCATTGACTCTAGACTAATGTTTATTTTCCTATGAAATATGGAGGATAGGAAGAATCCCTTCATAGGAATATGATTTCATTCTTACAAACTGTTGACACCAGATTTTGGCATGGTCACGAATCTGGGTTCGTATGCAAAGGTTAGAGCAACACTTCGCGGGCCAGCCCTGAGTGAGAAAGTATTCGGCCTTTGCCGGCTGAATGAAACCTTGCCGGGGTAAAATCTTGCCGATGTGAGGGCTTGCCGGCGGAGAAGCTTGCCGGCGTGAAAAGCTTGCCGGCGGAGAAGCTTGCCGGTGTGAAACCTTGCCGGGGAGGAAAGCTTGCCGGGGGGAAAAGCTTGCCGGGCGAAGACCTTGCCGGGGCTGAAAAGCTTGCCGGGAAAGAGCTTGCTGGGTGGAAACTGTCAAGGCCAATCCGACCAGAAGCTGAAGATGGGCTCAAATGATTATCTAGATGGACTCGGATGAAGAAGTGTTCAACATGAAAGTTATTCCTAACGTCGAAACGGTCAACTTTGCTTTTGGAGTCATCATCATCCAACGTAGTATACGACCTGCAGAGACGCTACAAGAGTCGGATGGTCCAGTCAGCTACATGACCGAGTCCGACTCGAAATTAAAGATGACCCCGTGGAGTATTCAAGATGGCCTTATTTGGAAAAGTGATCAATATACGGATTGTTGGCCTCATCGAAGCGTACAAAATTGAT